>NW_001865042.1:1232455-1362726 GCF_000002865.3 Monosiga brevicollis MX1 | reverse complement strand
GTAAAGCGACGCGGCTCAAGGTGCGGTGTTTGCCTGGATGGAACTTCCAACAGCCATAAGAATAAAAACCACATGAACCAGTTCTCGCTGCGCCTGACGCCAAACGTTTAGCCGACGTACGGCGCTTGCTTCCCAGCCCATAGCTGTTGGCTTCCTCTTACGGGTGAGCTCCGAATCAATCCTGAAACGACTCTCCGTCTCTCTCTCTCTCTCTCTCTCTCTCTCTCGCCCGGCCTTGCTTTGAATAACACCCCACCGCTACGCCACTGCTACTTCACCAAATACCGATACACGCCAAATCATCATGAGCCACCCAGCGTCATCGTGTGCGCTCCACCCTCGCCCCCACGACCAGCGCCGCCATGGCCTCTTGCTTCCAGGCGTCGTCGTCGTCTTTCGAGAGTGCCGCTACTCCGCCATTTGCAACAGCAGCCTTGTAGTTTCTCCTCCAAAATTCTCATCCAAACGATACAGAATTTCACACAACATCTGGTAGCATCATGTCAGACTCGGAGGGATCAATGAATGAATGAATGAATGATACGTCTGACATTCTGACATTCTGACATTTTGCCTGCCGTGCATCATGGGGAAAACCACAAAACGGCAGTCGCAGCCAAAGTCGGCCGTCTCGATCGTGAAGGAGGTGGTCAAGGCGGACGATGCCTTAGGGCTCGATCGTGCCTTGGAAGACTTTGCTAAAACGTGCTGTGAGGCGGCCATGACCTTGTATGTGGATAGTGAAGGTACCCTGGCAGAGGTGAATGACGCACGAAAGGCCATGAAGCCCCGCATCGAGCGCTCGCGCCAACAACTCGACCAGCTCCAAGCCGACTACACCCGCCTCAAGGTGGGGGAGCTTGTTTGCCTGAACACTGCTACCCCCGCGGCCCCCACTTTACGTGCCCGCCCCTTGTTGACCTGCCTTTTCCACCCACAGGCCGCTTGTCAACAGGCTCAAGAGCCGACACAATTGCATCTGGCCCCCAACCCGACCCCAAGGCAAATCGTCCGCGCCCTCTGGAGCGACGCCCCAAACTCCGTAGACGTGGCTCGACTTGCCTCCATCACAGTACGCGCATCAATTTTCCGCCCCGATGAACATCCCCTTTGCTGCCCCCATGCATCGCTTTGGTCCCTCAGCCCACGTGTCACGGTCGTGCTACATTAGGACGAGCTACTCAAATCCGAGCCGGTCAACAGTACCGTTACCGGACAGCGCCCTATCAAGTCCGAGTCTTTGCCCTGAAAACACCCGCCTTTTGCTCTTTTGTGCAAGCCTTTTGCCCAGTCTCCAAAACAAAGTTGCGCCGTGACCCAAACTTTTTGTAATTACTCAGTGGCCGTTCTGAAAGGCCATGATTCCTGCCGAGCCGCGGCGATGGAAACGACTCGAGTCGTCTGCCCCGCCCCTGTTCTTTCTCAAATATAACATTCGCAGCCTTTAAGCTAACGGCGCCAACAACTGCTTCACTATCCGCTGATATCCTTCTGCCTCCGCTGCTCGACTATAATGCCTGTTGATTGGCGCGCCAGCAGCCGATTCATGAGGACACGCACTCATTTCCCACCATAATCGACCAAGCAACTCTTGCCCCCTGACATGTTGCTTGACCCCAATGATCAAGCCAGCGCTATTCCTTGCCCATGACCACTTCATGACGACACATAAAAAATCCGAATCCTACCTTTCAGCAAAGGACGCGGCGGCCGTGCCGAATGTCTCGACCCCTGCCGCATGAGCAAGAAAAATGTACTTTGCGTCATCAGTTGGCACCAAAGGAAAGGAAACAGGGCCACGAGGTGCTCGCGAGGGCAGAACACTCACCATCGCTGCCAAGCAAATACTGCATCCAACTCTCAGCCTCACTGGGTGCCTCATACACCAGTCCGGTCACCTGAATCGGGCGCGCCACTTACACAATTAGCGGTGGCTCCGCCTCACCCACCCCGCGCTGAACCCCACTCAAAGCCATCTTCTCTTCCCCCCCTCCATCTCCGAACCTGATGTTCAACAAGGTACTCGTTGCTACCGTTGCGGCGTGCGAGGCAGACGCATCCAAGGCGCATGGCTTCGAGCAGAGTACCACAAACGCCCTCGCTGAGACTTGAGTTGAGGACGCCACAACTCGCCACCATCATCGCATGCAAATCAGCCTATGAGGGTTGACACACCAAGTTCCTCGCAATGAGGCACCCCTCGGCTCACCTATCCCAGACTCTGCGCAGGGTCTAATGCTTGGCCACAGCAAAGGGAGAGCGTACCGGAGCCACAGGTGACGCAAGCAGGGCCCCTGTTGGAAGCTTGGCCTCAACCTCCTCGCGATACGTGCGGTCCAGGGTTGGCCCGATAATTACCAAACGCGCCAAGGGCTGGACCGCATGTACCCTCGCAAATGCCGGGGCTGAGGACGGAACGCAATTCGCGGCCGGGAAAGCAGATTCGTATGAGCTGGCGTGCCTGCGTGAGCTAGCCGCTCTTGCAAAACCAAGACGCAAGCTCACCCAAATGCAACACGTCTTTGACTGCACGCAACCCGGCTGGCAAGAGAAAGACCAAAGGATCCGACTCTGCCACGTCTAAAAAGCCACGTTGGTGTGGACCAATCGGGGCGAATCCACGAAACGCAAGCAGGCACATGGGCACGCACCACCCCGGTCCATGACGCCGAAAAGTGCAGCCAGAGCGACAAGTTCACAGTTGACATCCATGAGCTGCACGAGGGCAAATGACTGCCGCCCATGCCGGCGAAAAGGGGGGCGGGGTGGGACGGACCACAATGACAGATTTGACGAAGGAGGTACCTGCCCCGTGTCAAAAGGGTGGCGCGTGAACCTGCCAGCTCCTCGTCGGAGATGGAAGCCGCTGGGCCGGCAAACATGCGATGAAATTGCGATTGGCCGTGGTAACCAGGTCGTGCAAGGGTCATCGTTTTGCCTTCGCGAACGTACCAGGCGGAATGACTGTGATGGCGGGCGGCAAGGTTGTTGGATAGCGCTCAAGCATGCGCGCCTTGAGGGGGGCGCTCATGGCCACCACAGCCCTACCAGATAATGATCCCACGGATGTGCACGTTGATGTTTGCGCCAACACGTGTGTTGAGAGCAAGGCTGGGGTGCTGCCGGCCACACGACATACCGAGCCGAGGCAAGGACCCGCTGGATGATGTCCCGCTCCGCAGGCTGATCAAAGAGATTGGCATCTGTTCCACCCAGCACAATCACGAAGGGGAATGCAAAGTCTACTCGAGGTCAGGGCACCACCAGTTTGAGCGTGGGTATCGGCATTCAAACAACATCTTGCCCACGCAGCGACAGCAACGCCAGCTCGTGCGCGCACCACGTTCCAAAAAAAGTCGACCGCTGCGGTAGGCATGAATGCCAATGAGACCACGGCAGGGTGTGCCTCGCAGGGCGCTGACTAATGCATTCTCATCGGAAAAGTCGTCATGATGCCAAATGGCCGTGCGGACAGACAAGCTCTCGCAGTACGTCCTGGTTTGCGCGCGAGCATGACATGACATGCAAGAGGCAGGTCAGTACATGGAACATGGTCATGCTTGTGCGCTCCATCAGACCAATCCAGCACAGGTTCAGTCCGCACCGAATACGCTGGGCATAGGTAGCATTGCCTGAGTATGGGCTGCTCGTGGTCAGGATCACCAGCTCGGGAGCTGCACTTTGCACACTCCAGCTCAGCCGCTCAGGGAGGCTGGCCTGAGCTATCTCGAAACCGGCCCCCGTGGCCATGATGCCTACCAGCCGCTGCTCCCGACATCAACCACAACAACACCTACTCATGTCCACCTCCCCTCACGCCATACCCCCAAAAAAAAACTTTAACAGCACGGCCAACACGCCCACCCGCGTGGAAAAGCAATCCGAGCCCGGCGCTGTTTGTCTGAACGGCTGATCGCGATTGGCACAGAAATGCTGACAATAATGCTTACATCCATTGATACATATTCAAGATGTCTTATCAATTTTATCGGAACAATTTCCATCTCAGATCAGGGTTAACAGTTACTCACGGAGTCGGCAGACGGGGCTAGCAGCAGCTTGTTCGCCAGCATCGCCGCTACTTTCGTGTGCTGTGTATGTGGGCGCTGTTGACAGAAAAGAAAAAAAGAGAAGTGAGAGATCTTGTGTACCGGGGTCTTGTGCTGGCATTCTGTGGCTGGAGGGTCGTTGCGGCTGTTGAGCGGCTCTACGAACAATCCAAGTTAGGGGGGCAAAAGTACCAACCGAAGACACCCCGCCCTTCACAAACCACCCAAATCATTATAAAACTTCAAGCTGGCGCACGTCGTGGCGCTCTCGCGCCAGCTTGTCATTGACATCAACCATCAGAGACATGATACGCTTCTGTCGACTCTGAACAGCTTTGAGGACAGCAGCCTTCAAAGTCTGCGGGTCGGGGTTACACTCGCACTGATTGTCAGTGTGCTCGGGATCAAGGCACACGGGATGGGCGCAAGGGTTCCGCATCGCCTTGACCTCGTAAATGACGTCGCAGATCTCTTCCGTATCCAAGTCGCCAAAGTTATCCTTCAAAAGTTGTTCGAGTGGCGCCGCATTCTCGGCCATCATCTCCAACAGTTCATCCAGGTTGGATACATGGCGACGTTGCTTCTTCCAAGCAGCATCTCCCAAGAACTTGCAACCCAAACGGTTGATGAAGACATGCGCGACTTGACCGGCCACAAACCGGGCGCGATCTTTCTCGCGAGCGCTCTGATGAATCCTCTTGTCCTGTTCTCGTGCTCTCTGCTGCTCGTCAAGCTTCAGGTAGAGGTCTCTCTTCATCTCGTCCATCTCCTCGCTATGAGTCTTCTTCATGTCGGCCATGTCCTCGCTGTGAGCCTTCTTCATGTCGGCCATCTCCTCGCTGTGAGCCTTCTTCATGTCGGCCATGTCCTCGCTGTAAGTCTTCTTCATGTCGGCCATCTCCTCGCTGTGAGCCTTCTTCATGTCGGCCATGTCCTCGCTGTGAGCCTTCTTCATGTCGGCCATGTCCTCGCTGTGAGCCTTCTTCATGTCGGCCATGTCCTCGCTGTAAGTCTTCTTCATGTCGGCCATCTCCTCGCTGTGAGTCTTCTTCATGTCGGCCATCTCCTCACTGTGAGTCTTCTTCATGTCGGCCATCTCCTGCTTGAGCCCGTCAATGGTGCCCTGGAGGCGCTCGACGGTGTCCTCGAGCTTGCAAATCCGGTCCTTCTGTTGGCTGATTTCCTGCTTCAGCAGCTTCAACTCTTTCTTTGTCTCTGCGTGACGCATTTCCTCGGCCTTGAGCCTCTCGCGCAATCCTTCAACGCCTGCCAAGGCTGTGCCGGCCCTCTCAAGACACATCACATCCACACCAGCATCTGTAATGGCAAGGGCGGCAGTGAGGCCGGCGACCACAAGATGACGGACGCCAAGCCACACAACAACTTACCATCACTGCCGGAACGGCGAATCTTCATCACGATGGTTCGCAGGCTGTCAGCGGGCACGGCGGGACCGTGGTCGTGGGCCACGAGATCGCGCAAGCTTGTCGCTTCGTCGCACCGAGGGAGTGTTGCGCCGCCTCCGGCGCCGAGCGTGATCGGTGGCGAAAATTGGAAAAGACAAGCGCAAGCAAGGACAAGCAAGCGCTATGCCACGTCAAGCAGGTGCAAACTAATTTTAGTTCCAGACGGAAAAACCAAGCATCGCCATAGGTACCAAGTGTCGCCATAGGTACTAGATGTCAGAGCTCACCTCAAAAGAGAAAAGCGAAAGGTTGTGCAACTGTTGCGATTGGAAGGGCCCCGAATGAGCAACCGAAGACGACTACCCTTCCCCCACCCCCCTTACCCCCCGGCCCTCTGCCCGCCCCTTCACACACTGGATCGTGGTTTGGGCTTGAATTAGCCTGGGGTTAGGCCTTAGCTGCTCGAACAAGGCACCAGCAGCTTTGGGAATGAATATTGCGGCCGGAAAACGAACGTCATTTCGTTCTTACACATGATGTGAAAAATTTAATATTTTTCAGTTTTCTGTTTATTGCTTGTATAAGAGTGTGATGCAATAGAAAGACGCGAACGCGCGAGAACATGAGTCAGCAATGCAAACGCATCATGTTCCACAAGCCGCGTGACAGTGCGCGCGAGGGCGGGGAACGGTCAGGGTTAGCACAGGTGAAAAGCATCGACGTTGGGTAGGAGGAGACAGACAAGACAATAGGGATCGCCCCAACAGGAGTAGCTCCGAGTGTTGAGTTGCTCGCTCTCTGATGCCGCACCAGGCTGGTGCAACACAATGAACCAAGACCAAAGCACTGATGGAGCTTGTCTATGTCTCAGATCTCCGCCTGAGGTCGACATCCATTTTCATGCCATCTGCGCGGCTATTCACTGAGAGATCTGATCGTCAACCGCATCACCATGGCACTGCGATCAACATCAACGACATCACCCTCGTCGTCTCCTCAGCTACGACGTTTGCGTGCGGCAGTCGAATCCGGTACAGCTTGCGCAAAGACCGCAGGGCTCCACATGCCCGTACTTTCCATAGAAACGTCATCCGTGAGGAGCAGCAGCGCATTCTCAGCTGGTTCATGTCTGGTGTGAGGTACGTAGGTGATTCGGACAAGCTACGCCTCATCTTGCGGTTTGGCACCATCGACCCGAACCATGTCTATGCGGTACGTGGGTGTCACTCAGGCCCATTGACAATGATGCCAGTATTTGTGTTGACCGCTGATGAAGGGTCCGGGTGCTCGGGTGTTGTGCTGGTTGTCAGGATGGCCTGACGGCACTCGCCATCACCTGTTACTATGGGCATGGACTCTGCTGCCGACTGCTCCTCGAAGCCGGTGCTGATGTCAATGCCTCCCTGCCAAGCAATGAGGTTGGTCCATGCACTCGCGGCCCCACTTGTGACTTGGCTCACACACCGCCACTCACGAACATGGTTCTCCCATTAACCCGGTTGGTGCATAGTACACCCCTCTGATGTTTGCCGTGATGCGTGGTGCGTACCATCCGATGGGGCTGTGGAACGCTTGTTCTGGCCATCCCTATTCTCACCAGCCATCGCTTCCTACTCCCTTGATGCCCCAACGCGACATTGGTAGTCAACAACCCCTGCCTCAAAATCCTGCTCGATGCCGGTGCCGCCCCTTTTGTGCGCAACAACCGCGGCCGAACCGCGCATGATCTTGCCGCGATCATTGGTCAGCCAACGACGGTCCTGAACGCCTTGCCCCACCTGGCCCCACCTGCACTCACAGTTTGGCGGCACATAGGTCACACGGAAGCCATTGATCTGCTTCGACAAGTCATTGCACAAAAGGGCTTGGCGGAACTCAGTGTCTAATACTCATAATAATATCATGCTATCTGCGCCTTTTGAGGGGTTGCGCTGCAGTCGTATCATGATGCCACGCACACTACCCGGCTGATGGACCAAAAAGAACATCCCCACGCAGCCAAAATGCGACAGCTAATATTTGGCATGTAATTGACAATCCTGAACACAAACATCTGCCTGCTCAGCTGATAGAACAAAAGGAACGGTACATAGTTGACACGTCGCGACCGAAAACGCGCACACAAGGGCGCTTGCACCAAGTCAAATTATTACCGTGTTCAAAGCTCGAGTCGGTCCTCGCCCACGTCGTTGCTCGCCGTCGCCGCTTCCTCGTCTTCGGGGTTGGCAAAGTGTTGCGAGTTGCGAAATTCGGCAAAGAGGGTGAACAATAAGTGAAGTGCCTGGATCCTAGACTTTTGCGTCGGGATATCGAACATTGCTGCTCAAGCAAACAGAGATGATGGGGCCCAAACCGATGCCAGAAAACCGCAAAATGAGCAAGTCACGAGCGGTGTATTTGCACAGTACCCAGCTTCATGGTCAAAAGACAACAGCGAACATCAAGCCTGGGGAGGACCGGGCACGAGAACGCACTGCAGACGATATCAGCGTATTCCTTGATGTCCACGTTGAGGTCAGCAGAAGGGAGCTGAACGTTGTCGAGAACGCGCTCGACGCCTTCGGGCCATTCTTGCATCAGCGATTCGATATCGGGCATGCGGCTCGTGTAGTGGACTGTTTGGGGTTGCTTGTCGCGATGCACCTGGGCAATGCTCTCAATCCAGTCTTCGATGGCTTTGTTGTTGTTCTCGGCATCGGCCACTGTGTTGCGCTTTACGGCCTTGGCAGCCGTGGTCTTGGCGATGGTGCGGAGGTGAAGATCAAGCACTGTTGAATTGGACTGGGCAGCACAGGGCTCGTCAACGACCTCCAAGCCCAGGACCGTAGGTTGTCCATCCGGGCGTGGGATCTATGCGACAGAGAGCAGACAAGTGTGTGATGAGGAATTAAAAAAATAGCAAGGGGAAGGAAGGAAATGGGCTGCCAACATCAACGACACGGGTTTGAAAGTTGAATAGACTCGAACCTTGATGAACGCATCAATATCGCCGACTGCGGGGATGTAATCTGGAATGAAAGGGCGGAGCTTTGTGTCCAGCTCTGTCGTCTCGGGTGTATAGCTACCAAGCACAGGGGAGAAGGTCGGCGTACAATGTTTGCCGTCATAAGTTGCAGATTGATCACCTCCAACCAACACTAACAGTGTTCATCGGGCAGCAGCCAAACTGAGAGGGGCATGCATTCGCGACGCACTTTGTGACAAACTGGAAAAGCTCTTTCACCTCGGGCTTGACCTGGAGGCCCTCATAGTCCTTGGGGTCATAAGCGCCCTCGACACGCAGGCCAGCAAGGCCATCGCCTTCATCGTCGCTGGAGCCGCTGAGGCTGCCAGTTTCGGTGAAGCTGGGCTCCTCGGCCTCGTTGCCATACATGGGATCACTCATTTCTGGAGATTGCGGGGGCGTATCACCCGGCGCAAACTGCAGACCGCTGCGCTGAGTCGTGGACGCGGCTGTGAACAAGGGGCCAAGAAGAGGTTTCAAGGTGAGAGGCACGCAAGTTCGGTGCAGCCAGATCTTAAAACGATCGCACGATAAAAAGATCAACGCCTTCACGTTTAACGTACGAGGTTCAGGAATGGGGCTGGGGCTATTAGCTGAAGCTTCCGTAGGAATGTCTTCTTCAGGGCCCTCGACGGCAAATGCTTCGTCGTAATGGATGGGCAAGGAGCGATCGAGGTTGTCACCGGCGTCAGCAGCAGCTGGCGACCATGACATTCTTCATTTCTCGCACACGCTCGGGGTCGTGCTGCCGTGCCTCTTGACGCCCCACAAGCTTGTTGATATCTACGCTCTCTGGTTACAGCCGACTTGGTCTGGATGATGATGATGTAGGAAACACTCGTCGACACCACCGGCTGCCGTTTTCTCGCTCAAATCGGGAAAAAAAAAAAAAAAACAGAGAGAGAGAGAGAGAGAGAACAAGAAAAAAAAAATTTGAAGTGTTGAGTGCCTTAACAACGCCTTTTCAAGTTTGGAGCAATCTTGTCATGACGAGCAAATTTATCATGAGAATGATAGTAAACGAAAGGAGTGAGTGGATGTTGATTTGGCTCGCTTGCAATACGGCAAAAACAAAACCGAAGCCGTCAGGGGCAGCTCAATCAAAGGCGTTGAAACCGCTCTGGACTTGCTTGACGCCATGGTTGATGATGTTTTCCGAACCGACGCCGACATTACCCAGGAAGATGACCTTGTCAACGGTTGCCTCCAACTCCACTTGAGGCTTGTTCTCGTTGAAGTTGGTACCCTATTGCGAGCATGGATGAGACGAGGCCAGCCCATAGCCCATAGCAAGCGGTGGGCAGCGGTTTGTTAGGGAAAGTCCAAAACTCACTTGCACGATGAGCGTGCCACCAGAAGCATAGATGGCCGACTGGTTGGTGTTGAGATCTGCTCCACCGAATAGACCGGGGTGAGGGGGGGCAAGCAGCATGGGTGGGAATGGTTGATGGCACCGACGGCCGCTCGCAGAGGCGACAGTTGAAACGTACAATCCCAACCGTTGAATTCGCACGAGTTGAAGGTGGTGACGCCGTTACCTGCCAGGCGAGCAATGTGGTTGGCCGGACCCTAAGCCACCTGGGTATGAGTCCAACACCAACGGCAATGGCAGGGATGTTGGGTGGCCATTGGTGGTCATCCCACGTACCCAGAAGGAGCAATCGACAAAGTTGACGGGGCCCGTGTTGTCCTTGCCCACCACCACTTGCGTGTTATCTGCACACCAAACACGCACCGCATGCATCAAAGGCAATCAGGTCCAGTCTCTGTGGGTGCTGCTCCAGCGCTTGCGCCAACGTACCAGCAGTCGAATTGGGAGCAAATTGACTGTTGTGGAAGGCCGTAAACTCGCCGTTGGTAATGAGCAGACCCGCCAACTGGCTCGCGTCCACCTGGACCGAGGCATTGCACGCATAGTCGGTACCAATGCCCAGAAAGTTGCCATTCATGCTTCCCGTTGAAGTCTCCACAAAGTGGTAGCCAATGGCGTCTGACAGTGCAGCACGCAAGTTCACACAGGCAGAGCGGCGATGACCGCGGGTCAGCTTGAGTATAGCCAAAGAGTCCCTGAACCAAGCCATGGCGATTTTTTCGTGACCCACAGGCAAAGCTAAACGTATTGAAAACATATTCCCAGTCGCTGCGCCCCATCACAAAGGATCGACCAAACGTGGTCTGCCAGTACATAAAGTTGACGTCGCTGCTCCACCAGGGATTGAAGTGCACATCCTATCGCCCGTGGCACGCCGGCGCGAAGAACCGTCACACGTTGGCAAAGCGTCGGGTGCGAAGCATGGGCCAGCATCACCGTACCTCGATGCGGCCAATATCATAAGTCTCGTCAATGTATACACCAATGTTGATGGGTTGCCCCTGGCATGCGCCCACGAGATGAGCAAGTGGTGCATTTGATGTAGAGCGACCCAAATAGCCCATGTATTTGAATAACATTCATCATCACGACACGCTCGAACTGCGCATTAAGGGGCCGATACCTGAATGCGTGCAATGTAATGACGGTGAGCAGCCACTGCCGAGATGCCATTCCAGGAATTCAGAATTTCAACGTCCTTGACAGCGGCATTCTCGTCGACCAGTGCTACGGCAAAGGGGTAAGGCACCGGCGGCTCAAAGCGGCCCTGCTCCACGTGCCAAATCACCACACCGGCCAGAGTACTGTCACGGCCAACCGTGATGAAGGGCTTGCCCGCTTCATTGTTGCGATCCGCCAGCGGAATCAGTACCGTCCCATCAACTGGATAGTGACCTAAGTTTGAACATAAGATGATCAGATCAGTTTAGCATGACTGCTTGCGAGATCGGAAGAGAGTGCTCAACCGATGGATCTGACCAGCTTTGGCGTCGTGACTGGGCACAGTGGTAAAGGATCCCTGCAGGGTGACGGCCGTAGGAATGACAAGCTGGCCAGTAAAGCGATACGAGCCTGGTGGCACAAACACAATGCCGCCCGCAGTGTCGTTGGCTGCGGCCAACGCCTTGGCAAAGGCGGCCGTGTTGTCCGTCGAGTTGTCGCCCACCGCTGGCAAAGCAAATACACCGGGCGTGAGACAGCTCAATCAAAGCGCGCGCGCATTCTTTCTTGCTGTTCACGAGCCATTGCCCAGCCAAACATGGCTGAACACGGTGCGCAACTCGAGCAAGCGCCACCTTTACGCACCACCATAGTCGGTGACCACATACTCCCCAGGCATGGGCGAGCCGCGGATGCTGTTGGTCGTCGAAAGGGGCTTGGGAATCATATCCTTTCAGATTGAGGCAGTGAGTGAAGAGGCCAACGCAGTTGAACCAGATCGACCTCGCCTCTTTGTCTCTTGGTGAGCGGCACAGACATACATCGATTGCGGAGCTGGTAAAGGCGTGTCGGCCATGTTGCCGATAGTGATTTCTATTGGGTAATCACACGTTCAAGTGGAGTGTCAGTGTCATTGGCACAAGGAGGCCGATGGCCCCTGATCGGATAGCGTCTTTTTCTGGGAAACAGAAGGTGCATTCCAAAGCAGCTACCGTACCGGAAAGCGTGGGCGGGTGACACGATGGCCACTACCAAAAGCAAGCTGAGCAGCGTCCGCTCCATGGCACCATGTGCGGCAAACTCAGATCTGTTTCGACTCTGCCGTCTCCTACCAATACACCAGACCAGCCAATGAGCAACGAGGTCTCAACAACATCCTTCCCCGCCTTCAACGCCATCTCACGATCCCAGCTACGCTCACATGTCAGTCCACTGAGCTCCAACTTCCCCCACCACGATCCGATCCGACACACACACACACACACACACACACACACACAAACCTGGAGATCAGGGAAAATGGCTGGCCCAAAACATCAACAACGATAACTGTTTGATTAACAACTACAACTAAGCCTGTAACTATTAAGCAAACTGCATCTTCTTTAAAATTATCGTTATAAACTCCTTTTAGGCCATTGTCAGCATCAAGTCTGCCTGCTCTTGTGGAAACATGAATAAGGTTGTTCGTTGCTTTTATGTCTTCTTTGATACAGAATTGCGCAGAGTTGTGTGTATTTGCTTGCGGTTGAAAGAAAAATCTCTCTCTCGCTCTCTCAGCGATCGATTTGAAACGGCAGCGGTGGTCGTTGGAGGCCCTTTTGCGCGGCTCGATTCGGAGCAGCACACGGCTGTGCCACTGGGTATGTATGAATGGATCTGATAAGTTTGAGCAGCTGCTTGGATAGCTGGGCCAGTAACATGGTCAAGGAGTCTGCGATCTCCGGCGTGGGACCAGCGACGTGGCACGCCCCACGCCATCTCGTCGCCGACTGCTTTTGCAAATGGCACTGCTTGCTCAGCCCAGACCCCCATGGCATCGCCACTCTCACGGTTGCGTGCTCTTTTCGCTGCTACTCTTCTTGTCAGCTGAGTAACCTTGCGTCTTTGCGTTTTACGTTGTCCATTTTCCCACCGCCACCATGTTCGGATGGATGGACAAGTTTATTGGTGCGTTCCAGCCCAGCCTTGCCTCCCCGCCTGTCAGTCCAGCCAGAGGAATGCTCATTTCGCCCAACTCCATTCTATTCAGAGTGGCTGAAGAGCCTGTTCTGGAAGGAGGAGATGGAGTTGACGCTGGTCGGTCTTCAAAACTCGGGCAAGACCACCTTTGTCAATGTCATTGCGGTGCGTCTTATCTCGTTCTGTCGCTGGCGCCGCGCGGGCGCACCTGTTCATGGACCTTGGAGGGCTACTTGTACAGTCGGGCAACTTTACAGAGGACATGATTCCGACTGTCGGGTTCAACATGCGTAAAGTCACAAAGGGCAACGTCACAATCAAGGTTTGTCCCGCCAAGACAATCGCATGACTCAGTGCCGTCATTTCTGGAGGCGTTTTTTCTTCTTCTTCTGGAGCGCACACCATCCGCCGGCCCTGGTCCTGTCTCTGACGGAGAACACCGTGCGCTGTTAGCTTTGGGATATTGGAGGCCAGCCTCGCTTCCGTAGCATGTGGGAGCGTTATTGCCGTGGCGTGCAAGCCATCGTGTACATGGTGGATGCCGCCGACGAGAGCAAGATGGAGGGTGCCAAAATTGAACTGCATACCCTCCTGGAGAAGCCCCAGCTGGCTGGCACACCCATCTTGGTCCTTGGCAACAAATGCGACCTTCCCAAGGCCTTTGCCGCTGAACAGCTCGTCGAAGCCCTGTACGTCTGCAGACACTCTCACCCCCCACGGCTTGGACCTTGCCTTGCCTCACCTTTTTTTTTTTTTTTTTCCTCTGCTCTTTTCCGTAAACCCCATCCGCGCCATTCACTCGCTTACAGCGAACTGAAAAAGATTGGAGACCGTGAAGTCTGCTGCTACGCCATCTCGTGCAAGAATAAGATCAACATTGGTACAAGCGTGCACCCGCTCTTCTGCTGTTGGCTCCTCACCCGTTGCGGGTCTACACTGCCCACTCATTCTTGTCTTGGTCGACGCCACTCGCTCTGACAGAAATCACCCTCAAGTGGCTGATGCAGCACTCCAAGCGCAAGTAAATGAACAAGCTGGTTGCTCAACAGAGACGGACAACGGCCAGGCGTATGCGGTGTTGACATGGGCACATGGCCCAAGCTGTGTCACACCTTTTACCTTTTCTTTGGCTCCCGCGCCTTGAGCCCCAGCCCCCCGTCAATCTAGCTGCCGCCATTTGCATTCGTGCGCACATAGCTACGTGTGACCCACAGAGTGGTCGGCGCTTGACCAATGTCTAGGACTTTTCTTTCTTTCTCTTTCTGTGGCAGGTGTTGTTGCCGTGTTGCCCTGCCTTTCCTCTTTCGCTTCACTTGCAGGGGCGCACGACGGGCCGATCCTGCTGGATGGGGCTCATGTGCGCGTGCTTTCAGCGGGTGTGCGAGCTGGCTGTGTCTTATTCTCCTCTTTGTTAACTTTCTTTCCTGGGTCTTACCTGGCCCCGTCTGTGCTCCCTTTCTGTCCCCACGACAAATTGGATTGACAAGTGAGAGAACCAAGGTGGAGTCAGAAAATGCATTTGGAAGTAACCCTCTGATGCCTAGCGCGTGCGGCGAGCATCTTTGAAAAGGCTGGCCAAAAGTAAGGGCCATCTTGATCTGAAAAAAAAAAGAAGAAGAAATGGAAGCGGGTGGGACTACTTGAGCAACGCTTGGACAACCGACTCAACATTAAGCGTCTTGAGGTCATAGTAATCTTGCCCGGTGCCCACAAACACGATGGGCTGGCCGGTAATGTAGGTCATGGAGATGGCCGAACCCACCTACCAGGCGTCAAAGGCATTGAAAGCATCAAGGTGTGAGCAGGCTGATAGGTCAAGATGCTCGGCCTCAAGAACCAGTCACAACGCTCTCAGCCCACTGCTGTGCGAAGCGGCCAACGCACCTTGTCGTCAACCGTGTCGAATTTACTGAGCACGATGCCATCAAGTGTGCGGGGCTGAGACGATTCGGAAAAGTCTTGCAATGCCTGGTTTAGAGGACGCGTATGGATGAGTTTGAACAAATGTGACATCCAGGCGCGGGCGCTGCGTTCTTCCGGTCAATGCGGCTTCGCCCAGTGCTTTACCTTATTAAACTTTGTCAGTTGATCGACGGCTTCGTTGCCCACAAGCGCTTCACCCACAAAAAGAACCAGGTCTGGCTTGTTATGTTTGATCAGCTGGATAGGAGAGAGAGGGGAGAAGGTGCGCATGAATATGGGCGTTGTGGTCACAACACTGAGGTTGTGAGACGCAACGTGTGCTGACGACTGTGGCAGAGCGGGTACCACATCATACCTTGGTCAGTGAGCGCATGAGCGGCTCGTTATCTTGCATGCGACCAGCTGTGTCGACCAGCACGACATCGTAGCCCTCGGTTTTGGCCAAGCTGATGGCCAGCGCCGCCACGCCCGCATCGTCTTTGCCATAACCTTGATCGAAGATGCTGACAATGGGGGCTTGCTGATCGTCTTGCTGCAACATGTTACGCAGCTTGGTGCAGTGGGTCTTGAGCTGCTCCACGGCACCCGAGCGGAACGTATCGCATGCGGCAATAAGCACGCGCATGTTGTTGCTGAGCAGCCAAAAAGCAATCTTTGACAGGTTGGTGGACTTGCCCACGCCTATGCCAGATTGTCAAGACAAACACCACGTCATGTGTTTGGGTGAGGCAAGTCAGGAAGAAACCGAGTCATACATGGCCATAAAATGACCACGGCGTGAAGATGTGCGGTGAAAGTTTGGGGAGCTCGTACCGTTTACACCACAAAACGTGATGACATAGGGGCGTTGCTGACGTTGTGCCTCACGCACGTCGCGGAGAATGTTGACTTGTCGTTTGGGCGTGAGAATGCGCGTGAGGGCATCAGAGATGGCCTGTCGAACCACAGTGGCAATACTGCTAAAGCTTGATTTCTCGGTGCCCACCAGCTGCTCCTCCACGCTCTCGCACAGCTACATGTGTTTTGCCGGAGAGCGGAAAGCAAGGCACATGATCAAAAATAATGCCCAGCCGAGATCTGGGTTGAGCGGTTTGGATTGAAGTGGGAACCGACCTTTTCCGCGATATTTTGTGCCACATTCTTCTCAATGAGGTGAAGGCGCATCTTGGCCATCACCGGTGCCAACGCCTCTCGAGTGAGCTTGGTGCTACCCGTCAGCGAGCTGAAGAAGGAGAACATGCCACGCCCTCCGGCTGCCGCAGCTGCCTCATCCTCCTCGCCATCGCCAAGCAAGAGGTCGGCACCCTCAAACTGCACCGCCGACATACCCTGAGCCATCTGCGCCGCTTGATCTTGCTGTATAAGAAATCCCCGCGAAGCAACGCACGATGAGGGGCCCAAGCTGGTGCGACTGAGCGGTCGGGCCGCGCAAACTGGCCAAATGCCCAGCAAACTTGAGGCCCGAGCCCGCCGTGAGGTAGGTGGCACACCATGACACGCTTCAGAGGTGGAAGAGAACGTACGTATTTGCGACGCTCGGCCTCGGAGATTGCCCCCGTGCTGGGGCGAGGCCCAGACGTGTAATCCAAGCGTTGGGCCTAACATATTAGCACCGTGCATCAGACAGGAACATCCAGTTGCGCGGCGGCCTGGCAAGCAGTTGGAGCAAAGAGCACACCCCGTGTGCCTGCTGGTTGAGCGTTTGTTGACCTACCTTCTTGGGCTTGTCGTCTTGTCGGCGCTTCGGGGTGGAGCTCTTGCTGCTATTTTTTGAGGTACGCCCCTTGTTGCCGCCGCGGCTGCGCGCCTACTCGAGCCCGGCACGCGTTATGTCTCGTGGATGCCCTCAGGAAATCACGGGGGCGAACGTGCAAGGTGCCCACCTGAATGATGCGATCGCGTCGCGCTTGCTTGTCTGCGTCGTCAGTCGCCTCGTCATGCGCATCGTGTTCGTCCCCGTTCATTTGATGGGATGGGTCTGAATCATCGCGGTCGTCATCGTGCTCGACCCCGTGCTCGCCTTCATCAGACTCGTCCGTCTCATGCTCTGTGTCCGTTCCGCTGATCGCAGAAGTACCGTTGGGGCCAGTTGAAAGGCGGCGTGAGCGATCTTGCCGTGCCTGCTCGACAGCCTGAGCTTGTGCTGCTGCATAAATCTTGCCAAAGGTCTCGTCAAACGAGCCGTAGTCGGCATATAAGCTGTCTTTGTCTGCTTTCGGGCGTTATGCAAGGGGCTCCGTCTGAGTGCGGCTTCAAAGCAAAATCGAGTGGGTTGACGTCCAAGCCCTTCCCGCCCTTGCCTACCCTCTGCTTCCTCCGCTGTAGCGGGCAGCCCAACAGTAGCGGGCAGACAAACAGACAAGAGGGCTTCACAAAGCAGGGCTCTCTTGAAGCGAACCTTGCAACAGTTTGAGAAAGTTTCGCTGAACGCCTTGCAAGAGTACAGGGACATAGGTGGTTTGTGCCTGCACAACTTTGCTATAGACAGCCTGCGGTCGTTGTGCATGAGACGCATGCAGCAGGCTGAGCTGGTCGGGCACAAGACTACGTAGCGTAGCACAAGCGTACCGCAAAGATGAGCGAGTGGGTATTGTCGACGCGATACTCGACATATTGCTGGTTGTTGTACAAAAAGGCCTCGGTGGAGTCACCTCGACCCTAAAAGCAGCACACCGAAGCAAAAAGAAGTAGTCGGTGAGCGGTGTGGTAGGGTGCAGCGCCACTGCTTGATTGTAGGCGAAACCAACTGCCCAGACCAGGCTTGCTCAGCTCCGTACCTCGATGAGTCGCTCCTGGATCAGCCCGTTGATGGCATTGCCGCGCAGCGCAGCGGAGCTGTCCTGGTAGCTCCAAAGCACCACGCCACCCTGATGGAAGATGGTAAACAAGTCGAGCATGCTGACGGCTCACGAACCGCAACGATGTACCAGTTGCTTGAAGCCACCACCACGACGTGCCCTCACTCTGCCGTCGTCGCCCACTCACTGCCACAGGAGCCCGAGTAGCTAGCAGCCAGCGCCCGTCTGATCAAAACCGCGAGAGAGAGAGAGAGAGAATGCACCCGGTGTCAGAGATGGATCGTGATGAAGAAGCAAGAAGCAGAGAGTCGGAGAGTTGATGAGGGCAAGCTCAAGAAGCTTTACAGAAAATCCACATTAACAAGAGAGAATGAGAGAACTAGTCTAAAAAGTCAGAGATACAGACTCAACAAAGGCAACGTTGAGAGGGATGCAGATCCAGGCAGGGCGATTCAGGCCCACTAGCTCTCTGCGTTTGCATATGTGTGTGTCCTCCAACAACTCGTCAACGTCAACACTCTCTTTCCCATTCTATTGTTCCTCCTCTTTGTCTGACAATAACGTCTGACATCAGCTGAACCTGAAAAATCTGTGTCGGAGCCGCGATCGCGATCTGAAGGGTTGGACTGGACTCGTTGGACTGGACTCGCCGGTGCACGAAGGGGGGAGAGAACTCTCCAGGCGCGCTTTCTTGCATCGAGGTCGATTGGTTTGCTGCTTAAGCAAAGATGGTAAGAATGGCGGGCGTGAACACGAACAAGTGCGATAGCCAAATTCGAACTACTCAAGGATTAGCCAGAACAAGCAGGCAGCGCACGGGCCAAGCCCGGTGTGGAGAGACAGAGAAAAAGCGTCGCAAGTTGCCAGGGCTGCTGATGACTTGTCCCGGACTTTTCCAAAGTTCTTGCCGACACTTCGATCCTCGTCAGCTTTCTTGTGTTCGGGGTGGCCGAGTGGCTTCAAGAGATGATGACAGAGCAGCAAGTCAGAGCACCATCGGCCTTGTTGACTTCGGGTGTGTGCAGGGTACGCAGATACAACTGAGAGCTGCCATGCTCGGCCAGCTCGCTGAGCACGTGATAATCTTCTGGTGTCATTGGGTTGACAAGCAGGCTGCTCCCGAGCTGCACCACGTTGGCTGACGCCAGCGAGGGGGTAAAGTATACGGGGAGGTGGGGAACGTGGTGGGACACCTCTCGCGCCACTTCCTCGCCCGCTTCGCTTTGGTGTGCAACCAGTCCGTTGGTGGTGGCCGTGATCAATGATTTGAGGTGCAGCGTAGAGGAGGGCACCTTGACCGGGACAACCACCATCCCCGGCAGCGCAGCCTGTAAAAACTCCAGGCCACCCACATTGGATCGTGCCGACTGCCCGACAAAGACATGATCCTCAATCTGGTCGCACATGGCAATTGAGAATGAAGCGTGAGTGGATCGACCAAGCCATCACATGTGTGCGCCTGGCGATCGAGCTCCGAAACAGCAGGTTGGATCGAACCTGCAAGACATCTCCACCATCAAGGGTTGCCCCGTCATCGTTGGGCATGACCAAGAGACGGCCGAGGATTGCACGCAGCTCTGCTGGTTGGAGCGTGAGCCAGTCTAGAAAGGAGACGGCCTCGGGACGGCGACTGCGACTGCCCGGATTGGTCACGATTGTCGTGCCCTGGCAGTGGACAACAATGTCCTCAATAAAGACACAGTCTGGGCAATCGGCATCCGCATGTACCTCCAACACCTCGACATCGGGTACAGCACGCATCAAATCCAGATACTGCTCGTGCTCCTCCATGCAGGCCTGGACATCCAACCGCGCTGGCTGCGCCTGCAGCGCCTGCGCAAAGCTGGGCGACACTTGACGCGTCAAAACGTGCAGGCCCCGCTGCATCCCGATCCCGGCCAATCCAACCCCCCGCACCTGCCGCACCTGCCGCATCGCGGCCACTGCCCATCGCATCGCCATCCTTACGCTGTTTCCTCCACTCCCACAATCACACCCAGGCTCAATCACTCAATCAACCGTTCCCTTCTCCAACCGAGCCCTGCCCATGAAATTAGGCAGAGCAAGACACAGAGAGACAGAGACAGAGACAGAGACAGAGACAGAGACAGAGACAGAGACAGAGACAGAGACAGAGACAGAGACAGAGACAGAGACAGAGACAGAGACAGAGACAGAGACAGAGACAGAGACGGAGACAGAGACAGAGACGGAGACAGAGACAGAGACAGAGACAGAGACAGAGAGACAGAGACAGAGACAGAGACAGAGACAGAGACAGAGACAGAGACAGAGACAGAGACGGAGACAGAGACAGAGACGGAGACAGAGACAGAGACAGAGACAGAGACAGAGAGACAGAGACAGAGACAGAGACAGAGAGACAGAGACAGAGACAGAGACAGAGAGACAGAGACAGAGACAGAGACAGAGACAGAGACAGAGACAGAGACAGAGACAGAGACAGAGACAGAGACAGAGACAGAGACAGAGACAGAGAGACAGAGACAGAGACAGAGACAGAGAGACAGAGAGAGAGAAGAGACAGTCACAGAAACACACACAAAAGCGCGTGTCGCATGCAAGAGCCAGAACTGGTTAAGATCACAACAACAACAACAACAACACAACAACAACAACCACACACCACACGAATCACATCACATTTGTCAGATTTTACGAGACGCCTTGAACCGCATCGTCCCACACACACACACACACATACACAACACACACACGCAGTGACTGTTTTGCTGTTTGACTGACACTTGAGGGGGGGGCGGGGACGAGGGCAAGGAGGGGGGTGGGTGGTGGTGGCTGTTGGTTGGATGGGGATGGAGTGCTGCGCTGGGTGGGTTTGAATGCGATTGAGGACTCTTTGCTGGAGGCAGTTGAGCTGGGTGGGGTGAAGGAACAGGTAGCGCCAACTTTGTAACGGTATCGCCACACGGACCCATGCCCTTTCCAGCTACAGTAACGCTGCGGGCGGTGCGATCAGGGCTCTGGTCTGGGTGTCCGGACCAAGTTCTTTCCCACGCTTCGCCCGAGGTTGGTCAACGTCCCTATTGGTCTATGGCGTGTGATCCACGTGAAGCCATTCCGAGCACCCGTGGTGCCCGTCTTTCCGTCTCTCTCCCTCCTCCTCCCCCCGCCTCCCGCTCCCTCTCTCCCTGTCCGGGCTAATAGGCCACGTTTGCACTGCTGTAGGTTGTGCTTGGCCGCTCGCCGGAGACGGACGTGCGCGACACGCGCTGCAGCCGCCAGCACGGTAAGTATACAACCAAACTTGGCAAGCTCAGCTTTTGGCCACAGGTCAACGCATCGCCGCACGCTCTCTTGTTGACGCAATTTTGATTCGATTCGCTCGCTCCAATGCCCACAGTGCGAGTGTGGATCGACGAGACCAAAATGCTGGCCTACTGCAAAATGGTAGCTGCTGCAGATTCATTGCTCCCGCTCGCACCTGCGCAGAAGGCTTGATGAAGCGTGTACCCCGTCACACCCTAGACACCATACGCACCCTCACCACCTCACCTTTTCTGCGCGCGCCACTCGCTAGATGGGTCGCACCGCGGGCTATGTCAATAACGCGCCAGCCAAAAGAAACATTGCCTACCAACTCTCGCATGGCGATACTCTTTGCATGCTTCCAGGGCGGTATTGCTTCGAAGTGCTCTTCAATCGCCGAACCTCCACGCAGCGCAGCTCCCAGTCTGCCACGGGATCGCAGAAGCGCCTCGCGTCCACCAGCACAAATACCGCAACTTCCGACTCGGCTGCAAAGCGCCCCAAGCAGTCGACGTCCGTGGCCCTGGATGCTCTTGGTCGGACGACGACCTATTTGCGGCTGCACGGGTTTCAGCTCCCACTTCGCCCCGGCTGGCACTGCTATCAAGACTCAGTCCTATGCAAGCTCTTTGGTGGTGCACCCCCTACCACCAACGCACGTGTGGCCGCCTTTGACTTTGATGGCTGCCTCGTGCACACTAGTGTTGCCAATCGCGACCCCAAGGCCTGGAGCTTGCGCGTGCCTGAAGTACCGCGAGTCTTGCAGGAATGCCATGCGGCAGGATACCAAATTGCAATCATTACCAACGAGTCTCTGGCGCGCTTCAAGAAACGGGAGCCCATTGAGATGAACCTTGTCAAGAAAACCACGCGTCTGGACGAGTTTTGCAGTCGGCTAGACATGCCCCTTGTGGTTGGTCTGGCCGTTGTTTGGGAGAACTGGCTGTTTTCAGCTCGTTTCAGCCAGTATTCAGCACATCAAGCTGCTTGGCCGTATGAATTACCCAAACCCAACGTACCCCCCCTTCTCACGCGACCCCCGTTTGTTGTGCAATGCACCCTCCTTAGGTTCTGTGCTCGCTCCTCAAGGACCAGTATCGTAAGCCGGATGCAGGCATGTGGCGTATGCTGCGCCAGCTCAACGCGTGTGAGCCTGATTTGAGTGACAGTTTCTATGTCGGTGATGCCGCTGGTCGGCCCCGGGATCATTCTGATTCCGACAAGGCCTTTGCCCAGCGCGTGGGCCTGCGCTTCCTCACCGAGTCTGAGTTTTTCCCGCAAGGGCTTGCAGCCCTGCCCTCCTCCACTGCGCCCTGAACTCGCTCTTGCCAGTGCGCGCTTCATCAGACCCTCCCTGCCCGTCTTCTGTATCACAATATCTTTGACCCGCGTGATTGTGGCTAAAAATGGGAATCTGGATATCAATTTCATGATTTTTAAAAAAAAAAAGCTCTTTGAAGGTTCTCGATGCTGTGCACGCTTGCAGGTTGCAAGCAGCACTACAGCCAATGAGAAGGTTGGTTGTCACGCACCGCGCGGAGGAGGGGAATAGACAAACAGAGAACCGGCAGAAAGACAAATCGGCACGCCGGGAAAGAACGTAACGACCATTGAATTGGTCGCAACGCAGAGTCAATGAAACAACAACAAAAAAAAAAAAAAAACTGAGACATCAGGCGTTGCCATAACCAGCGGCACGCCTGGGTTGGGTCGCAACCTTAAACGATGGAGTTCGGCTCAAGGGAGCTTACTCGGCCTTGGGACCAGAAGCCAACACGGCCGGGTCCACGAGGGACTCGTAGGGCTTGAACGCCTTGACGCAGGCAGCAGCCAGGGACTTGGCCTGCTTATCATAGGCAGCCTTGTCCGACCAGGTGTTGCGGGGGTCAAGCAGCTCAGACTCAACGCCCTCGCAAGACTTGGGGAACGAGAGGTTGAAGATGGAGTCGGTGGTGTATTCGACCTGAGTGAGGTGGCCGTTGAGGGCCGAGGAAAGAAGCTTGCGAGTCATCTGAATGCTGAAGCGCTTGCCCTCGCCGTAGGCACCACCGGTCCAGCCGGTGTTGAGAAGCCAGACGTGGACGTTGTGCTTCTCGATTTTCTCGCGCAGCATCTTTGCGTAGACGGTGGGACGCAGGGGCATGAAGGGCAGACCGAAGCAGGCCGAGAAGGTGGCCTGGGGCTCCTTGACGCCCAGCTCCGTGCCGGCAACCTTGGCAGTGTAGCCAGAGAGGAACCAGAATGAGGCCTGGTGCGCGGTGAGCTTGCTGATGGGGGGCAGCACGCCAAAGGCATCGCATGTGAGCATGACGACGTTGGTGGGGATGCCACCAAGACCGTCCTCGCGACGGTTCTTGATGAAATGGAGCGGGTAGGCCGCACGAGTGTTCTCAGTGATGCTGCCATCGCTCAAATCCAGGCGACGCGTGACAGGGTTCATCACGACGTTCTCAATGATGGTGCCAAACTGGCGGGTGGTGCGCCAGATATCGGGTTCAGCCTCCTTGCTCAGGCGGATGACCTTGGCGTAGCAGCCGCCCTCAATGTTGGAGACGGTGTCATCGCTCCAGCAGTGCTCGTCGTCACCGATAATGTCACGTTCCGGATCCGCCGACAGGGTCGTCTTGCCAGTGCCAGAGAGGCCAAAGAAGACGGCAACGTCGCCCTCCTTGCCCATGTTGGCGGCGGCGTGCATGGTGAGCACGCCTCGGAGGGGAAAGTAGTAGTTGCAGGCGGTAAAGATGCACTTCTTGACCTCACCAGCGTAAAAGGTGCCACCGATAATGGCGACGCGGCGGGTCATGTGAAGAGCGATAAAGGTCTCTGACTTGGTGCCATCCTCGGCGGGGTTGGCCTTCATACCGGGCACGTGGAGCACGGTAAACTGGGGCACGTGGTCGCCCAGTTCCTCGTCCTCGGGACGGATGAACATGGTGCGAACGAAGAGGGCATGCCAGGCCGTCTCGGTGACAACGCGGGCGGGGAGGCAGTTCTTGCTGTCATGGCCAGCCTTGACGTCCATGACGTAGACGGAGCGGTTCTGGTAGTAGGCGGTGGCCTTGCGGTAGAGCCACTCAAAGTTCTGCTCGGACATCTCCTGGTTGCCGCCACCCCAGGCAATGTGCTCCTCGCTTCCGGGCTCCTTGACAAAGTACTTGTCGCCAGCGGCACGACCCGTGTGCTTGCCAGTGCGGACGCAGAGGGGGCCAAGGTGGACGATGCGGCCCTCACCGCGCTGAATGGCGTGCTCGTAGAGAGCCGCCGAGGGCAGGTTCCAGTGCTCCTCGAGCGTGTTGCCGATGCCCAACGTGTCGAGGCCATGGGAAGAGGGGTTCACAGACACGGCTGCAAATCATGGCACGTGGAGCCAAACAGGCGAGATCATGAGGGTGAAGGGGGGAAAGGCAAGGGGAAAAGGCAAGGGGGGAAAACCGTTCGTCGTGTACGTTGGGACGTGGCACGAGAGTGCGGGAAACGGTCAAGATGGATGACATACCAGAGATGGGGCGATCGCCGTAAGGCTTGTCCTCAAGCTTCTGCTCCATGCGGGCCGCGCCAGTGACGCTGATGGGCACATTGTGCAGGACGACGTCCTCTTGGGGCATGGCTGCGGGAGGCATTGTAATGGCAGTGGTGTATCGATGGGTGTGAGAGGCAAGAATGGAGGTGAGACTGGACTTGGAGGGATCCAGCCCGTGCTTCAAGATGGTGGAGGGGGAAAAGAGAAAAATACTTCTCGGGATCGATCAACGCCCAAAGAAAGAGAGAGCGGGAGGAGGTGGAAGGGAAGGAAGATCGTGCGAAGGAGCCGTTGTAGTACAAGTACTGCTGCAGTGCCTTTACCTGGTGGTTTGGTTGGAGGGGAAAGAAGAGAAAGAGGCAGCGAAAGAAGGGACCTAGATGCGGAGCCAAATGGCATTGGTAGTCGTGGTGGTGATGAGTTTTCAAAGCAGAGACGAGGAGGAGGAAGGGTGCGCGCGTGGCACGGGGGAGTGACGCGGGCACCACCACTGGGGACTGCGGGCACGTTCCCTTTACTAGGGTGGGGGGGGGGGGGGGGGATCTCACTGGCTTGACGTACCAATAGCTCCTTTGTAACCAGTGCACAGTGATAAGAAATTGCCACTGCCAGACGGAAGCACTCCAGCTCCACATAGAAGAAGGAGAGGTGAGTGAGGAGGTTAGTCGACGAGTTGCTTTACCTTTACCACACCGACAGATGCGGTCTTTTGTTTGTGGTCGCTTGGCTGCGTGGCAGATTGGGTAATCGGTGGGGTGATTGCGACATCGTTGGTGTGGCGTGTGAAGGTGGTGTGTGTGCTTTGTCACACTGGCCCGACGAGAATGGGTTCTGGGTGAAGCAATCATGCATTGTTCGAGGTTGAGATTACAACATACTCTCCTATCATTTTGGCCTTAAAAATTTGTCAAATGCGATACAACGTCCTCTAGTGTGATTAAGGTCACACTTTGTTGCTATGACGAAGGCAAGGATTGCGACATCGATTGCGACATTGGATTGCGACATTGGAAGGCTCCAAAACCTCCAGCCACACGCGCACACAAAACGGCAGTGTCACGACGGCTTCATGGAGCACACAACCCATGACTCGCCGTCCCCATCACGCCACACACGTGCCCGTGTCTTACCCCTTTCCGCCTCCCACTACAGCCATCTATTGCCCTCTTCCCAGAGCTGACGTGGCGACTCGCGCACACCATCCGCTGGCAACTTCCCTTCGGCCGATCACGCCGTCCCTCTGGACGAAGCATTTTTGCAAACAGCCACTATCGGAAGCAATGATCCTCTGCTTCAAGAAGCAATCGGCCCACGTGCACGGCCTTTGCTATCCAACCCCAAAGCACTGGCATCGGGCTCTCACCTTGCCTTGATTGATCGAGATGGACTTGTCCCACATCAAATTTTAGATCAATCATTTGCCTTAGGCGCCGCATGCGTGTGCACACAAATGCTTGGCCTCGCTGCGACCACAATCACCAAAGCATCTTCTTCCGCTTTGCTCAGGTCTTCTTAACAAAGCAAAAGCAACCACTGGTATTCTGATGCAGATGAATCGATTGGCTCGGTCGGGGTGTGGGGATCATGCACTCAAACCCCAACCCCAGTTCATGTCGCAAGGTCCATTGACCATTCAAGACCTCAGTGCGCACTGCGCGCACCTAGACCTCCCCATGTGAAGGAGTACCGCCATACGGAGAAAAAAAAAA
This sequence comes from Monosiga brevicollis MX1, assembly GCF_000002865.3. Taxonomy (NCBI): domain Eukaryota; class Choanoflagellata; order Craspedida; family Salpingoecidae; genus Monosiga; species Monosiga brevicollis. The sequence goes on along the minus strand of NW_001865042.1, from coordinate 1,336,534 downwards.
ACTCAACACTATCTCTACGTTGGCTTCCCGAGGCAAGAAACACCAAACGAGATCCGGCGCCAGCAGCTCAACTCGCCAGCGACTGGATACTGACAAAGGTTCCCGCAATACAACCTAGACGTGAAAGGCCGCAACCATGCATGAGCCACAGGTCCAGCGATTGTGCATCGTAAAGTAGCCCATCTGCGACTGGCAGCTGGCGCTGGCGCACATACCAACAACACCAAAGAACGTAATGAAAATGTCCTTGCTCTTGACCACTGGCCCCATTTCGTGCCAAAAGGTTCGCATATGCATGAGAGGTGGGAAAATCAAGGCCAGAAGCGCCGCACCCAGAGATCCTACATGGGTTAAAGATTGCATATTTTTTGTCAATCACCTTTACGCTTTCTGCACAATCACCAAAGGGTGACACAACCATCCCACACATTGCTGCGATGAAGCTTCCCGAATCGAAACCGACCAATCAGAGAGATGACCAAACCGAGCTTGGGGATACCAATGGCCAAACCAGCTAAACACCAAAAAAGAAGTCCAAAGTGAGACGTGAGACTTAAGAAGTGACACACCACAGCGCCGTGGGCATCCTGAGAGGTGGGAGTCAAGAAGTCTGACTTTCGCCTCCCCACACTTGCTGTTGCGTTGATTTTGGCCGCAAAACTAACCACAGATGCACATGATGATGGACCGAATCCCCAGCTGAACCGGTGTCTGCAGCCTGGACCTGACATTGCGCTCCACACTATGCGCGACACATGACCAAAATGAGCCACAAGCAACCGCAACGACTAGAGGTGACCCTCAGGAGATGAAACAAAGCGGGTGATACTTCAAACGCGTCCATGTGGTCGGCCAACGCTGAAACTCACACTGGCATGTAGGCACGCTCGAGGACATTGATGGCGGGGAAAAATTGGATGGCAATGCTCTGAAACAGGGCAATGCACAGCGCAATCTTCACCGAGTCGAAAATGGGCGTATCCGGAAGATTCAGGGTGATGGATCCCTGCACGGCATCCCCAAAAACCATGTAACCCAATGCTCCAAACGACACGTAAAGAATCACCACCACGCTCATGCCAATGTTGATGACCGTCGCAAATCGTTCCGGTTCCGCCCTGCCGTCAGTCAAGGCAGTACGCGCCGCGAGACATCAATGACGAGCAGAAACGGCGTCGCACGTGGTCTTTCAAAAGCCCCCCACCCCCACCCCCACACACACACGGAGGCATGCTGCTGGCGCTTACATGGAGTTCTCCATGGGAAGAACAAGGCCGATGCTCTCAAAGGCAAAAATTGAGTTGCCAAAGAAGATAGGGAGCTGCGACACGCTCATAAAGGCCACGGCTTCCGGAGCCATGAGGCAATGGAAGTCGGCAGCTGGTGCATCGGTCGTAGCATTGCCCACAACCGTGTGGTTGCTCGCACTTTGGTTGGCTGCACTATTGTGGCATGTTGGATCCGCCTGCACCGACTTGTTCAAGTGCGAGATATCAAACTCTGCATTCAGCACGGGCACACGCACACGCACAGGTACAGGCACAGGTACAGACAGGCACAGCGATTCCAGCCGCACACAAGCCAGACGAAAACGCAGCATTCATGAGATTCGTGTGGTAGAACAACTCAAAACAAGAAAGACCATGGCATGCTACAAACAGCGCAAGCTGATGTACAAGATGGGCGGGATCGCATACACACCAAAGATGACGATGAAACTAAAGATGAGGCAGAGTGTGGCCACGATTGACGTTGGGGCGATGGTTCGGAAGTCACGGATCCAGGTCAACAGAATGGCGCCCGGCAACACAATCAGGGCATATGCCGGCACGCTGATTGAGCTCGCCAACTGTGAGAGCCCATGACAGTTGAGGTCAGATGATGGAGCACGGAAACGTGGCGTCCGAACCGGGGTAGGCAGGCCAAAAGACAGGCCCAGGACAAGAGATAAAGGTGCGGGGTCAAGCTCGACTCGAACAAACCTCGTTGAGATGGTCCGCAATAAAGAGAATGTACACCAAGCAGAAGCCAAACTGAGTGATGAGCAGGGCAAAGTTGACCAGATAGATACCGTAGCGGCCAATTGTGCGCTCGGCCTATAGAAGGCACCCCGAAAAGGTAAGTTTTCATGTGTGAGAACTATTCACATTTTTTGTCTATATCTACCAGAGTGGGAAGAAACTGGCAAACGAGGCGCGTACCACATCAGCGTAGCTGAGGTATCCCGTCGAGCCCTGATCGGCCAGGTGCTGCTTCACCTTGACCAACATGTGCATGCAATGCACGGCGATCAGGGCGATTAAGAGGAGGTAGATGATTGACCCCTGCGCCGTAAACGACACACCAACGTATCACAGACCGACATTCCCAGTGAGTATGTGCACCGGTTCCTGCCCAGCGAGCGTCTTTGGCTCAGATGCAAAGGCTTTGCCCGGTGATCGGTGGAACCCGCAACTGCGCCGTTGTAATCGCCTCAAAATGTTGTATTGTGCGCTGAGAATGCAGGCAATGGGACGTACAGCATAACCCGCATGTGCAAAAGCAAAGGGGAGGCTGAGAAACCCGGCGCCAATGTTGCCCTTGAGAAAGTTGACGTTTGTCTCGAAAAAGCTGAGGGCACAAGCATGAGCAACACCGTCATGAGCACAGCAATAGCATGCCACCCACGGCCAACCCGTGTCCAAGACGGCTAGGCAGGATTTGAAATGAGGCAAACGTATCCAGCTGTCCCCCCTGGTGGGCCCCGCTGCCATATCAAAGCATTCCATCACTCAATGGGTAAAATCTTCAAACGCCGTCACCCTGGTCTTGACTCACTTGGTCTTGGAGGGATGTTTATCAACCACACTGGTGCTGAGAGCTTCATCTTCGAGTGTTCCGTTGACCGAGGCCTCGCCGCTCTCAATGAGCGGAACACGTGCCTCGGCCTTGCTCAGCCGGTCTTCCTTGTCCATCCTGTGTCGTCACCGTGCGCAAAAAGCCCCATGAAAAAACAAAGCAGCAGCCATCCATTTCGACGGTTTAGCTTGCTGTGAGGTTGCCAAAAGTCTCAACCCTTCACACCACCATCACCACCACCCCCCTGCCTCGCCCATTGCCCGCGCACCTGCTCTCCAACCCCGTTGACCTCACGTACGTACGTACGTCGCCAAAGACTGCCAAACGAAGAGAAAAGCCAAAAGGCAACCAATCGAAGAAAACTTGTGTGTGTGTGTGTGTGTGTGTGTGTGTGTGTGTGTGTGTGTGTGTGTGTGTGTGTGTGTGTGTGTGTGTGTGTGTGTGTGTGTGTGTGTCATTCCCGAGATGTCAGATGCTTTTCAGTGTCATCAATTATAAACTCTTTGAGACCTCATCAAAAGGGCACCACACACCACACAGGCGCCGCAGCACGAGTGGTGCAGGCATGACACACTTACTTTGCTCAAACCCCAACCCCACGCAGTGGGCATGGAAGAACGACACATTTTTTTCAAAGCCAAGCTTGGCAGCCATGAACACTCGCAGCAATCAGACACACAAGACAAGAACAACCTAGCGAAACAGTAACAAAAGACTCTAAAAAACCCCACGAATTAAAGTTTGCCACCAAGCTCGAGTTGAGGCAAACTTCCAAGTCTAGGACAAAGGCAGGCACACGCCCCATACAAGCTCACGAGCTCTCTCCTCCTCCTCCTCTCTCTCTCTCTCTCTAACTCTTTCTCATACCTCTCGTGAATAAACAATCAAAACTATATAAGTTAACAGGCAGACGCAACCAGCACAGCTCAAACGACAATCGGCACCCGCCAAAAGGTGTCCAGTTCAAGCAGTGCGCATGTGTGTGACCTGAGCTTGCAGATCACGTCACGACCAGCTGCCATATCAAGCTGCAAACCAGCAGCAGCGCACTAGCCGCGGTCATGAGCAGCACAATGGCATGCACAAGGAACACACGGCGCTCCTCGTCAAAGCGACTCGATGATAGCAAGAGCGTCATGGCCTGGTTGAGAACGAGCTGGACACCACAGCAGCAGGACGTGAGACCCAGCCGTCGGATGCTTGTGCACACGGGCGCTGGTAAACAATTTTTCTCTCGCCCTGTCAACAAGCCTGCCCATGGCGCGTACCTCGCCATCAAACTGGATGCAGGGCAGGGCGTTCACCAAGGCTAGACTCGGTGAAATCTAAGGGGTATAGCCCCATAGGAGAGATGGCCCAGCGTGCAAGTCGTCAGCACTTAAAGGCAACAACAACAACAACGACCACAACAAAAGCCCTGCCAGAGGGAAAGAGCGCACAAGCTGCTGGTACGCACCATCACCATGTACTGCAAAAAGGTGCGCAGGACAAGAGGCATGCGAAGACTATAGCCTGCTCGGGGAACGTAATCGGACAAGACCAACGACCTGGGGCATGGCCGTGTTCAAAAACATCGGGTCCAACCACATGAGCGCCATCATCAACAAAGAGTAGCCAAGGAAAAATAAGAGGACAGTACAGCCAGTCGCCCCCAACTAACCGAGCAAGGTCCTGCACAGAGCCGAGCCATAGCACGGGTCGACTTCCAAACCGGTCGAGCCTGATAAACCGTCTGCAATTGGAGACGAATCCGTGATACCACATGTGGTGGATGAGAAGAGCCACCTCCCGACAACGCATCAAGCACGGTGCATCCACAGTCCATACGTTTGCGCTGATTCAATGGTGCTATGCAAGCACACTTCTGACTGCTCGCATTCACTGTCCTGCACACAACGTGCCGTGGCGTCCTCTGACACCTGATTTCAAGGCCAAAAGAAAGTTTAGGGGAGCAAATTGCAGAAAAATCCCACACACAAAACGAAACCCGGCTCATGTGAGCGCAAAGTTAGACAGGGGAAAAAAAAAACACTGTCATTTGTTTGAGTGCATGCAAGGTTACCTGGCGGGCAGGCAGACAGCTGAAATTGTGAAAACGGTTGCGCATCTCGAGAGCGGCGTGCGTAAAACACAAGCTGTGGCCGCGGTCGAACCAGGCAAGGCCATGAGTTGAAACAGAAGACGCGATATACACCTATGCAGCAACAATGCAGGACAACAGAGGTGCGGGCAAGGACCACGTACTGGGAGCTGCTGTTCTCCAAGTCAGGGGCACAACACTCTAGAGGTTGGGCCTGCCCAGAGTGGTCACGCAGCAGCTTTGATGAGTGCAGAAGATGGCCAGAGACAAGGCAAGGCGTTGAACAGCGCGAATGTCACCACGCACATAGTCGTTGCCCGGGTGATGAATCATAACTGTATCTCCCGGCGCCGGCTGCAGAGCCAGCTCGGATACACAGAGACCTGGTCGGCGCATGTCGTCCCATTGATGCTGTGGATACCCCCAGCCAAGGTGAAGATGGAAGCGAAATGGTGAGGATACGGCTGTGGCTCATTCGGCATCAGAGAGGGCCAGAATCAAATTTGTCATTACTCACAAAGACATTCCTCAGACACTCGTTCCAGTCCGCAATGGTCTCTGTAACGCAGTCACCATCTGCAACAGAATGAACGCAGCACATGGGGGGTGTTTGTCAGGCCAAGGTGTGGTGTTGCAAGCAAAGCACCGGTGCTGCTGTTTGTAAACGGGGATGCCAAGGAAACACGCACCAACACGAAGAAGTACGTCACCCGGTCTGACGCTGCCATAGAGCGGAGACTGTGGATGCACGGAAATGACGGCCACTCCATTGTGGTGGGAGTAGCAACAGCTCATCACCACTGCACGCAGAAACATGGGCCAAAGAAGATGACACGGCCATGAGAAGAAAGGTGAAAGCTGCCCGCGAGTATGAGTAAGGAGGCTCAGAAAGTCAGGCCAACGAACCAGGAAAGATGATGAGTAAGAGCGCGGCACTGAGTGTGAGGATCACGTTGTGCCATATGCCTGCGCCGGCAATTTGAAGCTGTTGAAATGGGGTGCAGTTTTGAAGGTGCTCCGTGTCGAGCTCGACATAGGCTCCCGGATAGACCACGGTGAAGAAGGCGCCGCCACTGCGCACAAAAACGGCCTGACAGCGCGCCGCCACGGCGTGACCGATTTCGTGAAGGACGGCGTTGATAAACACGGCAACGATGAGGTAGCCCAAATGGCTCACGGGCAGGTTGACGCCGGGAATAAGGGGGACGACCATCATGACTGGCTCATGCCCCAGCCCCTCTGTGCTCGGCGGGTGATGTGCGGTGGACGGTGCTCCCGCGGAGCTGCCGGTGACGCTGTAATTGTTAGGGTCGACTTCGCTGAGACGGCGAGAAAAGCCACGAGTCGACTGAACGAGGGCCGCGTGGAGAACAGCGATCAGCAGAGAGCCGAGGTTATAGAAGACGAGGAGAATGGCAAGAACCATAATGGCCACGCTGACATGACCGCCCACCGCGAACCAATGGCGCCAAAAGTTGACGCCCCATCGTGAGATGAAGACGGCTAGGCGATCGGCCCGAGAAGTATGCCAGCGAAAGCCAAAGGACCCGAGGCTAAGGCCACAGCCCTCAAGAAAGGAGCGGTAACGGCGACCAAAGGCAGCCTGCAGGGCAACCTGGATGCCATTGTACGCCACCCAAACTACAAAAAGCTGCAGAAAAAAAGGCCAAGTTGACCAGGAGCTCATCCTAGTGGGCTGTGCCGTACGGCGCCCAAGCTAGGTGCTGCATGGAGTGAGGCAAGTGGATGGGCAAGTCGAGCACGCAAGGGCAAGGGTCAAGGGTCTCACAAGCTCAAAGGGATGATGCTATGAATCAGAACAATTGTTGCTGTAACGTCAGGAGGCGCGCGGCAGGGGGGGGGGGGGGGATGCAGCATATGCACAATGAGCCAAATGCACGCAAAAAGGGGGCGGGAGAAGACGGAGACCACGTCTTGTCTTGATCGAGCACAACACCCCGTTACGAAGGTGGTGACGAGCGGCGGACGCGTGATGATCACCCTTACCCACCCACACACACACACAGAACGCATTCCCCCCAGCCCGTCTTCCCTGATTGAAGGCACATCCACACTCACACACCAGGCCCCTCACACATGCCACCGAACACGAACACGCGATTCGACGTACCACACACATTGACTGCCAGGGCTCAGGTGAAGATCAACTCCGCTTCCAGCCCAGAGCTCGAAATCTGAGAGAGAGAGAGTGAGAGAGAGAGAGAGAGAGAGGGAGAGAGGGAGGGCACGCGGGGCAACAAATCACCACATGTAGTGTTTTTCAGACTTGTTGAAGGTCGTTTCATATATGCTAGTACGTATACGTTATTGTCAGATAAGGTTGATGTAGATGATGAGGGGGTTTGGGAGGTTGGTGTTTGTCCAAAGTGCAGCGGTGGCAGCGATGGATTTATGATGCGGAGCTGGTGCCAGAGATCGATCACAAGCGCTGGTCGCGGCCGTATGATAAGACGTGCCCGCCGAGCAGAGCAAAACCACACCGCCTCTTGAGTTTCACCGAGGGCAGTCCCCCCGGTCTGCAGACCACCAGCGCAAGCGGCCATCAGGTACAGGCGCTGCCATTCCTGCGCCAAAGTTGGCACGCCTATACATCTACATGTGTTGTTTTTTTCTGTATATATGTTGTCAATAGCAATTCACAACATCCCTTTTCCGAGCGAACGGAAAGCCTCATCACTGGTGTCGGGGCTGCCGTACGACGGTCGCGTCACCGCACAACAGCACGACGCCCGCGACTCGTTCCTCCTCCTCCTTCCTCCCCCTTGCTTCCTCCTCCTTCCTCCCCCCCTTGCTTCCTGCTCTCCGACGACAATTTGGGCTTCTGCATCATCGTCTGCTGGGACAGTAGAGTATACATGCGTGTTTGAGTGGTGCGCAGCTGTAGGCCGTCGAGGGGAAATCGCTGCGCGGGGACGTTGCGATTCGACCCAGTCCGGTCGTGCCGTCCTCGTGATTCGCCGTTGCTGGATGCCCACGGCTCTTCAAGCTAGCCTTGAAACACGCCATGGCCACGCGCCAGCCCGTAGCACCTGCCTCGCGTGGAGCTGATGCCCTACAGTTTGTTTGCTCCTGTGACTTGACCCATGAAGTCTTCCGCTTCAAGATGTATGCTCCCATCATGTTTGCATCAACCTCTTGCTCCACATCTACGATAGCAAAGCTCCTCACTGTCTCTGGCTTGTGCGCGCAGCAAATCCCTCTACGGAATTCGCGATCCAGGCAACGATCCCATCCTGAACGATGCTGCCCAAGCGTTTCAGCTCGCTGCCAAGTCCTTCAACGGTCCGGCCCCAGCCCTCGTACTGCTCAGCCGCCGGGCCAGCTTCTGCCCGGACCGCTCACCTGTCTCTTGGCGTGTTATCATCGGATTCACAGACCCCGTGGTTGAGGCCTATCTTTTTGGGGGCGATGAACCCCTCTGCATGCCGGTCACGACTTCCTATCGCACTTTTACCGACGACCCGGTGTGGGACGGTATGCCCCGCCCTTTGACCCCAGGGCCGCTTGTCTACTTGCCGCACGCGAGTCCTGCCTAGATGACATTGTCACAGCGACGCGCGGCTCAATCTCGTTGTGCACAACCCTTTTAGAAACCATCGCCTTGCCCCTGACTGTGGCTGATCTAACCCTGGATGCCACGCTCGTTCTCAACGTGTACGAGCTCTCTGGCCCGGGTGACATCCACTATCTCGGAGGTGCCATTCTTCGCCTGTTTGATGACAAGAGCCTCCTGCGCATGGGCAAGGTAACACTGCGCCTCGAGCAACAGCAATCCCCGATCGGCCCCGAACTGACCAATGGCGATTCAAGTCGTGAGGGAACCCCACTGCAAGCCCTTCAAAGGGTGAGAAGACGTGCCTGCCATACTCTTGCCTCATATCGATCATGACCCGTGGCCCTCGACGGCAGCCTGTCCAGCGCATTATTCCTTGACGATTTGCTGTTTGCGCGGGTGCTTGCTTCTGGCCCATCAATGCAGCGCTTGCAAGACTACTGGCAAGGCTTCCTCCCCCAAGTCCCGTGGCTCGATGAGCTGATGGGCATTCAACTCGACAAGATGCTCACGGTGCGCCAACGACCACAAAGATGCAATCCTGCAACTCACATCCTGTGACAAGTCGTCGGTCTCACTGACACACACATTTGCTGCCGTTGAAATACCCTTCCTATCCGTGACCTCGCATGTTGTGAAATCATCAGCTGGCCCAGGCCGAATCACCCCACACGCTCTTCTTGGATGTGTCCTTTGCCTGGTTTCGCAAGAATATCGTCTTTGCTGACCGCACTTCCAACTTTGTGAAAGGTTGGTTCCCAAGCGTGAACTCCGTAGCTTGCCCGGCGACCCTCACTGCTCACCACACACACGTCTCACACCACTCGTTACATATCACGCATTGCGGTCCTTGTTCTCACACGTTTGATCCAACCATCTGCCACAGAGCCACAGTTCAAAGCCTTGGATCCTGAAATTTACGAAGATTCCAATCTCGTACGCTGCCTCGGGCCTCCTTTTTTTAGTTTTTTTTTTTTTTAAAAAAAAACCAAAATCTTGACATCCCCATCGCGTTGGCTTGTCCAGCCCTGTCAAACCCGCCCTTGCTCATGGTTTTCCGCTTTTGTCTGCACCCAACTGCTAGGTTGAAGGAATGCACCACCTCCAGATGGGATCAAGTGAGCAGCACGTGTATGAGCGCAACGACAAACCCAACCCGGCAGCCCGAGATCGCCTTGCAGAAATGATCATGAAGTCACCCACGGATGAGCTTAGTGGCGAAGAGAAGGGTTTGCTTTGGTGGGTTCGTCGTCGCTCGAGATGCGTCACCGACTTTGATAGAGCAACGGTAGAGCTGCAAGCGAGTCATTGCTCGTCTTCTTCTGGCTCACGAGGCTTTTATTTGTCGTACGATGTGCTTAGGCGCTTTCGCTACTACCTCAGCCGCAACGGCACAGCTCTGTCCAAAGTTCTCAAGTCCATCAATTGGCAGACCAAGGTCCGTTATGCATCTTTTGCCTTCATTCCCTCGGCCACAAGAGACTTAAAGCTCATCGGGGCCTGCTCCATGTCTGCCAGGAGGATACGGAAAACGTGGCAGAGCTTCTCGACACGTGGGCACGGATTGATGTTGCCACGGCTCTTGAGCTCTTGGGCAAGGACTTTCGCTCCCCGATTCCCCGCGCGTATGCTGTTAAACGGCTCCATGAGGTACACTTCGGTGACCACTTGACATTTGAAACACCAGCCAGCTCACATGCCTTGACCCGATGCTTCCGCATCTCTTTTCGCTCATTTTTTTTTTTTTTCTTTGGTGCGTCTTTGACCAGGCAAGCAATGAAGAGTTATCTTTGTATCTCCTTCAGCTTGTGCAGGCACTCAAGTATGATCCAGAAGACACCCGCATCAGCGGGCCGGCCAGCATTAGTAGCCGCGCCAAAGCCAACCCCCCAACCGCAGGGGATGGCTCTTCAGGTGCATTGCAGCCTGGTACCAGCAACGACAACGCCGTACCTCCTGAACTTGCCGAACCCGGTCCGGAGCGCCCGCCCTTCGCTTGTTGAGTCTATTATGAATGTGTTTTCTTTTACAAGAGCTGACCCACCCTTCATCTCTCATGCTTCGCCCTTGTTCAACGTTGTGATGCTTGACCGCCTGCTCAGCTCCTGATACGCTCTTCGAGTTCTTGGCCTGGCGAGCCAGTAGCAATGCGGCCTTGGCCACGCAGCTGTACTGGTTCTTGCGGGTCGAGGCCTTTGACACCGTCTCCAGCTACGCTGCCATTTATCAGGTTTTCTCCGACAACTACCAAGCGTACGTTTGGTCGCTCAGAGCTGCTCCTGCTGCCTGGCTGTACCGACAAAAGTGTATCCCCAGCGGCTTTGGCTAATGTCGCAACTTGGGCTACGTCACAGCTATATTGCCCAACGCGCGCCCGTCATCTGGTCTGAAATCATGTCGGGGGCACAGTTTTTTGCTGGTACATGACGACATCTTGCCTTGCTGGTCACCCCATCATCATTTTCATGTTTTCGTGCTGTTGCGAAGTTTTTGTGGGGTTGTTTGCCATGGCGTGTTCACGGCCCGTCGCATGCGCTGGCTTGTTGGTCAGACCTGGAGGATCTCTCAGCTGAGCTCAAGGGAATGAAGCTAGATCGCCCAAAGAAGGTAGGTTCATCTCAAGTTGAAGCTGCCTTCTGTCATTCCATGCTCCAGTGCCCGTTAACCTGCTTGGCATCCAACGATGTAGGTTGACGAGCTGCAGCGCATCTTGAGCAGTCCCAAATGGCAACAACTTCACGACCTTCCCTTTCCTATGGACCCTAGTAAGCACACAAAGCAGTGCAGGGGAATCAGACCAAGCCTGCTGATCTTGACTGACCCGTGTGTCTGACTAGGCGTCCGCATCAAGAGTATCAACGCCAGATCTGCCAGAATCTTCAAGGTCTTAGCGCCCAAACTGCCATGATTCAATTCTCTTGCGATCCATAAGCTGTAGCTAGACTAGCTCACCTCGTGGGCGCGCGTTTGGCCTTGCTGACGCGTTTATAGAGTGCTCTGCAGCCCCTGGGCTTGACGCTTGAGACGTCCATGGGTGACTATGGCATCATCTTCAAGAACGGTGATGACTTGCGCCAGGTATGTCACCATGCAGCCAGTTCAATCTACAAAGCAAAGCCCGCCGCCGGTGGTGTCTGTGCTCTGGCTCATCTCACTGGGCTGATGGATTGCTGTGACCCGACCCCACTCCTCAGGATCAACTTGTGCTTCAGGTTATTCAGTTGATGGACCGTTTGCTCAAGCAGGAGAATCTTGACCTGCGACTCGTGCCCTACAAGTGCCTAGCTGCCAACAGCGAGATTGGCATGCTCCAAAGAGTCAATGCTGAGGCAGTGGCAAGCGTTCTGTCCAATGACCGCAGTATCAAGGTTGGGTAGCAATGCAGCGTCTGACTTATCCAAAATTCGCGGCGGGTCTGCGGGTGTCGGATCCAAGCGTCTGACCTGATGATGGTTTTGCCGGGACCTTGAACGTAGAAATACTTGCAAAAGCAGCATCCTGACCCCAAGGGTCCGCTTGGCATTTCTCGTCAAGCCATGGACAACTACGTTCGCAGTTGTGCCGGTGGGTCCGCACCTTTGCTTGTGTAAAACTGCAATTTGGGCGCCTCTTCGCGTGGCGGCCGCTGCCAATGCTCGACTCGCCACGACCTGATGACGTGGGGGATGGTATTCTTAGGCTACTGCGTGGTTACATATTTGTTGGGCGTTGGTGACCGACATCTCGATAATTTGATGATCACCTCAGAGGGTCATCTGATCCATGTGGACTATGGCTTCATTTTGGGCCGAGACCCCAAACCCATGCCACCGCCTATGAAGATCACAAAGGTATCATTGATTGCTTTCTGCCTTCTACCCCCATTTTGCTTCAAGTGTGGGCTTCTTTTACCCTTTGAGAGATGGCGCCTGCTCGTGTACATCGTCAATACACGGACGCAGCCGCTTCACGTTCTTGCCGACTCTGTAGGAAATGGTTGATGCCATGGGAGGCCCGGACGGCGAAGAGACAGGCGTCTTCCGGTACGAAAAGCTTGTTCCGCCCGGATGACCCTGTTTGGTTTTTTTTTTTTTTTTTCTTGCCCAGCTTCTGTTTGAGTACTTGATCCTGCCTCTGCCTCTCACCAATGCTTGGCTCTGCGCGTGCGACTGCCTTACGCTGGATCGCGAACCTTGACGTGCTACCATTCTTCTCAGACAACACTGCTACATGGGCTACCTTATTCTGCGAAAGCATGCCAACCTGATCCTCAACCTCTTTGCGCTTATGGTGGACAGCACCATTCAGGATATTGCCATCGAGCGTGACCGAGCGGTTGCCAAGGTTGGCTCCATCAACTCACACTCGCCTTTGCCCTTTTTTGCCTTGTGCGGCATTGTTTCACCAGAAGCAGAGACTGCACTTGTGTGTGCCAAACATACATGCTTCTCTAACTTCTCTGGGCTTGCGTGTCGTAGGTCCGCGAGCGCTTTCGGCTCGAATTGGACGATGAGCAAGCCATTTACGACTTTCGCAATCAGATGGTGTCTTCGGAATCTGCCCTCATGCCCCGCCTCATTGAGAATTTGCACGGCCTTGCCCAGCGCATGCGCAAGTAGAACCTGATTGGCCCAAAGATGGCCAGAAGGAGGCGTTTCCGCTGACTTGTCATTTAGGTGTGATCTTCTGTATGATCAGCGTGCGCACAGCCTGGGCTTGGCACTGAGTGGCAGCCAGCTTGTGCGCTGGAAGGACGAGGGTCCTGTACGACTTTTTATCTGCTCAACCCCAAAGCCAATGATTTGATAAGAGACTCAAGACTCCAATCAATCCTTGCACAAGATACTTGCTTGTGCAACCCGTCCACGCCAGCCAGTGGCTGTGCCCATTCTTCAAACAAAAGGAGACAGATGTTCATCTCTGAAGACACTTGAAAGGGATTATGCATGACTCGACGAAGGAACAGCCCATGCCCATGGTGCCGCCAGCTGCATCTGCTGATGATGGTGGTCACCACATTAACACGTGGGCGGAAATTCAAGTGTGCACGCTTGAATCTTAAATTTCACCAATCGTCAGTTTGATCCAGCCGAATAACGGGCAATTCAGGGTCAATAATGGCATCCCAAGACTAAGGAACCGGGGACATGCTGTGAGGCTCGCGCGGATCACAGACGTCGCCTCGTATACACGGTCTGAACAGTTCATAGAAAGGCATTATCCATCTCAGATGTTCATGTGATGAAATTCCGAAATTCACACACCACGACATTAAAAATTAATTTTTTTTCATTTTTTTTTTCTTCTTTTTGGTGTGTGTGTGTTAATGACGAGTTGGCGGCGTCAGAGTTTAGAGTTGGAGGAACATGGTGCTTGCAATGCACGTCGCGCCGCCGGGGCTGCCGGTCGCGCGGCGCGGGATGCTGCTTTGGATGGTGGGCATGGTTGCTCTTTGGGGCTGTGCGATGGGTGATTGTACAGCATTGGCCCAGCAGGCCTTGGTGCGTCATTGCACGCTGCGCCCCACGAGCATGGCGTGCACGCTCGACACGGAGAGTCTCCAACCGCTCACGGACGACGGTGCTGGCCATGCGAGTACGGCCCAAGACTCGGCTACCCAGCAGTATTTTGATAACTGCGTTGAAGCAATCGCTTTTGTCGGGACGAGTACCGCGCCCCTCTCGGCAGCTGTAACGCTCGGCAACTTCACATCACGCAAAGCCAGTCGCCTCAATTTGTACCGTGTTGATTTTAGCAAAAGCAGTGACTGGGCGTCCCTGTGGACAGCCTTGCCCAATGTCACCGTGGTGCAGAGTGATTTTGTACTGCCCGCCTACATTTCTGAAGCTGTGACTCACCTCACGCTCCACAACCTCTCGACCGTGGACAACCGCCATCTGCCAGATCTCTTGGCTCAATTGCCCAACCTGGTTGAACTTCATATCGAAGACAGCCTGCTCGCTGCCACCAAACTGCGACTCTCTGCTCCCAACCTACGCAGTCTGCGCCTGTTGCAATGTGCTCTGCCATCGCTGGACACGGACCTGCTGATCCAGGCGCCAAGCCTGATCGAGCTCAACCTCAGCAGTAACAACATTGTCTCGGTGTCCGCTTCCGCCTTACGTGCTGCGCCCGCCCTGGTGAATTTGACGCTGGCCAATAACCGTCTGACCACGCTGCCTGGCTCATTCTTGAGCTCGATGACGCAGCTGACTTTCGTGGACCTAGGACACAACCGCCTGACGGATTGGCCCAGTTTGGGGGCGAACTTGAAGCATGTGTTCCTGAACAACAATCGACTCTCCACCCTCGGGCCGCTACACCCTACGCTCCAAACCGCAAGCTGTCGTGTCAATGCCATCAAATCCGTCAGCAGCCCCGTCTGTGTTAACGGGGCGTCATTGACAAGCCTTGATCTGGGTCTGAATCGGCCACTCCCTTCACTCACGACGGCTGACCTAAGCAACTGCCACCAGTTACTTACATTGTACCTAGACGGCACGAATGCCAATGTGGTGCGCGAGGCTGGGCTGCTACGTAGCTTGACTCGTCTTGAGCGGCTATCGCTTGCGAACATGGCGCTACAGTCCCTGCCAGAGCTGGCACAACTCACCGCTTTGCGTGAGCTGGACCTGACGGCCAATGTGCTCACCACTCTCGCGTTGCCAAGCCTCCCACGCTTGAGCACCCTTGCCTTTGCCCTGAACGCTGTGACGGAACTGGTTGCTCTGAATTTACCAGCTCTACAAATGTTGAATGGATCCTCCAACGCGCTGGCAAGCATCGACTCGGCGCTGTTTGCAAAGAGTAGCGAGCTTCGCGAGCTGATCCTCAGTCACAACGCGCTAACAGCTGTACCGCCCACCCCGCAGCCCTGCCGTCTGATCGAACTTTGGATCGATGACAATGCGCTACAGACACTTGACGGCGTGGGCCTGGAGCGTTGCTTCAACCTCACCACCCTCGCCGCCATGAACAACCAGCTGACTGCTATGCCAGCCTCGCTAGTCCAAGCCCTGAGTCGCTTAGAGACGCTGCTTTATCGAAACAACCCCGTCATGGACCTCGAAGCGAGCACATTCAACACCGCGTCACAGCTGACCACACTTTCCATCCAATGGAACCGTGGTGGAGACTTTGACTTGAACTGGCTTGCGTCTTGTTCAAGCTTGCTCTCCTTCCTGTTAGCTTCGGATCGCGCCGTACGACTGCGTGGCTCCCTAATAGCAAGCAACCTGCAATTCCTCAGCCTGTCCGGGCTGCAACTCACCGAAGCACCGCCATTGCCCTTGACCATCTCCAAGGTCGATGTCAGCAACAATTCTATCACCAGTCTTCCAGCTGTCAGCTTGAATCATTTTCCTCAGCTCTTCTTTCTCAACCTCTCTGGCAATCGCGAGCTTGAGGTGGACACGGACTTTTTAATGGGCTCAAAACAGCTGCAGTTTGTGGATCTGAGTTCAACGCGCTCGTTGTTGAAAAGCGGCGATATTTGCCGATCTATGCCCAATTTGACAGCTATCATCGCCAATGATCTGTCTGAGCAAGCTGCAGACGAGGGCCTCGCAGACTTTATCACGGGCTGTGCTCTGGTCCTCAACATCCTAGATCTCTCAAAAAACGCGTGGTTGAACAACGTGAGCTTTATGCAAGCTGCCTTGCAATCGGTTGAGATTATGCTGACGGACAACAGTGTGGATAACAAGCCTTTTGCTGTTGTGCAGCTCCATGATCTGCCGCTCTTATGTCTTCACGAGGTACGTACCAGCCATCTGCATGCCTACTCAACTTTGCTTCCGGGTTTGTTTGTTTGTTTGTTTTGGTCTTTTGTCTTTTGCTTGTTCTTTGGTATATTGTGCGTATCATAAGCACCTCAGCATCGCTCCTGTTGCTCGAGCTCACCTTAGGTGAAGGTGATTCTGCAAGCCTTTCACTACGCTCAGCCGCGTTCCCAGACGACATACTTACAGCAACCGATGCTTGGCTGTACGTTGATTTTGCTTGATCCCGGCTGATTTTCGCCCACACGCAGTCAGCACACCCCTTGCCAAGTGCATCAAGGGCATCATCTCACTGAGAGCGTGTCTGGTTTTTGTGATTGACAGACACGTGTACCTGTAGCCCGGGCTATGTCAGACATGATAATGGCTTGTGCCTTCTTCAGGAGCGCCCGGCTTCAATCTTTGACACGAGCCTGGGCATTGCCCTCTTTGTTGTCTTCACCCTAATGCTGGCCGTTGCTTTGGGCTACGGCATCTGGCGCGCCATTCACTGGCTGTTCGGCATGCGCGAGGAACTGGAGCTGCGCGAGCGACTACTGGCTGATGCAGAGGATGACGTCATTGCCCTCAAGCAGGGGTGGCATATCGACGCAGAGGACATTATCCTTGGACGGCGGATTGACGTGGGCTATGAGGGGGCCTTTGGTGATGTCTATCAAGGCCAATGGAACAGCTTTGTGGTCGCTGTCAAGGTGGCTAAGGCACGCGTCGGTCCGATGCAGACTGATGAACGTGCCATGTTTCAGCGTGAGGTTGACTTTGTCATGCGGGCCTCGCATCCCTGCCTGGTGCACTTTTTTGGATTTGCCTACATGGATGACCGGCCAGCCCTGGTCCTTGAATTTGTTGAACTCGGTTCTCTGGATCGTCTGTGTCGTGAGACACCAGAGCTCTTTGATTGGCCACGCCGCTGCTCACTTGCACTCGACGTGGCACGCGGCATGCGTTATGTTCACGAGGAGATGAAGAGCATGCATCGCGACTTAAAGCCCGGTTCGTCGCTTCTTGTGGCTACACTAGTGATGGTAGCCTGCCAAGTGATGCAAGCGCACGGGGTCGTACCTTGTGCCGCTTGTTTTTGTTTTGTTTTTGGGTTTTGTTTTTTTCATCGCGCTGCTTCGTCCGGGTTTGTTTTGTTGCAGGCAATGTGTTGGTAACACGAGACTGGCGTGGCAAGGTGAATGACTTTGGCAGCATGAAGTATTGCTTTCAGAGATATCAGCAGAAATTTGCATCGACCTCAGGGCGTGACTTCTCAACGAGCTCCAGTCCCATCAGCACGCCCAACGCCTCATTGGATAAGACTGTGATGGTGGGCACGCCTCTCTATGCGGCACCCGAGGTCTTGGAGGGTAGCAAAACGTATGATCGCTTTGCTGATGTGTGGAGCTTTGCGGTGCTGATGTGGGAGATGAGTGCGCATCGTATTCCGGATCTGCTTGCCCATCGTGAGGCAGCGGAGGGTGTCACGTTTCGAGGGCCCTACTTGTCCAACCTCGCAGCCTGTTTGGCCGATGGGCATCGATTGCCCATGGATGAGAGTTGGCCAGCGTCGTGGCGCTCGACCATGACATTGTGCTGGGCCCAAGAGCCCGAGTTACGACCGAGCTTTGCCGAAATTGTGCTAGAGATGAGTACGCCTTTGTAAACCCGCCCTCGGCGCGACTGTTATTGCGTTCTTGTGTGTGCCTTCGAGACTGACAGACGACATACAAACTAAGAGACTTCCCTTTAAGCATTTCACTCCTCCACCTATCATATTATCAAATTAAGGTTCTTGACAAGCTTTCAGTACCCACCAGTTGAATTGAATTGACATGTGAATCAAGACCAACAACGGCTCGTCTGCCTTTGTGAAAAGAAGAGAAGTGCCCTTTCAATAGCCAGCTGGTCCCATTGCCAACGTCAGCAAGGCACGGCATCTGTTCCCATCCGGGCGTACTTCAAAACGGTCAGAAAATGTGCGAAAATTACATCAAAATCATCAAAAATTAACATGAGCACACACACTGGAAGTTCAGTTTTTTTTAGTCTTTCAAGGGTTGACGAAGATGGCAGAGGAGGCGGTTCCGGACTATGCCAAGTTTATACGGCGGCGTCAATGGCAACGGCAGCTAGCAGCCATGAGCGCCACACCGGTAAAGTCCTATCGCACAGGAATGGGATGGGCTGGTGTCTTGCGCGTGGGAGCATGGGCACAGCGGGTAAGGCGGTGTGGAAGAGAGGGGACCAGTTCAAAAATCGCCCCCTGCTGGTCCATGTCCGTTCCGACTCGGCGTGGGCTTTGGCTCGTACTGCTGTCCTTCATCATGGCAGTGGGCGGCGCGTCGGACACTCTGCAGAAACCATTTTCTTTTGACTACATCTTCTACCACCGGGACTTGGCGCCCGAGCATCGATCGCTGGTCGTGGAGCTGGAGCGTGATACGGGGACAGAAGCCTTCCTCCAGCAGTGTGACCAGCGCTTTGCTGCCGTCTGGCCTACTCTGATGGATGGGTGCAGCACAGTGCTGCTCAAGCCATTTGTCAGCACCACAACTCTGAATGGCCTTCTCGATCGCGGTGAGCTCGAGCTACCATCATCAAGACGATCCGCCCGAAGTATATATACTCAACTGCGGGATGCTGATCATTGCACAGGGCATATGTTCATTGCATCGACGGCGCAATTTGCTCAATTGTTGGGGCGAGAGGAGGGCCAAAGTACGCACACCTGTTGTGAAACCTGTGCAGCAGTGCACACGTTTCTGCTGTCGCTTGCTCTTCGTCTCTTCGTGACGAAATTGTCCAATGCTTGCGCTAACGAATTCAACCCCTATGTACCCTGAACGGACTTGAGCAGGTGGTGCCCTGCTGGATATTGGGGCGGGAGATGGCGGTAGGTTTGATGAGATGTGCTTCGTGGGCTGTCTGCTGGCCAGCGCCTTTGATGTCGCACAGGGGCTCAACATTCATACTGTGTCACGGATATCTGGGCGGATTACCTAGGCGTCACGGAACAGCTTCGACCGCTCTTCGACCAGGTGGAGACGACCGAGACCAACAGGGTGATGCGATGGCGACTCAGTCGTCGAGGCTATCTGCGCGTTCACGATGAGGCCAGCTGGATGGCGGGCGATCAGCTCTATGATGTCATCGCATGCCTGAACGTGCTTGATCGGTAGGCACAGCTGCACACGGTCATATGCGGTTTCATGTCATCCTGCGCCATTGACCGTGTTATGATTATCCCATAGATGCGACCGCCCCAAGACGTTGCTTCAGGATATGTACAAGAAACTACGACCCGGAGGCCAGCTGCTGTTGGCGCTGGCCCTTCCTTACCGTCCCTTCGTCGATGGAGGCTGTTAGTGGTCCGCTTCGTTCCGCCATCAAGATCCTCGCTTACAAGTCGATGAGAGCGCCACCATCCGGGGGGCAGGGAAACAGTTGGAAGGCTTTGCATGCCAGCTCCTCCCTGTCGTTCTCATTCGCTTTGCTTCGTCTGCGGCAACACCACCAACAGCTGGCTGGACCATGCCAACAGAAAACCTTGGAATTCGCGACTCGACATACGAGGCCGAGGCCAGCAAGCTGATCAATTTAGTACTTACACCGGCAGGTTTCACGGTCAAATCCATCTCACGCGCACCGTATCTGTGCGAAGGTGACCAGTACAAACCTTTTTACATTTTAACTGACCTTTTGGTGGTGGCCACTCGGCCTTAATGGAAAAAAAGGTGGGATGGTGCCATCGGCGGGCACGCATACCTTGCACCAATTACTCTGAGAGACCAAATTAAACCTTCAAACCTCCGATGCTATGAAAATTTGGATGATCAAGCTTCTTCGATTGCAAAGCGTGCCACACTGCAAGAAAAAAAAAACAAACTTGCGATGATTGAAGCATAGGTCACATCTTCACACTCATCAGCCCGTCAGCGGCGCCAAGAGCTAAATTTATCCGCACCACCTCGCTTCGCATGATGGAGAAACAGAAACAAAACAAAAACTAAAAAGACACTAGCAATGTGGCAGCAGACGTGTGTTGCAGAACAGGGGCAACGCCAGCTTCTTCACCATCGAATGATCAGGTGCCAAAGTCACGTGTCTGGCAGCGGCGGAGCATGTGGTCGTCTAGTCTTTGTAGTATTCGGCAAAGGTGCGGTTGCCAAAATCTCCAAACGAGATGGCTGACTCCCACCGCTTTGCAAGCGGGGGCACACCCGGGGGTAGGTTCGGGCAGGCCAGTGCCATCGCTTGGTCACTGCCCTGAGGCATGTTCATGGTATAGTCGTGTCCAGGTTCCATGAAGACGGCGAGGGTGCAGCGAGCAACATTGGGAACGTTCACGGCCTGAACCATGTGTGGTGTGGCCTTGAGCAAGCCGCCGCTCATGATCTGGGCCGTCTCGCCAATCTGAAAGAGGAGGGCATCTGCTGGTGGGGCTGCTTTGACAACATCACCCTTGCGATTTTTGATATAGAGGCCAGCCTTGGGGTCAGGGTTGGCCACGGGTTCGCCGGAGGCGGCGTCAATGTAGAGGGCTGGGAGGAGGCCAGTCAGGGTGCAATGGTCATTGTGCCAACCACACCAGCTGTCATCGCTGTCGTCAGCGGGGGCGGAGCTCGCAGGGGTCGGGGCTTTGGTGGCAAAGTAATGCAGGAGACGGGCGGCGTGGTGCTCGGAAGTTTCAACAGTGGTCTGTACGACGGAGTCGGCCTTGGGCAGACGGCGTTGAACAAAAGCGTCGCAATGCTTACCAACAAGGCTACCCACCTTGATCATGAGGCGAGCACAGGCAAGGACGTCGTCCGCAAAAGCTGCGCCTAGAGTGTCTGCGGGCCAGACGTTGTTGCCATAGAAGGTGGGGTATTTCTCAATCTTTTCGGTAGGCACGTCTTCAAAGCTATCGCGCACGGGGTTGAAGTAGAAGGAGCCCTTGTTGAAGTCGGGCTTGCCATCCTTCATCTTCTCCTGACCGCAGGACCAGCCGCGTTGGAAGAACGGGGGCACCTCGTACTGGGCCAGCTGTTCCTTGGTCAGTTGACCGAGCTTGTGGGCTTGCTGCAAGGCACGGCGGCGAAGGTTAGCCAACTCTGGCACCCCTGTCACTGCAACGATACCCAGGCCATCCTCTCCGTAGCCCGTTTCAACTGACAGATGGTCGATTGAAGCACACCAGCACGCGCAGAGGCGGGTGAGAGCGCGAAAGGGTTGGCACTCCCGCTTAAGGCTCTGAACAAGGTACCTTAGGCCATGTGTGGGGGACCACCTACTTTGAGCGCTCAGGTCGGCATCACTCTGAAGGTCAGCAAAGCTGATGGTCACGATGTCACCCGAGGCAGGCATGGTGACTTTCTGGTCAGAGGGAGGTAACGTTCTGCAAGTCAGTCGAGAAGGTTTTGAAAAAAAAAGACACGTGGCACGGCATGAGGCAGAGCATTCAGTCGAAAGGCAGCCTCAACGATCGTTCCATCTTGAAGGCTGCGGCTAAATCGCTGATCCCGCGCGGGGAGTTGTTTGGTTGGAACCTTGCGCACGTGGCCCGTGCTCACTCGCGTTGAGCAAATCCTCCCGACAGTCAGGACTCGAAATCCCACCCCACCCCGCATCAACAGCACAGATGGCTGACCATTCATCTCCCATCCCCACACCGCATTTGCAACAAACCACAGCACAGTATCTCATCACCCTTCCCCTTCCAAGACCCCGCCTGGAGACCCGACTGCCCTATTGGCACCTCACCGTCGAAGCGAAGCAGCAGCAGCAGCTAGCAGTTGTAAAATGGTCACTTGCATCAGTTCAAACGGTGTTGTGTGTGTGAGTGTGTCGTGTGATATGTCAGATAAATATGTCAGATAAGGATGACACCGAGATGTCAGACAAAATATCTGGCTGCGAGCTGGCTGCTTTTAACAGAGCGTTTGCTTTGGTTTGTGAAGAGACTTTTGGGATTAGTATAGTGTGCAAGGTTGAGTAGTGGTGAGTTTGTGAAGAGCGCGTCGGTGTTGATGTAGTTGCCTGTGGTGTCGCTGTCGTGCTGGCTGCCTGTCTTTGAATCAAACGAGCTCCAGGCTGAGCACTCAGGGCTGGCCACGAAAAGGCCGCAGTGGTGGTGGTGACGGGTGACGGGTGACGGGTGGCTGTGAATGGGATTGTGGAAGTCGTAGCATGGTGTACCACGAGCGACAGGAGAGCGCATTATGCGCGCAGCATGCTCTGGTAAGCCGCAGACACGTCATGTCTTCCGAGCTGAGATCTCGCTTTGCGCTGTCCATGCTCACGCTGCGCCGTATTAGAACTCGCTGCTCCAAGGCTCCTTCTTTTCTGCCAGTGATCTGGGTGAAATTGCCTGTCAGCTAGACGAGGAAGAACGCAGTCGCTACGCGGAGGCTGGGCTTGATTCACGGGATCTTTTAAACTCCTTTAGCGTGAGACCTGCACTGCTCTACCGCCTTCCTCCACCATGTACCAACGCGCGCACAGATGGTGGGCGGACCCCCTACACAAAGCTCATCACCCGAGTGGTTGATCTGCTTGACAGGGGTCGCAAAACTGCGATGACTCTGGTTTTTTCAGCTCTATGACGATTGAGCGAGCGCTCCAAGTTTGGAGCCTTGAGCTCATCCCACGCCAGAGCCAGCGGGCCGTCGAAGCAGTCCGCCAACCCGAGTGAGTCTACAAATTCCCCTCCATCGCACTGCATTGTATCATTGTTTTGTAACAAAAATTGTGTGAGCAAGGCTGACCAGCTGTCGCCAACATCATGCAGGCAAGAGCAGGGTTTCATCTGCAACTTTGACAGCCACTGGCTGACCCTACGCCGCCTTTCGGGCCAGGTGCGCAGAATGGCCTTCTTTCATCGAGATGCACACTTGCTTGTCCCTGGTCTCGCGATCTAAAGTGGATCGGCATGACCTTGTGGTCGCGTACGCACTTTGACTGGGAAACGCAGTGGTGGAATCTCGACTCTACACTTGAGCAGCCAGAACCCATGTCGGACACCTACCTGGGCCTTTACTTGCAACAGTTGGAACAGGATGGTATGTCGGCCTGAATGCCCTGTGTTCATCCAACGCACGGTAGGCCTTCACCCGCCCACTCATCAGCTTGTCTTGAATCCTGCTTTGCAGGCTACACCGTCTTTGTGGTCAGAGGCACGTTTCCAGCAGGTTCAAGGTGTGATGTGCATGCATACAAGAGCCCCTGGCAAGCAGCGCGGTTGCCCTACTACGCGCAGCCAGCCAATGCCTCTCATCTTCCGCGACGCTTGGATTGGCGTTTCTGCAGGCCCTCACAACCGATGGATCGACAAGCAATACGGGATGCCCGGTTGGCTGCAATACAGCGCTCCAATGCTGAAGGTGAGAATTTGCGCAGCCAAAGCCTTCCGTGCCAGATGCGAGCATGTCGTGTCATGCTCATGCCACGACTGTCATTCAGCCGCGAACCTGCGATCGGCTTTGCTTGCTTCTCTGACAGACTCTTGAGGCCCAGGCCTTGGGCGAAATGAGTTTGCTACATGACTTAAACTGTGGATAAAAGTGGCCGTCTGCTACATCAAACACCAAATTTGAAAGACCTTGTCTTTAATTACGCGATGCGGCAAGGGGAATGAGCCAACACGCACAAGCGAAGTAGAGTCCATGTACATGCCACCTCGAAGCAGAAAGGCCGAGCACCGAGGCCCCCGACAAACACGAGAAAATATGAGTGGCAAACAAATGGCATTTGTTTGCAGCATTTACAGACTGGCAATATAGCCCACGACGACAATCGTGATGTCGTGTGCTTTGCCCGGCGTAGACTCGCCATCACACATGACGGCATCAAAGGTGCCATCTGGCTTGAGGGGGATGATTTGAGTACCGTGCCAGATGCCGTAGGCTGAATCGGCACCAGAGCCACCCTGTCATAGCCAGGCGTGTGGCGCGTGAGTGCATCGCCGTGTGGAAAGCGTCTGGGCTGGTCGATGACCATCACATGTCCCACTTCTTCCGATCCCTTCCATTAAGTACTCTTCGAGGGTCATCAGGAGGAGCGTCGTACGTCATGCGTAATTTGGACGTCATTGAAACGGCTTCCAAAATTATAAATGTTGATTCCCCAGGCGTTGATCGTGTGCGTGGCCTGTCACACGTGGCGAGCAGAAAAACCAGACCAGCAGTTGGGAGGGGTGAGTCGAAAAATGGGAATACCGTGATGCGAGGCTATCAGCAAGGGCCAAGAAGACCCTTGTCCCGTGTGAGGTAGCAGGTTTCCGTTCAACAGGCACGCACATCGCGCCCAAAGGTGTGGACGACGTGGTCTGAGCTGTCGGTCGGTTCAAATGTGTGTATGGTCGTGATCAAAGCGATGGCATCCGCTGGCACGCCTGCGCGTCATCATTGGGGAGGTCAAGTGGGGCAAAGCAACATGAGTGCAAACAGAGCCCGTTTGCTCATTTACACATGATATATTATCTTTATTCTGCACAGGGGCTGGGGCGGTGGTCGAGGATCAGAGCTAAAAATTCGTTTGAGCAAGCGCGTAGTGGGACCACCTACCCGACTCTGTTGGGGCAGATATTCCGGTTTGCACCGTACGCTGTGTGGGCGCAAAGGTGAGTTTGCGCGACTTGGACCTGTCCAAATAAACAATGTTGGTGTAAGGGACCGCTGGGATGTAACCGAAGACGGCCATGGACAAGTACATCTCCCCGTTATTGTTAAAGCCTGAGCCAGCATTGACGTTTGTGGTTCCGTCGTCCAGCGTACCCGTCATCTAACAAAGAAGAAGAAAAAAAACATAATGAGGAGTGAAGGTCCAAGTCACATTTGTGGCCTGGTGGATCATCAGGCAAGCCCAGCTCCCACAGGTCATGGCACCCTATTTCTCGCTGCAGGCCATCAGGACTAGGCTCTTGGTCAAATTCATCAACGGACCATGAATTTGCTCTTGCCGTAGGTGTCAGTGGCCTCGGAAGCAATCACCATCGTGCGTCTGTACCACGTCGCCCCAAAACTGGGTTGCAGACGAGGAGGGGTTAGTGCCTGTAAAGCCACCGGATTGATCATTTGCACGCCCGAATGCGACAACATATTGGTCGTCTTGAGTCGAAACATAGGTGGTGGTCGTGGTCAGAAGACCAGAAATGTTGGTGAGCGGTAGGTTCGTGGTATCGAGTGTGAAATCAAAGCGCTCGGCGGATGAAGATTGCCGCTTCAGGGTCTGGATGTCGCCCACGTCCAGGAGGGTCGAGCGCGCAGCTCCCGTGAGATAACCATAGATGTACACGGCGAGGTAGTTGTATCCTCGGGACATGCCGCCGACCAATGCCTTGATGGTACGTCCATTGAGGGGAATGATGGTTGTACCAGCAGAATAGCCGTGATGCTGGGCCCCACCCGCATCACCATTCTGCGTTTGCAAGATGTCCCCAAAGTAGCCATCAACTGTGTAAATCTCATTGTCATAGTTGTAGCACGCAACATTGTTGTCGCGACCCAGCGAGTAGACGCAGTGGTCGTTTTGTTGGCTATTGTAGAATGTGAGCGAGGCCAAAACAGCCACGGCATTGGTGGGGATGGTGTTGGAAATTGTGCGCTGAAGCTTTTGACAGTTGCCGGTGAACTGGAACTGCACCATCTCGGGCTGTTCGAGAAACTCGAGGTACAGGCCGTAACAACTCTGCTCGGTTGGAGCAACGGTAAAGCCGCCTGGGCACCGACATTCATAGGATCCGGGAAGGTTGATGCAAGTGGCCTGTGCTGGACAGGCATTCTCTGACGCACACTCGTCAATGTCCACACAAGCCAGGGCCTGGTCTGTGGTTGGGACCCACTCGGCCAGCGCGTTGCACCTGTACACGATTGTGGTGCCGGCCGAAAAGCCCGGCACACAAGTAATCTGTGCGCGTAGATTTGCGATGGTGAGAGCAGTTGCGACCTTGATGCAAAAGAGTACTGCGAGAACACGCACCGTGCAGGTGTCGTCAAAGCCAGTGCCGCTGCAGTCGGATGCGGCGGTGTTTGCAAGGTTGGGGCCGCCGGTGTGGCAGCCTTGGTGCAAAAACGTGGGCACGCAACGGTCTAACTCGCCATCGTAGACCAGGCCCTGAGAGAAGCAGCTTGGGTCGTTGCAAGAACAAATGCAGGCCATGCCGCAAAGGTTGGAAGTGAGGCCGACATCAGCATGCCAGGAATGGTGGCGGTGAGATCAAGCAAGCAGACTAGGTCTGACCTGAGGATGGCGTTGCTATTGGCGTTGAAGGAGGTATTGGCAAAGGATGAGTTGATGAGGGACAAGTTGCCGTACACGTAGGCGAGCTCCTCGTCCAGGAGCTCTGAGACATCCACCAAAACCTGGTCGAGGTCCTCCGCCAGTTCGGTCTGCGTGACCGAATCACCTTCGAGCTGGGTCACGCGATTCTCAAGTGCGGCAAAAGTGGTCGAGTTGATCATATTTTGGCGTGCTAGAGCGGCCTCCTGACGCACACCTGCATGGCGACAGACCATCGCAATTCATGCGCGCAGCTGCCGTGGGTGAGCCTCGATGACATTCGCGGTCACACAGCAGGCACGGCACGACTCCGATCACACCTTGCCACTCTCCAAGGCCAGGGTAACATTGCCATCAAGCGTGCTCAGAGTGGGAACGTCCTCCGCTCTGGCTCCGGCAGCCAGCGCCACCATTGCCATCAGCAGGGTCAGCCAGAGCGGCTGCGAGAGCGCCATTTCTTCGCGTTGGAAGATGAAGCAAGCAAGTTCACAAATGAAGAAAACTTGATCCTCATGTACAGGTATAATGTGAAGTCTCTGTGGTTTGTGCAGCTGTTGATGAGGAAGTTGCAGATGATGGCGATGGGATTTGGTTGATTGTGTCGGATCCTTGATTTGGCCTTGATCCTCACCATCATCATCATCATCTTGCTGGGCTGCTATCGATCAGTATGCTCAGGCCTCGTCTTCTGATCAACCCGTGAGTCCCGCACTCGACTTGCTGATTGCTCACACACGCTGCCGTTTAGCTCAAAGGCACGTGGTGTATCAAATTCAAGGCTTCTGTCCCCAGTTTCGCATTTCCATTCTTTTTGTGTAGTGAAGATGCTGATGCTACTTTGCTTCTTTTAAATTGATGTCACTACGAGACCGCAATCCCAGAAAATACACATAAATTGAGAGGTACAAGCTCCAACGCAAACGGGGAAGACCTCGACCAGCAAGGCACACCGAGTTTACTCCCACCCAAAACATAACAACTGGCAAAAAAAAAGTGGGCTGAGCTTATCATTCTGAGGGGGAAAAAAAAAAGAAGAGACAAGAAAAAGGTGTTCTGACAGCGCAAAAACAGTCAGCAGTGTTCGAGTGCTAGCCCCGTACACGCGTGAGCGCAGCGCAGGCGCCAGCACTCTGCAATCAGCGCTTTAGACGGAAGAGGCCAGCGAGCGACGCAGGGCCTTGTACTTGCGAGGACCCCAGGCCTTAAATCCGCTCCACTGGTCAGGGTGCTTGCGGAAGTACACGGCACCGCCCACAATGGCCACGGCCACAATGAAGCACGAGATGGTGACACCCACAATGAGGGCCAAGTTGCTGCCCTGGCTGACTTGATAAAAGCCACCAGCGGGTTGAGTTTGCGACGCGCCCACCGTGAACAGAGCCTCACCATCCGAAATGGAGGCGTCGATCTCCTGGCGAAGAAGGTTGCACGAGGTGGAAGAGCTGCCGTTGACCACGCACGCACGAGCAGCGGGCTCCGAAGCCGGCCAAAAGTAAACCTTGCCGTAGCTCAAAGACGGGCTCACGGGAACGCGCACAGTCATGGGCAGGCCCGTAGATTCATCAACCTCGGGCAGACCAGAGTAGGTCACGCCATCAATGACGAGAGTCACCCACACCTCGCCAGCCTCAACCTTGAGCATGTCAGCGGAGGAGATTGAGGTCCAGACAGCGGAAATAGCGTTGTTGCCATTAACGCGCGTGGTTAGGCGACCCAACTCGCCATCGTCAGCGGTGCTGAAAGCCACGGTGACGGAAGGATTTTCACCTGAAAACTCCTTGACCAGACGCCAGTAAGCCAAGCCATCGTTGGTAATGTCCACCTGCACGGCGGTGGCGTTAATGATGGCAAAGTCGACCCAGAATTCACCCGACACGGCGGCGCGACGACGAGTGGCACCATCAGTGGGTGTCAGGAAGACACCTGAAAAGCGGCGCATGGCCGCCAGATTGGAGGGACCAAGCTCCACGACATCCGAGGCGCCATTATCCAGACCAACAGTGCCCACAGAGGCCCAGACGCGCATGCTGACTTCGGTGCGCGACTCGAGCGAGCCCGCGGGCGCTTGGAGCCAGACATCGGCCATGCCAATTTCCTTTTGCTGCGTGGAAGCCGCGCCCTGGTAGCGCTCAGAGAGACTGAGAGTGATGGCACCGCCCTGCTCGTCAATGGGCTCCGTGGCGACGGGGCCATCCGAGACAATGATGCGGCCCTTTTGGGAGCGGTTGCTAAAGTTGTTGTTGCGCGTGCACATGTAGTTGTAGGTGCCAGCGCCATTGATCTTGTGAGGCTCCATGTTATAGTAGGTACCGGCATCGTCCAACTCGGACATTTCACCACCCAGCTGAACGTTTTGCAAGGTAGCGAGGTTCACGAGCTGATCGTAGGTCATGCCCATAAAGCCCCAAGCGGTGACGTTATCCAGATGCTCGGGGTGAGAAGTGCCCCAGAGGCCGCGGAGCTCGCCTTCGGGTGTTCCAATCTGCTCCATCGATGAGACTGAGGGCAGGTCGAGACGAACGTCGGACATGCCAATGGTGGTGAGCAATGACGCCAAGTTGGTAGGGTTGGCCGACGCCTCAAAGAGACGCCAGTTGGTAACACGAGCAATCATCGTGTTGGAGCCGCCGTTGACGCACGAAGTGACCATGCAGCGAGTCTCATCCACGGGGTCGGTCGAGTACAGGACGGGGCACTCATTGAGCGTCACCTCGCCATCTTCCGAGACGGTAGAGCCACGAGGCATGGAGTGGCAGACATCACCGGTACCAGTACCATACTTAAAGCACATGGTGGTGCTGGAGGGGTGGCTAAAGGGGTAGGTGGAGGGGCACTGCACATCGCCCATGGTTGGAGCGCCGTTCCAGACGTAGCCTTCGAGGCCAGGTTCCATGCGCTTCGTCGTCCAAGTGGCGCCGTTGAGGCCAAAGCCACCGTAGCCCTCCACACCACGACCGCCATCACCGCGCACATACTCTTGCAGTGCAATGTTGGAGCGATCGGTGCCCTGTCGGCCCTGCCCGTCGTTATTGTTGGGGTTTGTGTTCGAGCCGGTCCATTGGAAGTGAATGCAGTCGCCGTTGGCGGCGTGCAGGCGGTTGGGCGTAAAGTCGTATTCGGTGCCGGGGAAGGTCTGCACAATGTTGCCACGCTTGCCGCGAACGTTGAGGGAGTGGATGAGATTGCACTTCTCCGTGAGTTCGTTGTCGCGCGGGCGAATGGCAAAGCGGTGGGATCGGTCCTGGAACGTGCGACCAAACTGGGCCGTGTTGATGGCCAGCTGGAGCTCAAAGTCATCGTCGTTGTTTGAGGGATTGGTGCGGGCGAGCGTATCCGGGTCGCGGCACTCAATGTCACCAGCTGCGCCGTGCTGGGGGCTCAGCGTGTGGTAGGGGTAGGGGCAGTATACGCCCTGGGCCTGCTGCGTCGCAGTCTGGGCGGTGCTGGTGTAGCAGCGAGTGGGATCGTTGGGCACAGCGAGGTCGGCCGAGGGGCAAAATTGCAAAAACTTGTAGTAGTCAAAAATCTGCACCTGGGGGTTCTGCTCCAGATAGTAGCCGCGCTGATTCTCGTAGGGGACCTCGGAATCGACGAGGTCAATGTTATACGAGGCGCGGATGTTGACCTTGGAGGGGTTATTGCCGTTGTTCTTGTTGAGCGAGCTGTTGACTTCAGACGAGTTGTGAGGATCGGCGCCGTTGTAGTCGCCAGTGGTGATATTATAGCGAACACGCATGGCACAGCGCTCGTTGACGTTGTCGGGCATGGTGAAGTTGAAGCCGTTGGTAAAGCCGCCCATGCCGTTACCAAGGTGGTTCACGCGCGACCAGGGGTTAGCCAGGCAGCGGGGGGCGGTGATGCCCACGTCGGGGAAGGCCTGGGCGTGCGACTGAGCCTGGGTCCACGAGGCGGTGGGCAGGGACTGCTCGAGACACTCGACGGCGAGAACGTCGCGTTGAACACAGACGCCGTCTGACACGAGGTGGACGCCATCCAGAGCCTCGGTTCGGCAGGCGTCGGTCTGAGCGCGAGTGGCATACGACGTTTGGTCAATGTCACAGCCCAGGGTGCGGATGCATTTGAGGGTATTAAACTCATCGCGCTGAAAGCCATCGGGACAGCCCGACTCGGGGTAGGCCGTGAAGTTGATGGCCTGCAGGCTATCATAGCACGAGGCGGGGATGCACGAGCCGCAAGGGTCATCGGGGTGCAGTCGCTCGCCATCCGGGCAAGGCGGGCAAGTCTCATCCAGCTCATCCTCGGTGATGATGGGGAGAGCCGCGACGCAAGTCGCAGGGTTGTTGGTTGAGCCACAATCAGCAAAAGCGGTTTCACAGGCCAAAAACTCGGCACGGGCGGCGGCTTGGAGAGCTTCGTGTTCGGCACTAATTTCAGCCTTGAGGAAAGTTACCATGGGGGTGTCTTCGTTGTTGAGCGCAAGGCACAGGGCCTCAGTGTTGGGAATAAAGCCCGAGCGACCGTTGCCTCCCTGGCTGACCATGTGATGGTACCACGAGTCGGGGAGAGAGCAAAAGTGACGACCCAAGACGTTCTCCGACTCGGCACGATAGTAGTCGCACTTTGAGACGTTGTTTGTCAGGATGGCAAGATCGATCCAAGGGGTGGGATGCCAGTAGGGGTAGTGGTCGCGCTCTTCGGGACATTCGTAACCACGGCGGGCTCCGTTATTGTTTTGGCGCGTGTAAATGGCAGTTTGGCCGTTGAGGTTGCGATCCGAGGTAAAGAGACCCTTGTTACGGAAGCGGTAGCGGCAGTTGGTGTAATAATCGTAATCCTCATGCATACCAAATCGTACATCTGTGTTACAATCGTTGTTCAGACAGTTGGAGGGCTGCACTGGGATGGTAGCGGTGGTGACACCATCACGGACGTTGTCATTGCACATATACTGGATCACAATTTCACAGTGGTTCCATTCGTTGCCACATGCGTGCTGGTTGGTCCATTCCAGGGGCATGCTCTCTCCCACGTAGTAGTAGAGTGAGCCAACGTTGTAGCCACCGCGGTTGTTGTTCTGCGAGTCAAACAGTCTGAGGATCGGTTCAAGAGAGGAGAGAAAAAAGAAAAAGACGGTTCAATGGGTGAGTAAAACAAGACTCAGACAGCCGGTGGGGGCGCGGGCGCGCGTTGTGCGGGCTGCTCAGCTCAGCTATGGCCAAATGCATCTGAGCATCGTGTCCAAGGGAGCTTCGTTTGTACATGTGTGCATGCGAGTACTCTGGCAAGGACGCACCGGTTAGCGTTGTTGCGATCACGACGAGCCTCATCCAGACGATTGTTGCTGCCGCGCATGTTCTGGAGATACATGTCCGCACTGACGGGAGGCAATTCGCAGTCATGAGCGATACGTTGAGTCAGGGTCCAAGGGCAGAGCACCAAACAACAACAACCATAACAATTCATCAACGCAGCAGCATCAAGGCCAACAACCTACTTGACGGCAGCGACCAGGAGGGCCGCGCAGGTCATGAAATGGCGGGCCATATTGAAAGGTGTGACGGCTCCCTTGGGCGACCAGCGCACCAAAGAAGAATCACGGAACGAGTGAGTTGACAAAGCCCCGAGCTGAACTCGGAGAGGATGCCACCCTCGAGCGTGCTGCTACAAGGGGATGAGTCGTCGTCGATCGAGAGCTAGCCGGCTGACTGGCTCGCTCGCCCTTGGTGACCTCGCCAGCGAGGTCCAGAGACTCTAACAGTAGCAATGCGTAATGCAAGGCCAACAATGGGAAATGCAGAGAGAGAAAGAGAGACAGAGAAGAGAGAGACAGAGAGAGACGGAGAGAGAGACAGAGAGAGAGAGAGACAGAGAGAGACAGAGAGAGACAGAGAGAGAGAGAGAATGAATTGGTAAGAGAGAGAGAGGGAGAGAGGATGAGGAACAAAAGAAACCTTTTCTTTCTTGTTTACTTTTGTCGAGCGGAGACAAAAGAAGGTAGAGGGCAAGCGGCCAAGGGGAAAAAACGCTCGTTTGCTCAGCTTGCAAATCTGAATTGTTTTGGAACCAAAAACTCATGTTTGTATTGGACTCGACCTGACTTGGAGATTTGAACCTGCTGATTTCTGACATTCTTGACCGCCCTCTTTTGTCTTTGCCCTCTGGTCGTAGATTTTGTTCCTGCTTCGGACATTTTGTTGGTATGTGCTCGAGCAAACGCCTCCCAACAAACAAGCAGAAAAAGCCAGACGTAGCGTATCCCCTTATGTCAACAAGCCAGAACAGTGACGCCATCTTTTGTCTTTTTGTTTTCTTTGTTTACCTCACCTTTCTTTTGTCTTTTTGTCTTTTGTCCTTTGTCTTTCCCCTTACCTCTCTCTCTCTCTCTCTCTCTCTCTCTTTGTGACTTTTTCCTTTGTTCCAACAAGTTCGAACTTGTTGGAACCCAAAGCGGTAGCAGTGGTCAAGCAGCAGCAGCAGACTCCAACGACCAACAGCACCATCAACCATGGTTCAGAAGGTGGCGATGGCACTGGTTGCCATCCTTGCTGCCCTTGCCCTCGTCAACGCTGATGTGTAAGTGTCAAAGGTGTGCCTGCCGTGGCGCTGACTGGCCGACTTGATCCCTTGGGTCATCTGGCTTCGGCCTCCGGGTATCTTGGGCTCTTGCTCTTCTGTTTCGGGTTGCACGTCGCTGTGCAGTTGTCTGTGTGCCCTGCCATTTGGTCCCTGTGTGTGGGGACATTGGCGCCGTGTGTGTCGGGGTCTCCGTGAGTTTGGGGCTTGTGTGCCAGCAGCGCTGCTTCTTCCCTGGTCATGTGTTGTTCGAGGAGAGCGGTCTGATGGGTGTTGGTCTGCGTCGCACGCTTCTCAACGCCTTTGCTGCCTCTTTCTCTGCCAACGACTCGGCTCGCGTTGTCGTTCTTGATCTTGTGCATGTATATGTGTGTGTTTTCCTGGTCTCGGGTCTCTTTGCCGGGGCTTTTCTCATGTCAATTGGTGATGCCTCTCCAGGTACATGCACAACCCGCGCGGCTCCAACAATCGTCTTGAAGAGCGATCAGCCAACCGTGCCAATGGAAACCGCATGTTCGATTCACAGGTCTGTCCGTCAGGGCCAGTCCCCTCGTGAGACGTTTGATTTTCCCGCGGGTCTGTGACCCAAAGCTGCGGCACAATGGCCGCGCTCTCTCACGGCGCTGACCTTTTTGCCCTGCCTGCATCAACAGAACAACAACCGCGGTGGCTACAACAAGGGCGACAGCGATGACACGGCCTTTGGAAACAATGAAGACAAGCAGTATGACTTTCAGTACTTTATGAGCCACCCCAAGGCTTGGGAAACTCCCTATGACTCTGCGGCGGTCGGTCGCTCCATTCTCACAGTTGAGTGGACCAACCAACACGGTTGCGGTGGTAACGAACACGACGATCCGCACAAGCTGAACTGCAACCTCATTCTGCAGTACATGTGCATTCCGGACGACCCGGAAGATGCCGACATTTCCGAGGGTGGTCGCACGGGTGCCGCCTCGGATTGCGAAAAGGAATGCCTCATTCCCAACGAAAACAACCCGACGTGTACTCCCAGCCTGCAGTTCCCATGCCGGAAATCCCCAGTCATCAGCCGCACCGACTGCGAGGACTTTGGCGGCGTTTGGGTGGATGGTCAGATCAACGATGAATACAACTGCATCTATGGTACCGATCCTAACAACGGCATGTGGCCTCGCGATGGTGTGACAACCAACCGTCAAGAGTACGACCAATTTGCCAACACGGCTGAGACGGTTGGCCAGCGCCAGAACCGCTTCAATGGCGATGTCCGCGCGGATCGCGGCCTGCACGAGACATGGGAGTGGTACGACGAGTGTTATCGCCGCGAGCGCAACCGCGGGCTCTTCACGGCCGATCAAAATCTCCGCAACAACAATGCCGGCTACAGCTCGGCCGTCTTCACCCGCCAAAATCCCAACGACAATCGCCGTGGCTACGAGTGCCCCGAGGAACGCGACTACTGGCCCTATTGGCATCCTAGCCCCTGGGTTGATATTGTCATCATGACGGATCGCCTTGACCTGTGCCCCTTCTTCCAGACCGAGTCACAAAACGTCAAGGGCAAGGGCCTGTGCCGTAACACGGCAGCCTGCCCCAATTGCGTGCGCTACAACACTTTTGCGACTTGCACCGCCAACTCGGGCCGCTGGGTCATGGCGGCCCCGCACGGCGTGCCCGCCCCAGAGTGCATTCAAGCCCCCTGGTCCCGCGTCAACCACCTCGGCAACGGTCGCTTTGGCCAGCCCAACACCTACAACTGGACTCTGCCCTACCTCACCCTGGATGGTAGCCTCGATGCCAACGCTGGCGTTGACCACCGCTGCGTCCTCCGCCTTCGCTACAACATTAGCACGGATGACTACGATGCCTGGAAGGTCAACAGCACCTTCAACAACAACGACGGTGCTGGCATCGTCTCCCCCGTCAAGCAGAACCCCAACGTGGACATTGGCGCCAAGAACACGGCCCTCCGCCTCGCCATCAACACGGCCCAATTTGGTCGCACCTTCCAGGACCGCTCCCACGTCTTCCGCCTTGTGCCTCGCGTCGAGTCGTCCGCCCTGCGCGACCGCCTCCGCTCGACCGTTGACACGACCGATGACTTTTTCTTTGGCGAGCGCACCCTCTACAACCTCAATGTGCGTGGTAAGCGCGGCAATATTGTTCAGACCTTCCCCTCGGTGGAGTACGATTTTGTCCCCAATCAGCTCCACGTGACAGAGGATGATCTGATCCACATCCAGTGGGCCGGCTCCAACACCCACAACAACGCCAACCCGGCCGGTGATGGCCAGGCTGGCGATGCAGGTGAGGGTCGAGGCGGTACCGACCGTCACAACTTTGTGCAAATGCTCTCGGGCGACCAGTTCAAGACCAGCTTCCCCGTCCCTTGGGAGAACAACACCCTGTTTGGCAACATGATTGATGCCATCGACGCCTTTGTCCCCGCCCACGGTAACCGTGATACCATCTACCGCCTCACGTACGAGCTGGACTCGGACGAGGAGACGCGCACCTGGGCTGAGGTCAAGCGCGATTGGGCTCTGCGCATGGCCACGGCCGGCTTTTACACCTCATACAACGCTGACGGTGACAGCACGTCCATCGCCAACAACAACCAGAACCTCAACAACCTTCTCGATAACGCAGATGCGTCGTACGTGGGTGGCGTGTTTCGTTTCCGTGCTGGCACGTACGATTACATGTGCACTCGCAACAACAACTTTTCCAACCGCGATCAGAAGGGCCATCTCATTGTGACTGTCTGAGGGACCCTCTCCTTCTAATCGGGCCATCATCCCCCGTCTCCATTCGCTTCTTCCTTTCTCTGTGCGCCCTCTCAAATCGGGTTTTAACTCAGAATACTTCAGCGTGCAGCCGGTTTGCTCGCTGTGTTGGTGAGCCCTTTTGATCTTGAGATATCGGGCCACACCGTTCGTTCCCTTGCTCCTTTTGTCTGGGCACTGGTTCTTGCGGTTTTTTCCTTTTTCTTGACTTCTCATCCTTTCTCGGTGACGCGTGCGAATGGCGTGTCAAAAGGGTTGGTATGGGTTTCGTCGGGGGGTGTCTTTCTTTCCTCTCTTTTTTCTTTTTTTGAACGGGGTCGTATTGCTGGTCAAGCGACCACCCTCCTACCTTGTCTTTTTTCTTCTGTATTTCTTGGAGCTCAGGCGTCGGCGCTCCTCGCCCGCGTGCGTGTCTCGTCTCTGGCTGTCATTGTTCAGGAGGTGTTTTTTACTTTATGCACCCTGTGTGAAACCTTAACGTGCATAATAATTGATGCCCATGACACCCGTTTTCAGATGTCCCAAAGCCCGCCCCTGTTTTCCGTTTCGTAGCTTTGGATGAAAACATGCAAACGTGCCAACCAAAGTTCCATTATTGATTCATCCAGCCAAAGTGTCTGGAGTACAAGTCACACAATCGACCCAAACATAACAAGAGGCCTGAAGTAAGGCCCATTGACAAGCTGATGCGACCCAAGAGGTCAAAACCTAGCGCCACGGGCGCGCGCGCACGTGTGCTCGTGATCGAACAACAAAGACAAGAGGCTTATTTAAGGGCCAGCAACAACCCTCACCTCACCATCGCCTCACTCAAGCTCCGTGTGCAACACTTGATGACCGTCGCAAATACAAGCACCAAAAAAAACAAACAACAAAACACATCATCACAGCTACAGTATGCAGTCGGCCAGGCTTGGCATACGCTCATTCGGGCTGGCAAAGCAAGGCTGCACCCTTGGAAACCCAGTAGTCGCGTGACTGCTTGGCGGGTAGGTGCACAGCCACAACAAAGTTGGTAGAGTGGCCCGTCGTTGAGAGCACACCCGCGCGCACAGATGTCTTGTACAGCGGTGCAATGTAGTCCTCCGCTGGCGGCGTGAAGTTCTGGGCTGGCACCATGTGCATGAGGGGCAAGTAGGCCTTCATTTGTCCCGGCAATGAGTCTGCTACGCATCCTGCATCGTCGTCCCAGCGGAACGCTACTCCGAAGGTCAAGCGGGAACAAGCAGC
Source organism: Monosiga brevicollis MX1 (assembly GCF_000002865.3). Taxonomy (NCBI): domain Eukaryota; class Choanoflagellata; order Craspedida; family Salpingoecidae; genus Monosiga; species Monosiga brevicollis. The sequence continues at coordinate 1,299,508 of NW_001865042.1, read as the reverse complement.
AGTGGCGTGAGTTATCAAGACAGGCTCAAAGTCCGGCACGACATGACAAGAACAAATCAAAGGTGGGCTTGCGGAAGACCACTCACCATCCATAAACACCCCATGCACCAGCACGCCGTCCTCGACAGCCTGTGCTGCTGCTTCTTCGCCGGGGCTGTCTTGGTGAATGTACTGTTCATTATGCACCTTGAACTGGAAGCTCAGGGTATCGATGGGCAGATTGTATTTTCGCGCGTGCGTTTGCAGCGTGCCAGTCAAGAACCCCTGCAGTCACCCATTCAGACACAACAAGTACCAATTTGCGATATATGAGTCTAGGAAACCAATCAGAAACGACGCACAAGGACACGGGGCCCGCCACCTTTTTTCGAGGGACCGATCACTGACCTGAGGGAAGAAAAAGCCTGAAAGCCAGAACGACTTTGGCTTGCCCTTGGTCAGCCAATGCGAAACAAACTCCAGACGCAAACACAGATCGCGCACCCACGCGCCCAGAGGCTTGAGTGACGGATATGCCGCATTCTCCCACATCGCGGGCACTTCGTTTTTCAAAAAGCTCTTGTAGACCTCCTCTAGCTCCGCACTCATGACCACAAAGCCCTTGATGGCGCGCTTGACGTCACGCAAGCATGGCCAAAGGACCTGGAGCAATCGGTTGAAGCGATCCACTTCTTGGCGCAGCACCGTGCTCAAGGATTTGACGCGGCCCTGCGGATCCAGGTTGAAAGTGCCCTCCTTGGCCTCATCCAGATCCAGCAGTGCTGACGGCAGCTTGGCTTCAATGCTTTCGGCCAACTCATACACGACGTCGTCTGGCGTGTGGCCTGCGCCACTTGTGGACATGCGCGGCTGCACGTCCAAAATGGTGCGCAACATCACGTTGGCATCCTGCGACTGAAAGGCAATGTTGGCGTTGTCGTGCATGCCAAAAATTTCCGGGGGATCGCTAAATGGCAGCCGGTCAATGTACGCCTGCACCTCCTCCAGCGTGTCCACCGCAGGCGCAAAATACACGCCCGACTCTGAGTACTTGTAGTCTGCATCCAACGCGTTCGGGCGGAAGAAGCGCTTCAAGATGGTCGACAAGCACCGCTCATCCCAGCGATCCGTGACGCGACCGCCGTACGTGATGTCGCTGGTGATAAAGAACAGGGCGTTCCAGGGCACGTGCCCGTCGGCAAGGAAAATGCGCAGATTTTCCAGGGCACACTCACGGTCCGACGCGTTGAACTCGTAGCGAATGTTCCAACCCAGCGGACCAAACTTCTTCCGCTCCTGGATGATGGCGTGGAAGAAACACAGTCCAAAGATAAGCTTACGCCAATCTTGCCCCAGCACATGTTCCTCGAAAAAGTCGCGCTGAATGCCCGCAAAGGCGCGCCGCAGATTGGCGCGTAAGCCCTTGGGTGGTTCGTTGGTCACCTTGACGCTGTTTTGCAGCACACTCACGGGAAAGAACGTGCATGGCGCCGAGCTGAGGAACAGCCGAAAGTCTTCGTGCACGCTGGCTTTGGGATCGGCCAAATTCTTGATGACCATCTCCATGCGGGTCATCCAGGATTGGGCCAGGTGGCAATTCTGTAAGAAGACCCAATCGCCGCTGGTGACCGCCTTCTCAATCAGTTTTTCTGCAACGGGGCCCTGGCCTTGGCCCAGGGAAATGGCGTGAACGCGATCAGTGTAGTTGCGCTCCTTGGCAAAGCGCAAGAATGACGCCATGGGATCCGATCCCACGGAGAGCACGAAGATAAGCGGGACCGTCGCCGTCATGTCACGGTAGAGGGTTGCCATTTCCACTGGCGGGCTCTCGACGAAAGCGTTGCCAAACTCGGTTGTAACAAAGGCCGCCACGCCCTCCGTTACCCGGTCCATGGCCAGCGTCTTGATGAGCAGGAGCTTTTCAAAGCTCGTGAGGTGAACGTTCCAGTCCACGCGGCAAGTCACGTCCTTTGCAAACGCCCCCGCAGGGCTTGGCCGCACCGTCACGTCACCCAGAGTGACGGTCAGAGGGGCGGCGCCCGCATCTGTCGTAATGCCGGCAAAGCGCTCTGGAAACTCATGTTCAAGATCGCACAGCGCCGTCCACACGGCAGGCGCCAGCCAGTCCACGGCGGGCGCCGCAGGCCGCTCGCGCTCTGAAACCATGGCGCCCCGCAAGAAGTAATCCCACTCGTGCACAGTCACAGTGCCGGCGGTCTTGAGAACTTCGATGCAGAGCATAAAGCTGAACATCAGCTTATGGCGCTCAAAAAGACCGCGGGAAATGTTTGTAAAGATGTTGAGGGTGGCGTAGTCGATAATGTTGATCAGCCGCTTTTCCAACTCCGGGTTCTTCTCGCTGTCGGTGATGCATTGCACAAAGAGCTGCTTGAAGTATTCGAGAGAGTATTGATACATCGGGTCAATGCTCGACATATCAGCAATTACAAAGAACAGGACCGAGCCACGCAGAGCCACCGGGCGGTAGCGCTCGCGTGCCTCGGTGATGCTGGCTTCGGTGCGCTCTGCCTGTTCCAATCGCTCGCCAATGGCGGTCGAGGTCACCTTGGAGTTTTGCAAAGTATCAATCAGGCGCTCGTTGTCCAGAATGTTACCTTCCGAGTTGAAGAGAAGCTTCAAGATCTCATCCTCAATGAGCTTGAGCTGATTGCGGTCATTGTTGATTTGCACAATCAGCTTTGTGCGCTTCTCTTCCAGGTCAGGTCGCTCCAGTCGCACAACGTCTGCCAGCAGCTGGTCTTCAAGACCCAGGCGCGTGACCGTAAAGTTGATGATCGTGACCTTGATGCAAATCTCGGGCAAGTAGTGCGGGTTGGCCATCTTGCTCGTCATGTAGAAGCGAAAGTTCTTGTCGTAGTCGACATCGCTGTCGCCCAGGCGAATCAGAGTGCGGCCGCCCTGCTTGAACGTCTGCTTCAGCAGCACGGGCTCCAAGGAAGGATCCAGCGTCTCTCCGACCTCCTCCAGCAGCACAGGTTGGCCAATCCGAATGGCGTTTTCTAGCGTGCGCAAAAAGTTGGGGTCTGTCAGCTTGATGATCTGCAACCCGTTGCGAGCCTCCATCTGGCGGATCCAGCGGTTTGCTTGATCCTGGGGGTCAATCATCAAGGGCCAACGCCGCCCACAGGTCACAAGGACGGCGTTTTCGGTGGATAATTGATCGCGCGGCAAGCCTGCAGTGTTCCACTCGCGAATTTGGTACGGCGTGGACAAAACGTCGGCGAGCTGAAAGCCCTCGGACACGGGAATACCCAGCGCTTGGCACTGGGCCACCCACTTCTCCACCAGCTCCGTACGGTATGTGGACGTAAACGCCCCAAAGTAGGCCACGCAGGCCGCGGCAAGAAATACGTTGCCAACCACGTCATGCACTTGCTGGTCGTACATCTTGACCGTCTCAGCCCAACGGACCTGTTCACTACCAAGGGCCATGGTGAGCTTGTCGGCGCGCTCGAGGCGGCCCGCCGTCTGAGCCTTTTGTCGTTCCAAGTCTTGCTTAGCATCGACGCTCTCCTTGTAGGTGCGTTGCAGCTCTGCAATCTGACCCTCAACCTCAGCGAGACGGCCCTGCTTCTCACGCAGTGCGGCCATGGTCTCGTCCAGGGCGGCCTGCGCCTCGGCCAGCTTCTGCCGTTTGGGCTCGACTGTGCGATAGACGCGGGCGTAAAGATCCATGGCGCGCACCCACATGCACATGGATGTACATGCCTTGGAGACCTTTTCAACCTTCTCTGGCACAAAGTCCTCGTTCTCAATGTAAGGCTTGAGCTTCTTGATTGTCTTGTCCGTGATCCCATCCTTGTCAAAGGTGCGCATCTGGTTCAGAATATCGCTCTCACCCAGCAGGCCCTTGGCCGTCTTCCAGTCAGCCTTACGACCGAAAAGGATGCACACCGACTCCATCACAACCTGGACCAGGGGCGGAGGAGTGGTGAAAACCTTGACCTCCTGCACGTCCTTCTTCTCCAAGGCCTCCAAAGCCTTGACTGCCGCGTCAAGTGCAGGCAGGGCTTCGTCCAAGTCGGCTTGGGCATCCGCCTTAATGGCCTCGGTCTTGTTGGCCTTTTCCTTTGCCACAGCTTCCTCCGCCTGGACGACACTGCGGACCTCATCGGCTGCGGCCTGGTCCACCTTCAGCTTCTCCATGAGCTTGGAGGTTGCCTCGGACTTTTCCTTCAGCACGGGCTCGAGCATGGTAAGCTGCTTCTGCATGTTGTCGACCAGTTCGTTGGTCTCCCCAAGCTTGTCCAAGCCCGTTTGGAAGCGGTCGCGTTGCAGCACTAGCTCTCGCTTCTTGGTGTCCAACATGCTGGTGTACAAGTTGATGAGCTCGAGGTAACTCGTCGGCGTGGTATAATACTTGCGACGCAGCTCTTCGTAGAAGCGTTCGGCCATGTCGCGTACGCTTGTGTGAATCTCGACGCACATTTGAGAAACCTTGTTCTTCAGCTCCTCTTCGCCGAGGTCCACAAACTCAAAGAAGCGACGAGACACGCCGAGAAGGGCCTCGCGGGGCCACTCGGTGAACCAGTCGATGGTGCAGCAATTGACGATGGAGGGAAACATGCGGCAGCGCGATCGGAAGGCGTCACCCACGGGGCTCATGCCCAACACAATGTGCAGCTTATCACGGACGCGGTTGATAAAGTACTGGTACACGGCATCACGGGACTCGGAAATGCCCGCGGCGCGCGCCAAAGGTCGGACTGGCTGCAAGAACTTCTCCATCTCATCGTTCTCGATCAAGTTGGGCACCTCACCAGAGTTGAGCATGTTGTTGATGTCTTCCAAAAACTCTTCCACCACAATTTGGGTATCGGTGAAGAGAAAGACGGTGTCCTGGCCCTTCGAACCCGCAAGCTCGTAGAGCTGCTTGAGATCTTCCCTAAACTCATTGTAGCCATAGCCTCGAGTGATCTCAATCTGGAAGCACTTGAAGCCGGACATGTGACACGCCATGCGTGTGAGCGATTGCTTGCCGGTTCCGCCCACACCCACAAGCAGTGCGTTGCCACGTGGCTGGCGTAGGATGCGTGCGATGCGCGTCACATGTTGGATGGCATCGCCAAAAAAGACCAGCTTCATCTCTTTGGACGAGCTCAGATTGAAGTCATCAAGGTACTCCTCAAGCACCTTGGCCACCTGAATAAATGTGCCCCCGACCCCCAAAGAAAGCGCTCAAATGAGTGCCAGGGATCACAGGCAAGCACATGAGGTCGAAAACTGGTCGGGGCAGCCTACCTTGGTCTTATCAAGCGCCTCATAGGCGCGGTCCTCCTTTGGTGCTCCAATCTTCATAAAATCGCCAAAGAGGGGTGGATTCTGCTCCATCTCCTCGACATCGATAGACTGCCACACACACGTGCACATTCATTCCCACAGGTGAGCAAAGAGGAAGAGAAGAGACACAGCCAGGCAAGCGCGCGTCAACGAGGGTTTTGAACGCAGGTGTAACGACAACTTGATACCCCCCCCCGCCCCCTTTTGAAATTCCAACACTTCCGCCCTCAACACTCCGCATATCCCATCCCCGAATCGCAACAGTTTACAACGTTGGATCAACGTACCTTGCTAAAGTGCTTTGAGCTCATCTCGGCAAGGATCTGCACAAAATAGGTCTTGTCCTCGGCATTGATGAGGCGATCGTGGAAGACACGCATCGTCTCGTGGCAGAAAAGGTCAAAGATGTGATCCACTTCACGGAAGCTGGAGGGGTCAGCTTGCAGAATGCCCTGCATGCACTTGGAAAGATCACGCAAATTGAAAACGTAGTGCGATTTGGCTGGCGTGGGCAGGAGGTCGGTGCTCATGCGGTGATAGATGCCGACAGCCGCATTCACAATGTTTTCAGCAGCACGAATAATGGGCTTGCTGAAGCCGGCCGTGGTAAAGAAACCACTGGCAATTTGCGTGAAAATACTCTTGAGCGTCTTTTCGTCTGGTGATGGAATGCTCAGCATGGCAAAGTGGCGCAGCAGGCGAGGGGTAATGGGATTGCGCCCGCCTCCAGGAGGAGCGCAGCCAGCGATCAGCGTGACATCCTGAATGTCCTTCCAAAAAAGCTTTTCACGGTCATAAAACCCGCGAAAGTCTTGAAACTGGCGCAGCAGCTCGAGGGGCGGCGAGGCACCGTACGTTTCCAGCTTGGGCATATTGACATCGTCCACAAAGATGAGAATCTTCTTGCCTGCAGGGGCTCCCAGAAGCGTCTTGCGCTTCTTCTCCAGCTTGCTCTCAATGAGAGCCTGCGTGCGCTTGCTCGTTGTTTGCGCCGAAAAGTTGACCATGACCGGAACCACCTGACCCCCACGCTCTGCCGAGTCTAAGAAGCTCTGAGCTACAACGGACTTGCCCACGCCTGTCGTACCAGTGAAGAGGACGGAACGGTCCAGGCGCGTGTACAGGCGCATGAAGGTGGCAAACTTGACTGTCGTGCTGGTAGGGACCAGCATTTCGAAAAACGGCACGTCGTCGCGGTACGTGAACGCGGGCACTTGCTTATCCCAGTTCTCGAGCATGGCGTGGCCCTCGTGTGATGCCACATAGTAGTCGTACACGCTCCCCGCGTTGGGAACACGCAGCTCTCGCACGCCCTCAAACTGTTCTCGTGCAATCGAGTCAAAGGCATCCAGGTCCTTGTCAACCAGGTTCCCACCCAAAGCCCAAACAAGTGCAAAGAAGAAGAGGTTGACAATAGTGGCGCGCTGAGCCTCGGGCACTTCTGGCGCGGCCTCTGCCGCTTCAGATACTCCTGGCGCAGGGAACAGGGCCTCATGCTCAAGCAGCAACGACTGCAAAAGGTAACACAGTGAGGCCACCTTGCCAGCCGTGACCTGCGGCATAACTTGCTTGAGATGCTTGTGCACCTCATGTAGCACGGGATCGACGTGTTCCTCGAAGAGTTCACGCAGGAGCTCGCGCAGCACCGGGTACACGGCTGGTGGCAGAGACACGAGCCAGGTGCCAAAGAAGGGGCGCCAGCCCAGTTCCAAGGGATCAACGTAGACCATGCCACAGCGCGAGACGGTGGCCGGGGAAGCGACGGCCAGGTCTTGCACCTCGAAGAGCATGTGCATGTGTGGGGTAAGCTTGATGCGCTCTGAATTGGCCAGGCAAAGCATCTTGTTGTCATCGAGCACCGTGTTCATGTTTTCGATCCACAGGGCATCGACGGGGCCGTCGCAGACGATCCAGCGGTGATCGCTGTTGGTTTCGGCCACACATTGACGCACAAGCGTGGCCATGAGACCATCGTGCCACTCGGTGGTAGCCGGGTCCACTTCACCGTACAGCTCACCCATGGAGATAGCTTTGGGGTTGAGAACATAGGTGTGCACGGGTTGATAGTCGGCGTGCTCGACGCCGGCCTCGTGCAGCTGCGTCAGCGTATCTGCCAGGACCTGGTAGCTTGTGGTTTTGCCACCACCAGTGGGGCCAACCAGCATCACACCATGACGCACCACCATGGTCTCGTATAGCTGGATGATTTTGCGGACCTGCGACTCCTCCTTCTGAAGGCCTCGCGAAACAATGCAACCCTCGATGACTTCTTGCAAGCGGCCATAATCGTGCTCGGGAAGTTCCACCCCGGGAAACAGATCGGACAAAATGGCCTTGAACAGAGCCACATCCTCGGCCAAGAACTTGGGTAGATTGGAATCACGCAGGGCTGTCAACAAAACGGTTGCTTCGCTTTGTCCAACCCGCGAGCGCTTGAGCGCACCGGCCATAACCAGCACGGACTTGACGGCTCGCATACCAAAGTCATAGTGGTCTTGCTGGGAAAGTTGCTCGGAGCACAGCTTGTACATTTGGGTCATCTTGCGAGCCAAATTGCGCGGGTCTTCGAAGCCCTCGGAAAAGAGAATCACCTCCGCAATCAGGCCGTAATCGGGTACCATCATGGCAAACGGACGGAAGAGAGCCTGCAAGTGGGCAGAGACGTTCAAATCATCAAGGGGTAGAGTCATGAGTCATGTGAGAGAGGCAGCCTTGATTGGGTGAGAGACACAAAGTCGACGGCAGCCCCAGCCGCTGTTGAGGCTGACCTTAAGGTTGTCGGGCAGCTCGGTACGACCAGCATAGCCCGGGTTCATGGTGATGAAGGCGGCACACTTGGGGATGAGACGGATCTCGCGACCCTCAAACATGAAGCGTGCAAGCTTGGCGGCTTTGGCGTTGCGAATAGTCAGCAATTGCTGAGCAATCACCGACAATACCTGTCCAAAGAGTTAAAACCCCGATCAAATGAGAGGTGGGGCATTTACCAGCAAAGCTGAAACATTTGCCATGGGGTAGCGAATGGCATCAACAGGCAAAAAAAAAAAAAAAAAATGAGAATGACCGTCAAATCTGACCTCAATATCGATACGATTAAACTCGTCAAAGCAGCACCAGGCCCCCGATTGTGCCAGACCGCTGAAAAATTTGCCCATCATCTTGTAATCCAGGCCCTCTGAGCAGTTGAAGACCACACACTGCGTGCCCACCGCCTAGCCAAGAAAAGAATAAGATAAAGTCCGCATGCGAGCGCGTCCATGACATGCCAAGTGAGCGAGAACTAGGTGTGATATGTCCAGAAAGCAAAGAAGGCCACGAGAGACCAGCCAAGAATAAAGAGAAGCAGCATCGAACCTTGGCCATGTCCTTGGTCGTCTCGGTTTTGCCCGTACCGGCGGGGCCAGCAGGGGCACCGCCCAAGTCCAATTGAAGTGCACCCATCAAGCACAGGTAGCAGCGGTCGGTCAAGGGTGTAATGACCAGGCGCATGCTTGCGCCGAGATATTCATAAGCATAGACGTAGCGCGAGTTGGACATGCGCACGACCAGATCGTCCACGTCGTCTTCCCAGTAGTAGCGTAGCTGCCGCGCCCATTCAAAGTCCTGTCAAGCATGTCGTGTGTGAGAATGCAGTGCAGCTCACCGCGGTTGTGCGTGAGCGGGTTACATACGTCGACGGAGGTTACGCCGGCCTCGCATAGGGCTGTGACGTTGTCGCGAGCATGCACATCGATGGTGATGAGAGCACCCAAAACCTTGCGAAACAGCTTCGGGATGCTTTGGCGCGCCATTGAGGCCAGTTCGGCCAGCTGAGCAATACATGTCCCTTCATATGCTTTGAGTGCTTCGGCCGGGTTCGCGGCACGAATGGCCTCTATGACGGCCTGGCACCACATAATCTAAGCAGCGGGGCAACGCAACGACGCGCGATGAGGCTGCCACCGTGAGCAAGACTCGGACACGGCTTTTTGAAAGGAACTTGGGGAAATCTTACCTGTGATACGCTGATGACCACCTGGCTTGGATGCGCTCCCACCCATTCAGGGCGCGGGCGCTTACTGTAGTCCACAATGGCTTCCTTGGTCGCCTTATAGAGCGACTTGACCATGGCTTCCTCAACGCTGCAGAGCCAAACCTCGACATTGCCGCGGGCCTTGAGGCCCTTATCAAAGCCCACGCGCTCACCCTCGGGTGAGATCATGGCCAAGATGTCATTGGCCGTTTTACCCGGTTGACCAAACTCGAGCTTTTGAATCGCATCGAAGCACTTGCGCATGTGGGGCTGCACGGCCTGAGGGTTCTTGGTCTGCGACAAAATTTCCAATAGCTCATCGTTGGAGAGGAAGAAGAAGCGGCTGAAGACCATGCGCTTGCTCTCGAGGTAGTCTTCAAGACACTTTTGAATCTCATCGAGCAGCTGATTGTTGCGCTGAAACATGGCCAGAAAACCCGGGGTGCAACCAGCACGGATGGCGTTGGGCAGCGCCGCGGTTTTTCGCATAGCCTCCTTGAAGGATTTGTCCACTTCCTGAAACATTTTAGCCTCGGCAGGCAGCTGGCGCTGGATATCGGGGGCACTGAAGATGCTCTCAAGGTAGAGCCAAGAACGCTGGCAGACAAGCCATTCCTCCAGCGTTTGAGCAAAGAGTTGCAATGAGCTCTGCCACTCATCAACGCGGGGCTTGATGGGGCCTACGTAGCGCGAGCCGGCAATGGTTGCCATGTTGACGGTGGAGTCGTCGAGGAGCACCTGGATGTCATCCAGGCCACCGAGGATAAACACGTCCTTGCTATCACGGAAGGGCACAACGGGCAGGTCCGTCGACTTCCAGGCGTCCTCGACCTTTTTGAGCATGAGCTCAAGCGAGGCCTCGGAGGATGCAGCGGCTGATACCTCGCCCAAGGCCTCCGCGTGTTGCCAAACCTCGAGCTCGTTGAGCAGACCAAGGGTGAGGGACTCGTCTTGTGGAAGGGGTGTGCCGACAATCTCGTTGATGCGTTCCCAGTGCCGAGGCATGAGGGCCGGGTTACGCAGGTCGTTGATGACAGGAAGCTTGGCTTTCATGTGATCAATGCTCAGTTGGAGTTGTGGTACCACGTCGTTGGGCGGCAGTGTCTTGTTGAGCTGGAAGGCACTCTTGGCGACGCGCGTCACCGTATTGGTCACTTCCTCCGGATCCATGGCCAGAAAGCTGGCATCGGCCCATGCTGCCTCGAGTTCTTGCCATTCTTGCACGGTATCCCACAGGGCCTTGCGGGAGCGCACCTCGGCGTGTGTTTCCTCAAGCGCGGTGAATTTGGTGACCTCAACGCGAAATTGCTTTTGGTAACTCTTGTACTGTGCTGCCTGTGCTTGCAAGGCCTCCATTTGATCGTGAAGCTGCTGAGTGACCTGCAAGATTTCGGACAGCTCCGCCTTGGCATCGAGGATGCGCTCGTCCAGGGACTGTTGGTGCACTTCAAGGACGCGCTCGCCCAGCAGGGAGATGTCCTTATCCAAGACGACACAGAACTCCTCGACGCGCTTGGAGCGCGTATCCAGGCCCTCGCGCACTGCTTCGCGAAGGCGAATAATGTTAGCCTTGGCGGTTTCAAACTCGGCTAGAGCCTCAGGGGGCGCGGGAATTTCGTAGCGATGCACAAGGTCAAACATGTCCGAGACGGTTTTAATATCCACCTCGAGACGAACAAGGAGATCTTGAACGCCATCGAGGAAGGAGATTGTGTCCACGTATTCGAGGGTTTGCGCAGGGGAGGACTCAAGACGGTGAAGCGCTTGGTGGATCTCCTCCATGAGCTTCTTGTTGCGCTTGGCGGCAATGACGGGTAGGCGATTATTCAGCACGTCGAGGCGCGTGCGGGGTACAGGCAGGAAGGTGTCACGAAGCGAGGTGCCGTCCACAGCCAGGACACCCATCTGCATCAGGGGCGCAACCGCTGCGCCGGCGGTGACCATCTTGGTGTACTTTTCCAAGGCCGCGGTGAAGTACGCCAGGTCATGATCGGTGGTGCGAAGCCAGTCGAGGTCGACGGCTGTGCTCTCGGCAAAGCGCTCCTGGATGTCCTGCAACGAGGCACGATACTCGCCGGCAGCCGCGAAGCCAAAGTCGACAGCCGCAAGCAGAGCATCAAAGCTGGCATACATGTGACGATCACCCTTGAGCATGCTCTCGAGGGCCTGTGTCTCGTCCTCCGCTTGTTCGGGGAGCATCTGGGCCCACTCGTTGATGCTCACAAAGTCACGGTGACGAGCCACGGCTTCGACACCGCACACAGCGCGCGAGAAACGGTCGAGCAACTGGCGGAGCGCCCCCTTTATGTCATCACCATCCGGGGCAAAGGTCAACCCGTCCGTGTCAAGCTCAAGTGCAACCTACGTGAAGAGAGGATTTGAATCGTACCGTGTGAGGTTGCAGTTTGCATAAAATTCAAACACAAGCACAGCAAGGTTTGAGGGTGTGGGGCGCAGATCCAGCCCGATTTGAGGCAAGAATTAAGACTGGACCAGGCAAAGGCTGGGCCACTCTGGGCTGAGCAATCCAACAGCAGGGCATCTGATTGCTGACCTTGAACATGGCACGAGGGCCTTGGCGATCAGCCTTGGCATTGTTCGCGTTTTTGCTGTTGGAAGTGGAGGTAGAAGTGGAGGTGGAGGCAGGAGCATCGGCCTTGACGCGACGCAACACGACATAGCCATCCGTGACCTGGACCAGGCCCGGGGGCAAGGGGACTCCGTCTTGACCGGGAATGGCAGGGGCGACTTCGACGGGCTCCACAGGCTTGCCCTTGCTCTTCTTTTGTTTGGCGGCGGTGGCCTCCGCGGCCTGGTGGGCGGCCTGTTCTTTAGCCGCCTGGACAGCTTCGTCGTAGGCTGCCTGGCCCTGCTCGAGTGCAACGCGGCGGATGCGGGTAGCATGATCGCTGAGGAAAACAATTGATTCCACAGCCAGCTCTTGCATGGCACTAGCCACCAGCTTGTCAATGAGGCGCAGGAAGCGCGCCAAGCGAACGCAGAGCGCCTGTTTTTGTCCTTGCTCCGTATATGACATGTCGCGATCGTCTAGAGGTACAACACAGGTGAGTAAAGATGTGGGTGCGCGGCTGAACATGTGTCGGACGAGTGAATGGTGCCAGAGACCCCGGCAGCTGCTAGTACCTGTGTAGCCAGCTTCCACAAGAACTCGTTGGCAAGCTTCGAGCGCCACAGCGGCAATGTCATCACGGAACGTCCGGAGGCGCTCGGCGACGGCCGTGACTTGTTTGTGTTGCTGAGCCACAAACTCGGAAATTGTCGGGGCTTCGGTTTCCCGAATGACAGCCAAGCGGGCTTCAACAATGTCCAGGCACATGGCCCGAACGCGAAGGAGAGCCGGCTGCAAGAAGGTGGAGAGGAGGTAAAGATGGCGCTGCAAAAATTCACCACGAGCATGTCGGCGGGCCCCAGTGATGGCCTTGCGCCAGGTGGTAAAGGCCTTCCACTGTCGGAATTGGTAAACAAGGGGCATCTGCTTGAGGCGTTTGGTCAGCGCCACGTCTTTGATGAAACGGGGTAACGAGTGAAACTCCGAGGTGGTGGCTTGCACGCAAGTGACGCCATCAGGGGAGATGGTGAAGTAGGGAAAGACATGATAAATGTCAGCAGCGGGCACAACACGCAGGTCATACATGCTGCGCTCCACCGATTCCTGCGGGGCACGCGGCAGCGCGTAGACAAATCCAATGTCTGGATGGGCCTGCACGTAAGCCAGAATGTCGTCCATTGAGGCGTCCGCGAGGGCGGCAATATGGTTGTCACCGGCATATCCCAAGTCAGACGGGGCCGCAATTTTGGCACCATCTCCAGCCGAGGGTGGCAGGGGCTTGTGCTGGCTGAATTGAACATCTGACCGCAGCTTGCCGTCATCCAGGGGAGCCAGGCGGAGGCTGCGGCCCGCGGTACGACCAGTGCCATTTTGGCGTCCAGTACTGGCGTGGTGCGCGGGTTTGGCTAGCTTGAAGCCCCCACGGCCGCTAGAGCGGTGCGGCTGAGCCTCCAAAAGGCGAGACTGGAGGTGGCGGGCAGCCGCTTCGTTGTCCCCGTCATTGCTCAAGGCGGGTAGATCATTGGCTTTCTGTGACAAATTGGGCGAGGCCATGGTACAGGGTGCACCCCGGTTGCTGGCGGGGCAACACTGTCACCAAAAGCTAATGCCAAATGTCAACTCGGACCGAAAAGGGTATGGGTAGGCCCGAGAACGCCTGAGATGTTGAAGCGGCGTATGCCGTCTGCAAGAACGATTTGAGCGCTCAATCGGTCAAATTTTCAACGACAGGACCGCAGAGCTCGTGTATTGTCCCGGCTCACGCCGTCATGACTGCACCGACCATCTACGTGACCAAAGACAAGGCGCAAGCCAAGCGAGGGGCAGGCAATGTTGTCAATGGTAAAGTTGAATGAGCCAAGCCAGCACAGGCAGTGAGAAATGACCAGCAAGCGCGCCGAGGTCCCACACGCTCACGGTTTGACACAAAGGCAGCTGATATAGCAACCAGAGCGATCCGCTGTCAAGTGCAGCAACAAAGGCGAGAAGAACCTACAGAATGCACCGTTGACTGCCCGTCACCAGCTTGCTCGGACGGAATCAGCTCAGTCCAAGATACGATCCAACCGGGCCGAACCGTCGGTCAAGTTAATCAGGGCGGCCAAGTCGTCCAGGGAGGGGGTCGGTCGCGGTGAGCGAGTCGAGCGCGGGTGATATATGAGAGAGAGAGAGAGCAAGAGAATTTCAACTTTGAGGCGTCGCTCAACTCGTCGTCAACGTCAGATACACAAACACGTTCACTTGACGTGTTTCACCTACCCATCGGCTATTTTAAGCGTATTTTTCTATAGATAGCTGAAGACGGGCACGATGGAGCGCTGGCAGCTGGATTACGCCTCAATCGCCACCGTCGCGTACGTTACGCGTTGTCTGTGTGTGTGTGTGTCTCCCTCTGTCTCTCTCTCTCTCTCTGTATCCGTGTCTGTGATCTGTGTGATATGGCAGCGCGGGTGGCATTGGGGAAAAGACCAGATATTGGGGACAAGGCGCCACGTCGGGACCTCCTGGGCACCTGCAATATGATGGAAAATATGAGTGCCACCTCACCTCACTTTGGCTCGACTCGTGACAGGTTGACGGACGACAAGCTGCAACCAGTCGGTCTGCCTGCGGGTCCCATTGCCAAGGTATGTCGTCTCTATGCACGTGGCTCGTGTCGTCGGAGGTATCGTGCATACCTTGCTGAGGCACTGGCGAGGCAAAGTCCAGTTGTGCCTCCAAACTTGGGAGAGGATCTGGTCGCACGGGGAAAAAAGATTTGAATAGGACCTGCCTTTCGCTGAGTCGCTTTGGACGGTGACGTGCGTGTGAATCATACTCACAACCGCTCGAATGCTTGTTTCTTTGGCGGAGTCAGGATGCTGACGGTGCGGGTGAGAGCGCCGCACAGCGCCATGCACTCAAGCACAAGGTTTGTGCCCCCGTGTCCCGCCCCTTGCCAGCCCAACTGGTTTTAGCACTCTAATGTCAACACTTGCGCGGCTGGGCGTGCGGATGTTGTGGACCTATCGTATAGCTGGCTTGGAAGGTGGTCGAGAAGCAGGTCTATCAATTACCCATGACGTTGTTTATGATGTACATGATGGGTTCTTCCATCACCATTTGGACATTTGGCTTTCTGGGCTACCTCATGTACAACCCCATCCGCTCCCTGTTCAGCATTAACAACGGTTCGCATTGTGTTCAGACTTGCTGCCCGTTTTTGTCCAATGGCGTTTGTCGAACCATGGATCGTGCTTTTGAGTGCGGTGGTTTGCCTGGCTCCCAACCTGACAATGCTGCTGGCTGGACCGTGCAGAGTTTAAACGTTTTGAGGACTCGGCCGAGGACAATTTTTTGGTGCACAAACTGGCGTATACCGCCGTGACTTTGGTGTACGTGGCGTTGGGGGCATGGAAGTGTTCGGGCATGGGACTTATTCCCTCGTCGCAAGCAGATTGGCTCGAATTTATGCAGATTGGCGCGGTACGCACTTTTGCTCACCCGTCTTATCCAACACCCGTACTCCCTTGGCTGCCCGTTGTCCTCATACCCTTGATCGTCTTTTCTGAATGGCCCGCAGCCTCAGGAAATTGCAGCTGGCATGATCGCCACCAATTAGTCGTGCCACCCCTTGCCGCGTGAAGGTGCCCTACACGCACAGCCCAATCCTTCCTACATCACCTTGCCTCATTTGCTTTTCCTTGGAAGGGACATGGCGCCCCACCCCTGGTTCACCACCGTTGTACTGACGGCCGGCTGGTCGATTGACCCAGGTGTTGACCCCCATTTTTGTATTCCTGTAGCGTTCTTTTTGCCCAAAAGTCTACAACAGACAAATCGATTCTAGTCATGTGCAAACACCGCCGTGTCGTCTTTTTAAGGAGCCAAGTGACTAGCCTGCCACACGAGCAAGCCATCCTCCTCATCAAAACACCCTCCCTCATCAAAACACCTCTCCTTTCTCCCGAGCGCTGCACCTGTACACGCACCAAATCTCTTTCACACTCACTTTTTTTCATTTTTGACGTTCGAATCAAATCACTTGATTTTCGATGCACACACACACACACACACACACACACATACACACACAGAAATTTTTGTTGTGGTTAAGAAGAAGCACCTGTTCTTGTGCCCCCTCCTCTCTCTCTCTCTCCCTCTCTCTGCCCTGTGCCGCTGTCCCCGTGGCTCGGTCCCTGCCTGATTGACTTGTTTTTTCACTGGGGTGGCGCTTGATTGGTGCCGTGTTTGACGCGTGTATACGACGGGTGTGGGCCAACATTCTGGTCAGGTTGCATTAGGTATGTATGTTCGGGAGCTATAGCTGCTCTGCTGACGAACCGGACGCCCCTGACACCAACGCGACACTCGACTTGGTTGGCTCGGGGCCTCAACTTAGGGCTGTGCAGGTCCCCTTGGTATTGGCCATGGCGCCTCGGGCTTTAAGCCCTTGAGCAGAACCTTTTCCTTGTGACAATTGGGACCCCTGTGCCCCTCCCTATGGCCCAGCACGATTGTCCAGGTTCTGGTTGCCGCACCGTGCGAGGTGCGCTGCCAAGCCCCTCCTGACCCCGCCCCTCCTGACCCTCCCCGCACTCAACACACATACTCCACCTCATGCTCGTTTTTGCGCACCCTCCAGCTACCCACGCCCTCAATGCTATTGCTAGACCTGGGGTGGCATTGCTGGTCGTGATCGGGCCCCATCAAGTGATAGCTCAAGATGCCACCCTCCCCACGATGACATCAACTCCCGAGCTGACCACCCTGGACGTCAACGGCACGGCCGACGCAAACCCATCCCTTTCTGACAACGTACTCTTCTACACTATCCTCTTCACCGTCATTGGCGGCCTCGTGATCACTCTCTGCGTCTTTTATTTTTTTTGCTGCTCACGCCGAGCTTTGACTCGCCGCCTGCCCGCCGCTGCTCCGCCGGGACAACATGAGCGGGTGCGTTCCATTGGCTTGCACCGCTTCAAATGTAAAGGCATCCCGGGGACCAACCTTTGCCTCTGGCTTTCTCAATACCGGTGGTTCTCTCCGTTGCTCTGTCTTGTAGCGCCTCTCTTCGCGACGTGGCACCATGGTTCCAACTCAAGGTAGCCGTCGTCGAACAGTACGTTCCTTCGGGCCACCGCATCATATCCATGCGCTCTGGTTGTTCGTCTCTTGCCCAAGCACGCGCCGCGGTAGGCTCCATGGCCCGTCACTTCATCTCTCAACGTTTCCCCTGCTGCCCCGGCTCGAACTAGGAACCGGGAGTGTTCGGACAACTGCCTCTGGCATCCTTTGAGATGGAGGGCTTCATCTGGAAGACGAAGACGCGACAGGCCTGGAAAGGATCTTTCGGGGCGTTTGGTGATATTCGGGCCGTCAGCGTGATTGCCACCCAGCCTACAAAGGAGGCCACCCACATGCTGGCTGTGGCTCGCGCCCTTCAGAGACAAGGTCATCGACACGTGCAGCAGCTTCTCAAATGGGACCGTCGAGGCATTCGCTTCGAGGATGGCGCGCAAACGCCCATCATCGACAAGGAAACAGGGCCCACTCTCTTTTTTACGCTGCACGATCCCGCCACAACGCCGTTGGTGACCTTTATCAAAACGCCCGTCGCCAAGCGCATGCGCATGGGTCAACGCGTGGCCATTCTCCAAGGCATAGCTTCAGGCCTTCACTATCTCGAACTCTCCTGCTGCGGCCTTCCCCTGGTGCAGCCAGCCACTATTGCCATGAGTGAGCGCTTTGGCCCCATCCTCACAGGCTTGGAGCATTGCCTCTCACTCACGCAGCTGCAGCAGAGTAAAACCATCAACGAGCTTGTGACGGCCGATGAGCTCTTGGATGATCGCTTGAATTTGTTAAAAACACTGCATGCTTGGGCCAATCCGCGATACTTGGCCCCAGAATGGTTCGCCGACCCTCGAGAAATCATATCTGCCGCCTGGCCCTTCAAATGCATCGGCGGTTCGGCCGTTGTGAAGCGAGGTCACGCCTTTTCCTGGGCCGCTACGGCCACCTACGTTTTGACCGGCCTGCCCCCTGCCAGCTCTGCCACCACTGCGGACTATATTCGTGCCATCCTAGCGCGCTCACTTTGGTTCGACAATCAACACGTAAGCCGTCACACGTCTTTTTGCTTGATTTTATTCATTTATGAGTTGCATCAGTGCCCACTCGCACGGCTCGTCTTGGGCTTCACAAAAGGTCCCCGGGTTTCCCCCCCATAGGAATACCCCGCGGCCCTGAAAGACCTCATCGACATGTGTCTTCAAGGGGACAGCCTTGCACGGCCGTCAATCACCATGATTTTACATCAGGTGCGTTCCCATGGCATGGCTTGATGCCTCTTGCCTGTCACGTTTGCTTTTGCCAAGCATGAATTTGCTTACGCAACAATGTGCGGTTGCCCGGGCCCTTGCTGCTGCGGCTGCCCGACTGCCCGTAGTTGGATGATCTGCTGGTGCTGGACAGCCACCTGCAGCTGTCCGAGGAGGACGGTCATATCTATTACCAACCCGTTGACGCTTTGCCTGCTGGTCAATGGAGACCCCATGCAAACAATGTTTCTCCGAGCACTGCAGACCACAGCAATGTAGCCAGCATGATGCACGACCTCGAGGAGCCTGACGACATGGGACATGGCAGCTGTCGCATCTTGGACCTGAACACTGGGCATGGCAAAGAACAGGCCGAGTGTGACCCCCTAAATGAACCCTACGAGCTGGTTGATGATGAGACCATTGCGGTGGGGTCCAACACACCCTCACTACGCGGGACTCGTGCTTCATGGTCGATACCTACCAACCTTCATGACGCCGCTGCTGAAAAAATTCGACGTCATCTGCGGGCGTTTGAGCTCAAGCCGCAAGAGCTGACCCACCGGTGCGATCGCGACAATGTCCACGGCCTGGCCTTGTTGTCCATCTTGCTTTGACTTTTGCCTTGATCTTGGTCTCACCAAATCATTGACTTTCTCCCCCTGCCCTCCTTTTTTTGCCTCTTCTTATGCGCACCGCTCTCTGCATTGCATCAGCTTTAAAATTGGTGAGGGCCAGTTTGGAGACGTTTTTAGGGCCATTCTTCGCGGGCGACCACCCACGGATGTGGCCCTTAAGAGCGTACGCAAAGATGCCACCGAGGTATGAAGGCCATGTTCTGCACACGTGCATACGCAGATGAACCGCCCTTTACCCCTTGGATTGGCGCTCTTGAACATCTCATCACAACGCGGGATGGGTTGATGTACAGGAGGAGCGCGCCGAGTTCTTGCATGAGGCTTTTGTGCTGTCCCATTTTCATCACCCCAACGTGCTCCGGTAAAAATGTGTCTTGAGATCGGGTTCTAGCCAGGCGATCTTGCCTCCTACCAAGCGGCTCTTAGTTCGTCTCACAGTCATGCCTGGTGCTTGCGTGTGTGCTCGATAGGCTCTTGGGTGTGGTTCTGCAGCACGCCCCCCTGTTGCATGCGACAGAGATGATGCAGTATGGCGACTTACACTGTGTCATACGCCGCTGTCGTGCTGACGACATTGAAGTGCGTGCTCCAGAACACGTCTTTTGGACTATGCAGATTGCTGATGGCATGAACTATCTTTCTGCAATGGGCTTTGTCCACCGCGACCTGGCTTGCCGCAACGTCTTGCTTGGCTCGGGTAATACCATCAAGATTGCCGATATGGGCCACGCACGCTTGCGCTCCAGCGAGACCTACCAGTATGTCTCGCTTGCAATACGTACATACCGGAATAGAGAGTGCCCTGACACACGATCTATCAAGTCAGGCGCTTGAGAGCCTGCCATGAGTGAGTATGAACCATGGTCAGGCAACTTAAGTGCTTGGTGTGTCGTAGTACCTTAAGCAAGCAGCGCCGGCTGCCCGTACGCTGGATGGCACCCGAAACTCTGCAAACCAATACGTTCTCCTCCGCCTCTGACGTCTATGCCTTTGGTGTCCTGGTGTATGAATTGGCCTCGGGAGTAAGTGACACCCAAATGATCAAGGCGGGATCAGATGAAGGCGCGCATTCAGGTCACCCTTGCTCAAACAGCCGCCAATGTGTTCGCTTTGCCTAGGGAGAGCTACCGTGGCTGGGGCTGTCAGCCCGAGAAGTGGTGACGGCAGTCACGGGTCATCGACGGCTAAAGTTACCCTTGACATGTGCTTCTGTTCTTCTGACACTTTGCAATCTGTATGTCAGGTCACTCCAAGATTCCTTCACTCTAGCGCACTCATGTCGTGGCCCCAGCAATGACAACCAGCACTCACCTTTGACTGATTTACTAGTTGCTGGAAATTCGAACCAAATCAACGGCCGACGTTTGCTACCATCCTTCGCGAGCTCCGACAAGCAAACGAAAAGCTGGCACAAGGTTTGTTTGGGGATCGAACCGGAAGGAGAAAGGACATCTGAGGCATTGAATGTAGTTGTCATAGCTTCATGCGCTGCGCTTATACGCACGTCTGGATCCGAAATGCAGGCAATCAAGTGCCCCGCGACGTTGGCGTCATGTTGGCTAAGCAGCGAGCAAGTTACGCTGTGCATCTACAAGCCCGCGGCATGGGGTGCGTTACACTATTTCCGTGCCTCGCTGCATGCTTCCAAATCCTTTTTTTTTTTTCTGCAGGCCTCTCCGTACCCTCTTTGTATCGCTGGCTCACGTGTGTGTGCTCGCACCCTCTTTGTATCGCTGGCTCGCGTGTGTGTGCTCTTACTGTGATTTCTTGATGAGTGTGTTTTGCAAGGTTTGCCCTCTCATTTGGTTTTTTTGGACCCTTTGGATCATCCTTCTCGCTCCCATCCAGGTTCAATGCCAACAACAGCGCCTCTCAGCTTGAGCGTATGGAGAGCGACATCTCTGAGCTGTCCGTCTGACGGCCGACTCGCACTACCGATTGTTTTGATAAATCTAAACGACTTTCTTGAAGCTACTTCTCCGCCTGGACTAGTTCGAGATCGATCAGCTAGCATCTTTGGCATCGGACGCTGCGCGTCTCCGGTCGCAATTTTTCCAAGCGCTTTAGCTGAACTGGCCACCATACGACTACCCACTGAGCATTCCTCTTCCTCCTTCTCGACATCTCCTTCTTCTTCTCCTTGCCTGGCAAGTCGCCAAGACTGGCTTTGCTGTTGTTTGACTCTTCAAACCGTACAAATTAAATAACCCCTTTCTCGAGGGCTTGTTCCATGATCGGGATGAACCACTCCAGCTTTGCAACCCGAGATACCGCTTCTGTCTCTTCCTCTTCCCAAGCTTCGGCCACAGGCATATCCATGTATCTGGATGCATATCCGCATGTAGCGTGTCTCAAACCTCTCTCAACCCTCGAACCGGAAACAAACCCCCTTCTCCCAACTCTCCTCCCAACTCCTTTTCCTTTCTCTCTCTCTCTTTCTCTCGTTGTCTCTTTCTCTCGTTGTCCCTGTCTCTTTCTCTCTCTCTCTGTTTCTCACTCTCTCTCTGTGTCTTTCTCGACACGTCACTGGGTTTCTTCATTTTCGTTATCGTGTTTCTCGTTTGTTTTGAACGCTGTGTGTGTGTGTGTGTGTTGGTTCACTGCATTTGGAGGCCCCGCTGCCGCTGGCCATCGCGGCAGTACAGGCAGAGTGCTTGGCTGCTGCACGGCGCGTCAAGCGGGAAGCATACTGTGCATTGACCTGTGTCAGGGGCCGTTTGCCTTGGTGGTGCCTGGCATTGCTGCTCGTTGTTCAGCGCCTCGGGAAGCATCTTGGGTGGCGGCGAGCCGAGACTTTCAGCACGTGAATCATGGTCCGTGTGTTACCCTATCTCGCCCTGGCGGGTGGCGCAGCGGCCGGTGCTGTATATTTTAGCTTTTTGGAGCACAAGCACTACTATCCTGCTATGGTGGCGCTGTACAACTCAAACTTGAGCATGCTGGTATGTCGAAGACCATGGCCACTTTCAACTCTCTTCAAGCTGCTGCCTCAGTTTTCACCATGATCCGCTTGCACTCTCTGGCCCCGGCATCCTGCTGGCCCCTTAGACCATCTATGCCTTCATGGTCCTGCTTGTCCTTGCGGTTGTGCGAGCTTTCCAGTACATGTTCTTTGGAGCACTGCGCCCCATCGAAGTGGAGGTGAGCCAGCTTTTATGCAGTGCAAGATGATCCGAGTTTTTCCTGCCTGCTCGCCCACGGCTGCTCATTCCCTGCTCTGCTCCCCTCTCCCGGGCCATAGCGGCTGTATGAGCGCGGCTGGTTTACCTTCACGGAGATTCTACTCGCCATGACCATCTTCCGAGATGAATTCAACATTCGCTTCGTCTCGCTCTTTGTCCTCCTCCTCACCTTCAAGACGTTTCACTGGCTGACGCAGTATCGTGTGGAATTTGTACGTGTCGCTGCTGGCAGTGTCGACCTTGCCCTGGGATTTTCTCAGAGTGGTTTTTTTGTCTTCCTGTCGCCCACCACCTTGCGACATTCGCGCTCCTGCTGTGTGGCGCGTCTTCGCCAGCACGACCTCTTCACTCTGGCCGTGAAACGCTGGCATTTTGGTCTGAAAACTGGTTAGATGCAACAAACCCCGCGCTTGACTTGGATGTTCCACACTCGCATGATCAGCGTCACGATCTTTTTGACGGCCGCTGACGCGGCCTTTGTCTACTACGCCTTTTACTCGGTCGTCAACTACGGCCTCTCCATGCAGTTGCTCTTTGGCTTTGAAGTGAGCACCGCGATCGGCCAGTGTCCGCCAAATTGTGGTGCATCAACTCAATGATGCCACTTGCCTGCCTTGTCCCCTAGTACCTGATCCAACTTGTCACAATCTTGACGACCTTTTGCAAGTACATCCTCTTTGTGATCGACCTACAGCACGACGAGCCCTGGGAGGCACGGCCCATCTACATGGCCTACCTCGACCTTCTCACGGGTATGTGCAGCCTCGCGCCTTTTGACCTATTTTGCTTGTTAATGAATGAGTTGTCATCTCACCCTGCGCGTTTGTTTCTGCGCTGATTCGCCCCGCTCCCCATTGGCCCCTGCAGATCTGGTCAAGCTAATCACCTATGTCTTGTTTTTCATCATGCTGGTCAACTTTTACGCATTGCCCTTGCATATTATCCGTGATGTTTTCATGACCTTCCGGTGCGTCCATTGTATTTTAAATTGGTACCTCGTTTTGCCATGCGCCTGGCTGCTTCAGGAGCTTCACAATCAACCCTCGGCTGCTCACGCTCTTGTGGACCTAGATCTTTCTTGAAGCGTTGCCACGATCTCATTCGAGCGCGACGGGCTACCGCCAACCTCGAAGCTCGGTGCGCCCTTTTCTTTCTTTCTTTCATTCTTTCTTTCATTCATTCTTTCTTTTTTCTCGATGGTTGGGTGCTCATTGGACTGAATATGTGAACCATTTCGGTGGCCATAGCTACCCCAATGCGACGCCGGAAGAATTGGCGAGTGATAACCTTTGCACAATCTGCCGCGAAGATATGGACGTTGGTAAAAAGTATGTGTCATAGTTGATCCAGCACCCGTCGGCCATCCTGTTTGCACCTGCACTCCCACGATTTTGCCGTGGGCCCGGCGCTCGCAACGATCGTTGCTTGTGCCCTCTCACTGTGACCGTACGTACGTTGTGCTCGGCAGGCTACCTTGTGGCCACATCTTTCATCTCAATTGCCTGCGCTCTTGGTTGCAACAAAACCAGTCCTGCCCGACTTGTCGGGCCGACATCTTGGCTTTAGACGCTGGTACGGCACTTGCTTCGCATGCAACTCACCGGTTGCAGCACATGCAACACAACCCCGAAGCTTATGGCTGCTCTTTGTTGCCTGGAACAGCACAACAGCAGCAACAAGCTGCTGCTGCCCGTCGCAATCCCCCAGCCGCGCCTGTCAATAATAACAATGCCAATCGTGAATATCCCCCGGGCCCACCGCACGCCCCAGCCCAGGCGCCTGCAACGGGTGCCCCGCCCATGCCCCAGCCGGGCGCCCCTGGCCCGGCCTTTCCCCACCCACCTCCCTTTGTTTTCCCCCCACCCATGACCCCCTCATCTGCCCCAGGGCAAGATGCTGCCGAGGGGCCGGCATCGGGGCATGCTCCGCCAGATTGGTTGCATGGCATGCCGCCGCCACCCCCGTTTGGTACGTTTGGGCCGATTGGACGTTCTCAGCCACGCAATGCGTGTCTTAAATGCGACCTCATTCATCTTCATCGAAACATGTGTGTTCTAGGCATGCCGTTGCCATTTATGGCACCACCAATGCCACGTAGGTTCCCAACGATGTTTAGTCACACATTTTGGTGCTCGAGTTGGCTTGCTGACTCATAAGACTCACTTGACAATTTGCGCGCTGGTCCCGCAGTGCCGCCGGGTTTTGTGCCATTTCACTTTCAACATCCGTCGACCTCAGAAGCAGAAGAGGAGGAAGATCATCTTGCCACTCTTTCCGAGGATGATCTGCGGGCACTTGAAGGTGCTGAGCGAGAACAGGTGTGGTATTTACCGTGCTTGATTTGGGTACATCTTGCCCATCCAGTTACTCTTTTGCTCAGGAAAAGAGGGGTGGCTCGCTGTCAAAGGCTTTTTTTTTTTTTTTTTTGCTTTTTTTTCCTTTTAATGTTTTCTTGAGCATGCCTCTGCAGAGGCCGATGCGTACATTCGCCTTGTTCTCCATTTTCCTTTTCCTCTTTGTGCTCCCGTGATGCTGTTGCTGTGGGTTGGTGTCGGACAACCTTATTTTGATGCTGTGGGCATGGTCTGCGGTCCTATGAGTAGGTGGAGCTCCGCATCAAGTATTTGCGTCGCCTGCGCCGGGACGTGGATAGGCTCGTGGCTCGCTTCTCACAGATAGAGGGTGTTTTTCCACCGTGAGTATCAGGGTACTCTTCTCGCTCACGCGCTTTCTGCCAGGGTCAATCGTCCTGTTTGTTGATGCCAACGGCCTTGCCCCTTGAATTCCAACACTTAGGACGCCGCAATACGTGCCTGCCTCGAGTATGACCCGACCTGAAGCCATGTCTCCAGACATGAATGCCCGTGTGAACGACGATGCAGCAGACGATACAGCTGCTGTGGCTACCGAGGAGACCGAGCCAGCCTCTGCACCAGCGCCAGCGTCCAGCGCCTCATTGCAAGCCTCATCGGTGCTCAGCGCGCAAAGTGCGCCCTCTCTGCCTGACGCCGACAGTGAGCCAAGCACCCCCATGACACCCCCAGCCGACGAACTGCGAGAGATTCGACAGCGTCGGATTCGCATGCTGTCCGGCAATCGCCGTCCTCAGGATGACGGTGTTGATGAATAATAAGTGGGAGTGACCCAAGCATTAGTTGCGTGCCTGTGATGTTTGCTTTGACTCGTGACTGCTGGCGAGGGGATCCGAGGACTCTGCTGAACCTGGCGTCCAGCTCATGATTGAATTGACATGAATAGTTGCAAGTGTGGTTCGTACTGTTGTCGGTCGATTTCTTTCTCAAAGACACTCAAACATTGGTGTGCCTGGCTTTATGCAGTGATGCGACTCTTGAGATACTCGAGGACGGCGCCAGTGCCCTTGTCAAGAATGGTCTGACGGGGCATGCGAAACAGATTGCCTGCGGTGGTGCAGTCCGACAACCGCACAAGTCAAGCGACGAAAGAGTTGTAGGGGGAGGACAAAGAAACACGTGCCTGCTGCTGCGCAACACTGAGTGGCGTACCTTCGAGTTTGAGCGTGTGAAGGTTGAGCAGCCCCAAGCGAGGAGGGACTTGCTGGATGGCATTGTTGTGCAGATCAACACAACGCAACATGGGACAGGCCAACAAGACGTCTGGATCGACGGTGGACACTTGATTGTCGTTGAGCATGAGGTTCTGAAGAGCACGCAGGTGGCGCACCACATCGGGCAGAGCTGTAAAGCGATTGTGACCCAAACCCAGATCTTGAAGCTCACTCAAGAGGGCCAACTCTTCTGGCAACGAGGTGAGGGCATTGCCTTCAAGCTCGAGCGACACAAGTCGAGGCAAAAGCCCGATGGCGCTGGAGAGCGTGCTGAGACGATTGAACCCAAGATCAAGGTGCGTCAATGTGCTGCTGAGCTGGTCGACTTGCGCTGGAAGATGAAGCAGCTTGTTCTTCTGCAGACTCAATCGAGCCACACCTAAAATACCACACCATGGTCCTGTCAGGGGAGAGCTGTTGACCCAGCATCGTGTCTAGCTTGTCCTCCTAGTCTCTCGCACAGACTCGATAAATAGAACCGCAAAGGAAGCTGAGGCTCGTCCAAGAATGCAGCAAGCACGTGCCTTGTTCAACGGCTTCCTGAAAGATGTCACTGGGTACGTGATCGAGTCCCTGATTGGAGAGATTAAGGGCTCCGGTTTGTGCCAAGTCAGTCTGACGCTCGCGCTGTGCAACCTGTTCCGCATATTGCTGTGCTTCGGGCTCCACCTCGGCAGTTTCTGGTAAGCGCGACCTGCATCAAGGAACGCCAAATCAAAGTTCCCAGCGTGGCACATGATGAGATAAGAGTGAAGATTCAACGAGGCAAAAAAAAAAAAAAAAAAAAAAAAAAAAAAAAAAAAAAAAAAAAGCTTTCCCAACATGCGTGTGTGTGTGTGCTGTCTCTCGTTGGCATTGAGTACGAACCGGAGGTGTTCAAGGATGGCAAGAGTGCCTCGGCGTACAATATCACGCCGCAGCGAGCGTAGCGGGTTACCATCCAAAGAGATGGCCTTGATGGAACGCACAAGACCTAGCTCTGGGGGCAGCGAGCTAATGTCATTATTGGACAACTCGAGGCGCTCGAGCTGCCGAAGAGCAGCAATCGTGGCCGGGATATCGGCAATCTTGTTGTCCCGAACATCCAAAAGGACGAGACCAGCGGGTAGAAGGGCACCCAAATCACCGAGTGTGTGAATTTGATTGTATCCAACTAGCAGTTCCTTGAGTTGGGTCATACTGGCCAGGCTCGGCAGGCGTTGCAGGGCGTTGTAGCGCACATCGAGACGGGTAATGTGGCTCAAGCTACCCAGTTTGGTAGGCAAGCTAGTCAAGCGATTATGCACGATATCCAGCTCTTGAAGAGCCTCAAGCTGACCGAAAGGGGCCGGTAGGCTCTCCAGCTGATTGTGGCCCAGGCGAAGTCGAGCTAGATGCGGCAAGTCGCACAGGCTCTCGGGGAGCTCAACCAGGCGGTTGTGACTCGCGTCCTACAAGCACCCCATCAGCTAGGTTTGAGCAAAGCAAGACATGGAGGCCAACCAGGCCGAGGGAAGAGCAGGATGTGGTGGCACATGGCATGCGACAGCAAGTATGTTGGGCAAGAGGAATGGCATTCGCACCAGTTCACGCAGCTCGCTCAGCTGTCTGAGTGCGGGGGCGAGGCTACGGAGGGCATTGTTGTCCAGCTTCAAACTTTGGAGCGCCGGCAAATGATAGAGGGATTGCGGCAGGTTCTCAAGGCAATTCTGGCCCAAGTTCAAAGCCTTGAGCTGTGCGAGCTGGCCGAGCCGCTCGGAGATGACAGTGATTTTGTTGTCATGCGCGTCAAGCAGCGTGAGGTCGGGAAGGAGCTCGAGCTGCTCCGGGAGCGTAGTGAGTTGATTACAGCTCAGAATAAGGCGAGCCAAGCCGACTTGCTCCCACCATCGATCCTCACTGTCAAAGGACACGGCACCCGCCTGCGCTGGAGCGTCAAGGTTGATGCGCCACACCTGATCCGGCACGGCCTCCAGCTGTCGATTGGCCAGATTCAACTGACCGGATGCCCGCGCTTGCTTGAGCAGCGCCTCCATGCTCGACGGATGCAAAAAGGAAAAACAAAAGCCACCTCAGCCGTACAATGAGCCGGCACCAACCGCCGCAAACAACCCCTTTGAATCACAAAATCAGGCCCCTCGCGTCGGTGCGAGTCAGTGTGCGCGAAACTTGACAACAACACCGAAAAAAAAAATTTAATCCATTTCGAGTCCAAATTTGGTAACCCGCCAAAAGACGTCGTACCATCATTATCACACTTTTGTTCACTTTGAATAATATCTGACAAATTTGCATCACAACATCATCTTACATCAAGGGCGCGAAAGGGGGTGACACCGACGCAAGCGGCTGACGGGTTACGCCTGCTAAAACCCACATACGTAGCTAAGGTGACACGAGCAGAGAGGACGATGGGGCGACCGCTCGGCTGGATCTGGTCCAAATGGCAGCTCAAAGCCGGTGCTGTGATGGCAGCCACGACCTGCCCGTACGCGTTTGATCTCCTCAGTTGTGCAGTGTTGCCACAAACCCATGAATGGCAGCTTGACTGGCCTTCCCTCACACCCTCAAACAGCAACCCCCGCGTTCGTGCCTGGCAACTTGTCAGCAGAGGGCTGGCGCTTGCATCGCCCCCCCACACACACACACACATTGCCTCGTGTGTGATGTGATGATGGGGACGGGATATCCAACTCGCTTGTGATTCCAAAGCACCAAACCACTGGTGCTTTGGGTGACCTTGCATGATGCCCTTCACGATCCCACACGAGCATAGCACCTTGAGTTGCATCGGATCAACGCCACTGCCGGAATGACTGCTGAACAACGACCCGGGCAAAGCGCGCACCTTTCAACGACATTTTACCACACGAGCTCTCCTTCCAGTTTGCTTTGCCAGCTGCATGTGCTACTCCTCCGCTTCAACGCCTGCTGCCGCTGCTGCCTTGGCTGCCTCCTGGCTTCCCAAAGGCCGCCTCTCATCCGCATCGAGATCCCGATCACGCACCATGGTCTCAGCCTCCACGGCCACGGTCGTCGACCGTGAGCAAATCCTGGGCGATTGGGTCCGTCACATGTATGAGGTGAGTTTGTGACGGCATCGTGACTGACCTCCCAGTCTTTTGTGCGTTGAAGCCCAGCCGCTCACCCAAATGACCACCGTGTCACTGATCAGTATCAAATGGACCACAACCTCCGCCTGCTGGACCTCTTTCGCGAACTTGATAATGGCCACGACAAGATCCGCTGCAAAGACTTTGACAGTGCCCTCATGCGCCTCGGTCATCAAGTGCAACCCGAGCACCTGCGCGTCATTATCGAGACCTTGGACTACAACAGCAACGGCGAGATTGAATATGCCGAGTTCAAGCGCATCTTTGACGCCTTGCGTCGAGTTCACGTGACCCAACCCATTGTAAGCATCATGGCATGGCATCGCAGCAGTGGTTATCCGCGCTGCGTCATTCAAAGTCTTGTACGAGTTGTTCGTACAACGAGCCCCTCACACCCACCACCTTGCTTGCGCATGCCAGCCGCGCCGTGTTCTCCACTCCACGCGCTCCGCCAGCCGCTCGCCTCCACTGGATGATGCTCTTGAGCCTCCCCCATCCCCTGCACTCTCCGAGTCAACTGCCGTGAGTCGACGTGACTAACCTCAGCTGCCCCACTTGAGCAGACCTGCAGACTGTGCCCCACATCTTGTCCCTGACTCACACCCAGTGCCATTGCCATGGGGTGATTGCAGGGTTTGTTGGCGCGCATTCGCGAGCTGGAGTCTGGTACGTTGCCACTGATGGGACTTGGGCGTGCTCGGGCTTGGCGCGATCTCATTTCACATTGGCGCCGATCGTCAGACCTTGCTCGTGAGCGTGCTGCTCGCCTTGCCAAAGAGTGCAGCAGGTGTGTGACCCTGTTCAATGGATGATGAACACAGCTGTGGCCGTGGACGATACCTGATGAGTGTATCGATTCTGTAGCCCCGTCTGTTTTAGCGAGGAGGCGTCGGATATCAGCGAAGAGCCGGAAACCATGCCCAGTCTAGTGGTACGTTGACTTGTCACAACTTAAGAGCTCTATCGCCGTGCGCTTGTCCTTGTGATTCACGGGTCTTGCCGGGCTTATTGCGTATCCCTCAGACAAAATTGCGCCAGCAACTGGACGACATGAACTGTGAATGCCAGGCTCTCAAACGTGAGAGCGCTACTCTGCAGTCGCGAGTACTCGAGCTTGAGCAAGCTCTGCGCGCTACTCAAGAGGATCGTGATGCCCAGGCCCAACGCGCCAGCCAGGCGCAAGCCGAGTGCGCACAACTTCGCAGTCACAAGTGTTTAGAAGACTCAGCAGCTGGACCCGGGCCGTTGATGGTCGCAGCACCCATGGCTGCGTCATGCCCTGTTGGCTCGCCCGCCACAGCTGACCTGCCTCTGGTGGCGGCTACCCAGCCTTTTTCCCTTCTCAAGTATTTGCAGTATGAACGAGATCGTGCGCTGCTCATGTTGGGTGGGCTCAGTGCCTTTCCAGAGGGCTCGTGTACCATTCTGTAGATTTGATAGCCAGTCGTTGATCTTTCCCCCTGTTAGTTTATGCTGGAGCCATGAGGATGACTCGGGCACTGCTGCGCGGTGTCCCAACTCCAATCGACACGAATAGAATCCCAGGTTCTCGCTGCAAAAACACTGACCATTTGACACCACCCACGACAGGGCAAAAGAGGAAGGAGACATTAATAGCTTCGATTAGCACAGTACAATGAACATCCCAGCCCAATTCATGCAAGAGCGCACAATCGGCTGTGTTGAATTTTTGTATTTTCATTAGTTGCTGTTTTTTTAAGTTTTCGGGGCATCGTCGCAGCGGCAGCGCAGTTCGCTTCAAGAAGTTTTGTTCGGGGAGGGCGCTCCGCTGCTAGAACTCTCACGCATCACCAGTTTAAGTTGGCGACGAAGCTGGTCTACTTGAGCTTGACTCTTCATTAGCGCAGACTCGGCCGCTTGAGCGCGTTTACGCAAAGCCAGCACCTCACGTTGAGCAATTTCAGAGATTTGCCGACTACGATGCAGCTTTGCCTTGAGCGTCTCCACATCATCATCCTTGGTCGGTGTGACGGCTGATGGTGATGCTGGTATTTGGCGACGTGCCGATGCATCTTGCGTATCACTTAGCAGTCCTTGCAGGGGTGTACCCCGAGCTTCCATCACAGGTGTGTTGCCTTCCTGCATTGCCGGTCAACGCACGTGGGAAAATAACAAGTGTCAAGAGGCAATCATACGAGGCAAAGTCCGCCTATCCTTTCTATTGCCTGCTTTCTATTTGCCAGGCGCGACCAAAATCAAATTCTCACGTCGTCGGCCAGAGAAGGATTGGCCCCGTGCTGAAGAAGCAAGGAAGCGATCTCGGGGTGCTCATTGCGCACAGCTAGATGGAGGGCTGAGTCCCCGGTCTTTCCAGGGTAAAAAGAGCAACAAGATTGAGGTGCCATCAGGCAGGGCTACCATAGAAAGCAAGCCACGTGTAGGACAGAACCAAAAGAAGCCGAATGCAAATCAAACAAACCTCATTTTGAATGTTAACGTCGGCACCGCGCTCCAACAACAGCTTCAAGCATGCGGTGTGCCCCTCTTGTGCCGCAAGCTGCAAGGGCGTATACCCCTCGCCCAACTACGAAATAAATGCAATGTGCATGAGCTAGATGCCACACCTTTGCCTAGAGAAGGGCAAGTGCAGGTGGCCAGGTAGCAGCTAGGCCATTGATACCTCGTCTTGATAGTCGACGTCAGCCCCGAAATCCAATAGCAATCGCACAAAGGCCTCGTATCCTTGAAAGGCGGCAATATGCAAAGCAGTGTAACCCGCCTGCCCAAGCAGATAAACAAACCAGCTGCTGAGTGCGGACCCGAGACTCACAGACAAGCACGCCCGCACACACGCCCGCCCGCGTGCGCGATGATCATGATGTGATTGGTGTGGAGCAGGTCGTGGGGCGACACGAATGCAACCCAATCAAGCCTACCTCATCTTCGGCGTCTATCGCCGCGCCACGCTCACACATGATTTTGGCTGCCGGCACCAAGCCCTTGAGGGCGGCCTTGTGCAGGGGCGTGGTCACATTCTCAGCCGCTGCAGCCTGCAAACAGAAGCAAGATGCAGAGACGCCTTGTCAACCGAGCAGCCCCTGCAGGCGCTGTGCTCGTTTGCAGTCACCGCAGGTGACCTCGCGTATACAACGAGATGGGTGCATACCATGATTGCTGAAGCCTAGCCAGGCTCGCGCCGCACCACGCCACAGAAGAAAAAAGGAACCCCTTGAACTAAGCAGCTCTCCCTCTCACCCACATTGGGTACCGCCCAATAGTGGGGCGAACGGCCCTGCCACCACCACGACAGGCTGAACCTCGTCTTGATCGCCAAGCCAATGCTCGCGGATAACAAGCACACTGCAAATTGACTTGAACGTCACCAAGGTTCTACCTCGCTACAACATCAACAACACCTTCAACCACTTGTTCCCCAAAGAGTCACCGTGCCCGCCAGCACCACCGCCCGGCCGCCACCCAGAAGCAACCGCCCCAGTGCAGAGAGAGCTCACTCAGCGCCTTTGCCGCAAAAAGCCACCAACATCAACAAAATAACACGAAATTCAAAATCAACGTTCAAATACCCCCCCCCCCACCCCTTACAAAGGTAACTGTGTTACATATCACACTTACTTTGATGCATAGTGTGATAAATGTCATAGTATGGATAATGTCAGAAAATACCGCGCCATATCGCACTTCTCTCTCTCTCTCTCTCTTTTTCGACTCTGGCGCTCTCTCGTTTTCGTTCACACACACACATTGACGCACGGGGGTTTTGACCCTCTCTCCCTCTCCCGCCCTGTCTCCCACTCCCTGCCTGTCTCTCCCTGTCTCTCTGGGCCAGTGGCCGGAGGTGCTTTGATTGAATGTAGAGCCTCTCTTTCATGGCTGGGAGCTGGCTGGATTGGCTGAACTGATTTGCTGGATTAACGTACCAGAATCAATCTTTAATCACTGCTGACTTGGCCGATTTTGTGGCCGTGTGCACATGGTCAATTCACGTGTTCGGACAAGCGTGAAGCTCTTGCTCGCAAATTGTCTTGAACTGGCATCATGGCCGACGCTCCAGGGAGCGATGAGGTCGTGAGCGAGTGGATCGAGTCCATGAATGGGGTTTGTGCATACTCTCTCGCCAGCTGCCTTGATCGTTGCTCGACCCCCAGCCCGATGTGCGTCCCATCAATCGCTGCTCACTTGGCCCCTGTAGGTTATGAAAAATGACCAGCTGCGCGTGCTTGATCTTTTTCGCGAACTGGATGACGGCAATGGAACCATCAATGGCAAATCCTTTGCTGCAGCTTTGGAGCGCCTGGGCCACCCTCTGCCCGCACCACAGCTCAAACTCGTTCTCAAGGAGCTCGATGACGATGGCAATGGTAACATTGATTACCGCGAGTTTAAAACGGCCTTTGAAAAACTACGTCGCACTCATACCAAAAAAAAACAACAGACCGTACGTTTGTGCCACCCCACGCTTTTGCTTTCTTCGCTTTGCTCCTGGGCCGGACCATTCTTGGCCATCCACTTTGACGCGATCCAGCGCGCACCACTCACCTGTGAAAATGACCTGCTTACAAAATTGGCGCTGACGCACGTGTCACTTGCACTCAGGCTAAGAGTGGCATGTTTGCCAGCCTCAAAAAAAAGGTTCAGCAGACTGATACCGGCCAAAATGACAGCATCAAGGTAAAAATAAATTGTTCTGTTCCACAACCATCTAGCTGCCAACCGTGACAAATTTGCTTAAATGCGCCACGTGTCCTTGCACGCAGACCATCAAGCGCGAATTGGAAGAGCTCAAAGAAGGTCGGAACTGCTGAGCAGCTCGCGCCAGCTTGGATGGCCTGTTGTTGAACCCGTTTTTTTTTTTTTCTCATCGTATGCTGCCATGTCCCGGCGCGCAGCTCGCCGCATCGATCAAGAGACAATCCGCTCCTTGACACAAACCTACGAAAATCAACTAGCTGACAAGGACGAGATGATGCAAGTTTTGCGATCCCAAGTAGAGGCCCTCGGCTTACAAACGCAGGTACAACAAACTGCTCAAGCAAACTGTCTAGTTTGCTATTTCAGCAGTCTCGAACATTTGTTTGCTGACATGAACTCGCCTTTGTCGCCGCACGCCAGCCGGCCCAGGATCAGAGCGAAGTCCTACAGGAGCGCGAACGGCAGCTTGAAACATGTATGCAGCAGCTGGCTGAACTACAAGATGACCTTGGACAAAAGGAGATGGCGTTGCAAGAGGGTCAAACAACCAATGGCAAACTGAAGCAGCTCGTTCGCAAGTACAAGGATGAGAACCAAGAGTTGAAGAAGGGCAAGGGGGGCAAAAACGCCAAAAACGATGATCTGAGCCAGGAACTTGACCAATTACGAGCTCAGGTTAAACAACTCGAAGCGGAATTGGAGGGCCGTGACCTTACGATTCGCGAGCTCCAATCAAGTTTGCATTCCCTGCATGCAGAATCAGCCGAAGAACGCGCAGTGACTGAGAGCAATGCGAAAGCCTTGGAAGCGCGTGTTGAAGAACTTATGGCTGAGCTGCACGAGTTTCGAGATGAGAATCAGAGTCTGCGCGATGCACAGACACAAGAAGCCACCCATGACAGTTTGAAAGCTCAACTGGAAGCCAGCAAGTATGTACAGCATCGAATAAGCTCGAGCATCATGGCATTTGAAATATTAACCCACAGTTTTGTCGACCGCTAGCGCGCGAGAGGATGATCTCTGCACCCGCCTCAAAGAAATGGACATTACGATCATCAGCTTGCGGTCGCAGCTTGAAGAGGTTCAACAGGACGGTACGCCCCACACACCCGAGGCCCCTTAGGTAGAGACGCTGTGTCAGTCACTTGTGTTTTGTTTGGTGTGCTGCATAGATGGCGAAGTTGCTCATGCATTGGCAATCAAGGAAGAAGAACTGGCAGTCGCTCGCGAAGCACAGAAAGAGGCTGAAGGCCAGAGTGCCGAGCTACGCGCCGATCTAAGCAACGCCCAGGAGCAGATTGAACAGCTGCAGAACGAGGCGAAGGAGGAAGGCGCTTCTTCTCAGGCCGAGCTGGAAGAGGCGCGGGCCCAGATCGAACAGCTGCAGAGCGAGGCCAAGGAGGCTCAGGAGCAGATCGAGCAGCTGCAGAGCGAGGCCAAGGAGGCTCAGGAGCAGATCAAACAGCTGCAGAACGAGGCCAAGGAGGCTCAGGAGCAGATCGAGCAGCTGCAGAACGAGGCGAAGGAGGAAGGGGCTTCGTCTCAGGCCGAGCTGGAAGAGGCGCGGGCCCAGATCGAGCAGCTGCAGAGCGAGGCCAAGGAGGCTCAGGAGCAGATCGAGCAGCTGCAGAGCGAGGCCAAGGGGGCTCAGGAGCAGATCGAGCAGCTGCAGAGCGAGGCGAAGGAGGAAGGCGCTTCTTCTCAGGCCGAGCTGGAAGCGGCGCGGGCCCAGATCGAACAGCTGCAAAGGAGGAAGGCGCTTCTTCTCAGGCCGAGCTGGAAGAGGTGCGGGCCCAGATCGAGCAGCTGCAGAGCGAGGCCAAGGAGGCTCAGGAGCAGATCGAGCAGCTGCAGAACGAGGCGAAGGAGGCGAAGGAGCAGATCGAACAGCTGCAGAACGAAGCCAAGGAGGAAGGCGCTTCGTCTCAGGCCGAGCTGGAAGAGGCGCGGGCCCAGATCGAGCAGCTGCAGAGCGAGGCCAAGGAGGCTCAGGAGCAGATCGAGCAGCTGCAGAACGAGGCGAAGGGGGCTCAGGAGCAGATCAAACAGCTGCAGAACGAGGCGAAGGAGGAAGGCGCTTCGTCTCAGGCCGAGCTGGAAGAGGCGCGGGCCCAGATCGAGCAGCTGCAGAGCGAGGCCAAGGAGGCTCAGGAGCAGATCGAGCAGCTGCAGAACGAGGCGAAGGGGGCTCAGGAGCAGATCGAGCAGCTGCAGAACGAGGCGAAGGGGGCGCGGGCCCAGATCGAACAGCTGCAGAACGAGGCGAAGGAGGAAGGAGCTTCTTTTCAGGCCGAGCTGGAAGAGGCGCGGGCCCAGATCGAGCAGCTGCAGAGCGAGGCCAAGGAGGCTCAGGAGCAGATCGAGCAGCTGCAGAGCGAGGCCAAGGAGGCTCAGGAGCAGATCAAACAGCTGCAGAACGAGGCGAAGGAGGAAGGCGCTTCGTCTCAGGCCGAGCTGGAAGAGGCGCGGGCCCAGATCGAGCAGCTGCAGAGCGAGGCCAAGGAGGCTCAGGAGCAGATCGAGCAGCTGCAGAACGAGGCGAAGGGGGCTCAGGAGCAGATCAAACAGCTGCAGAACGAGGCGAAGGAGGAAGGCGCTTCGTCTCAGGCCGAGCTGGAAGAGGCGCGGGCCCAGATCGAGCAGCTGCAGAGCGAGGCCAAGGAGGCTCAGGAGCAGATCGAGCAGCTGCAGAACGAGGCGAAGGGGGCTCAGGAGCAGATCGAGCAGCTGCAGAACGAGGCGAAGGGGGCGCGGGCCCAGATCGAACAGCTGCAGAACGAGGCGAAGGAGGAAGGAGCTTCTTTTCAGGCCGAGCTGGAAGAGGCGCGGGCCCAGATCGAGCAGCTGCAGAGCGAGGCCAAGGAGGCTCAGGAGCAGATCGAGCAGCTGCAGAGCGAGGCCAAGGAGGCTCAGGAGCAGATCAAACAGCTGCAGAACGAGGCGAAGGAGGAAGGCGCTTCGTCTCAGGCCGAGCTGGAAGAGGCGCGGGCCCAGATCGAGCAGCTGCAGAGCGAGGCCAAGGAGGCTCAGGAGCAGATCGAGCAGCTGCAGAACGAGGCGAAGGGCAGGCGCAGGAGAACGAGAGGCTCGAACAGCTGCAGAACGAGGCCAAGGAGGAAGGCGCTTCTTTTCAGGCCGAGCTGGAAGAGGCGCGGGCCCAGATCGAGCAGCTGCAGAGCGAGGCCAAGGAGGCTCAGGAGCAGATCAAGCAGCTGCAGAACGAAGCCAAGGAGGATCAGGCGCTTCGTCTCAGCCCGAGCTGGAAGAGGCGCGGGCCCAAATCGCGCAATTACAGAAGGAAGCTGAGCAGTTTCGCGTTCTTGAGACGTCGACGCAGTCTGGAGAATCGCCCAAGTCAACAAATTCTGAACTCAGCGTTTTGCAAGCCAAGTTTGACAAGCTTAAACATAAGGCACAAGCGTTTGCAACGGAGCTCAAGGCTGCGAGGACCAATGCCCGGGACCATGATCGTGCAGTCAGTGCCTGGGAGGCACGTGTCGCAGCCCTTGAAAATGAGCGAGATCAGCTACTTGTACGACTTGATTCTCAAAACCTTGACTCGGCTGTGACAACCTCGCAAGCTTATGAGAACGATGCGTCTCTTGATATTTCCTCGGTAAGCCCAATTGTCGTGCAACGTGTAACAATTATCATCCGTGTGCTCACCTGAGACCGCAAATGCGATTTAGTTGGTGGAGCAAGCGCGGTCGCTGTTCAACGCTGCTGATGTCAATGCTGATGGGCAACTCAGTCACAATGAGGTGAGATTGATCGCAGAGTCGAAATTTCAAGGTTTTACAAGTTTGCGCTAGCTTGGCTCTTGCCTTTGCGTGTCAAATTACGTCTGCTTTCTACTCACCCTGTTTCGATTCTGGACTTGGCCTAGGTCAAAAAGATGTTGAAGGAGCACCAGGAGCTGCGTGCCGCATTTGGGGTGGATCAAAGTGGATGGCAAGAGCTTTTCCAGAAGATGGACCCCGATCAAGACGGTCAGATCGATCAAGACGAATTCGTTGCTTATCTGACTGGCTTACACGCGACCAGAAGCACCGCTTTGGCCAATCCGGTCAGCAAGACAAGTGTTAAGATTGCAGCCTCGGCCCTTGCCGATTTGGCCCACGCCCAAACAACTGCACACGCCCAGATGGCCTCTTTGCGCTGTTCTCATCGCTCTGTTCGAGAAGCCTGCTTGCGATTGCATGACGAGGTGACGGCTCACCGCACCTCGTCATCGGCATCGGCAACAGAGCAAGCTGACGCGGATCCGTTACTTGAGGTACTGCGCGCTGAAAAGGCACACCTTCTCGAGAACTGCCAGCGTCTACAAGATGAGGTTGCGGCTCGAAACGGTCATCTCGGGCATTATATGGCTTTGCTCGAAATGCGAGCACGTGAAAGCCAAGCGTACCAGGCCGAAGTAGACCGCACACAAGCCGATTTGGAAGATGAGCGCTCCAGGTGCAAAGACCTTCAGGAGCAGGTTGAGCAAGCTTCATTTGACTTGACCGCACTGCGCCAACAATTGGCAGAAGTCAAAGCCCCGGCAACCAACTCTGAAGACTTAACTGCCAGAAACACGGAGCTGAGTGCAGAGCACGAGCAACTTCAAGTCAACTATGCCAAGCTAAAGAGTAAAGCACAAAGCTTTGCTTCCGAGCTCAAGGCAGCACGCGTACGCCTTCGCGAGCTGGACGCTCAGGAGGCTCGGCGACAAGATGATGATGCCAAGGCCATGCGGGCGCGACAAGCGTTGGAAGAGGAGTTAATCACTTTGCGCGCAATGCAGCAGTCAGCTGATCCTGAACTAGTCGAGAATAAGTCAAGTGTGAATGAGCTTCAGCAACAGCTCGAGGCTGCGCAAGAGTCCCACCAAGCTGCAGCGGAACGCGCGAGTGCTGCTCAAGTCAAGCTTGACACGATGACGCAGCAATATGCAGCTCGTGACCAGGAGCAGCGTGCGAAAGTGGAGGAGCTCGAGTTAGACCTGACTTCTCTTCGCGCAGAGCTTGACTCGGCACGGGCTGCAAGTGAAGCCAGTCAGCTCGATGCCAAGCAACTCGAGGCTCAAGTGGCCACGCTCACAGAGGAACTTGACTCGGCACGGGCTGCAAGTGAAGCCAGTCAGCTCGATGCCAAGCAACTTGAAGCTCAAGTGGCCACGCTCACAGAGGAACTTGACCACCTATCTGATCGGGAACAGCAGGCTCAGTCTCAAGTGGAAGCAGCTCAGCAAGCCGCTGAGACTGCGCAAGCGCTACTACTCAAGGAGGAACTATCAAGGCAAGCTAGTGAGGCTCGAGCAGAAGAAGCCCAAACACATGTGGCTGCATTAGAGGAAGAGCTACAGCACGTGGGCTTGAAGGTCAAGCAACAGGAAACTGAAATCCATGCATGCCAATCCAAGATCGAAGCGTATGAGTCTGAACAGCAGCAGCAAGCTCTGGTCGAGGCCAAGGATGAAGAACTGCTCGACGCTACACGAGCTCGCTTCAACGAGCTCCAGGAGCAACATGAGGCTTTGCGCAGCAACTACGAAAAGCTGAAAAGTAAAGCACAGGGCTTTGCCGCTGAATTGAAGACGGCACGAGCCAAGCTCCGAGCTCATGATGAAGAGGAAACACAGCGCACCGCCGCTCAGGTTGAGGCACAAGCACACGTCGACGCCGAAGCCCAGGCTAATTTGGCATCAATGGAGGCTGAAAGAGCTCAGCTTGCAACCAAATTGAACACGTTGCAGGCCCGATTAGCAGGTGTCGAGGACGAGCTGGATGCCTCGAATGAAGAGCGCGAGGAACTGGCGTTGGAGTTGTCTCAGAGTAACGAGCAGCTTGCGGCGGCGCAAGTGACTGCAAAAGCCGCCGAAAAGAACCTTCATGCTTTGCGAGCCGAGCTGACAACCCTCAAGCGGGAGCGGGATGAAGCAATACAAGCACTGAAGCAACATGCACAGCACGAAACGGACGTTGCTGGCGAGTCGCGGCAGCGCCTGGATGCGTTGTCGGCCGAGCTTGAGGCCGTGGAGCAGGAACGGGATGAACTGCTGCAAGAACTGGAAGAGCTGACTGCAGAGCGTGCGACGAGTCAAGAAAGTACCACTAAGCATGCACAAGAAATGGAGCGTACTCGGAAGGCCTTGTTGGAGGCACAAACTCAGCTTCAAGCCGTCGAGCAGCAGCTTGAAGAGCAGCGACAGCAAAACTCCTCGCTACAGGATGAGCATGCAACTGTGCAGAATGAGCTGACTGCCACCATCAGTCGCCTTCAAGATCAAGAGGCTGCATCAGCTCAGGCGATAGCAGATGCTAACAGGGCGGCCGCAACACGGGTTGCTGACCTCGAAGCTGACTTGAAAACGGCGCGGCACGAGCGGGACGTTTTTGAAGAGCAGTTGAGCCAGGCCTCGAATGCCGCTGCAACTGTCGCTGTCGCTGAGCCACCGCTTCAGACAACCAAAGAGGCAGATGCGCGGATCGCATTGCTCGAAGAGGAACTGACCGGCACACGCCAAGAACTCAGCGATGTGCGTGAGGAGCTGCGACAGGTTCAAGATGAACTCGAACAATTGTTGCGAGATCAAGAAGCTTCAGATGCAACCATTCAAGAGTATGAGGAGGTCATCCAGGAGTTGGAGCACAAGTTGGCTCGCTTGGACCAGCCAGCAGAGGACACTGGAAGGAACCAGTCCGAACCGGTTGTCAACTCGAACGATATTCCTGAATCGTCGGTGCCTGCCGACACAACCGACTTGGTGTCCGACTCGGCGCTCGCCTCGGCTTTGCGGGCCTTGCATCCCGAGCCGGACTCAGAGGAAGCACATTCCCTCCTCGAGCTGTGCATGAAGATGACAGCCGACAAGAAGCGACTGCAACATGAGCTAGATGCTCTGGAGACAGAGCTGAACAGGCTGCGCCAGGAGCAACAGATTAGTGAAGAGAATCACCTGGTGCTGCGTGATGCCATGTTAAAGCATCTGTCCGGAATTCGACCAGCGGTGCGCCTCAAACTGATTTAGCTTCTTGCATGCGCGTACAGAGTGATTTGGCGGCCTTGACTCACAACATGGGAAACTGTTTATGCAGGAAACAGCCGAGTTGGTGGCTGACTTGCTCAAACTGGACGAGGAAGAACGCGAGATCGTCCGTTCGCAGCAAAGCGGGGTATGCAGTCTCATCTTTGCGCGTGCTGAGCGAGGTTTGGGTGAGCAGAAAAGTCGCATTCGAGATTGTCTTGGCAGCTCACGGCTCGACGCGTTCTGGGCCGCTTCATGTAGTTTGCTTTACTAGGTCGTTTCTTTAACGGCTAAGTCTTTGCAGGAGCCCTGTCGATTGGGCAGAGTGACGCTTTCGAGTGTGTATCATTTTAGCAACAAACTTTGTGCATAATAGCTTTACACCAGTCGCGTTGTCACGTTTCATCATGCGGTTGTCCACACGAGTGCTACACTGCTGGCTTGCCTTTGTAATTCGATTTACGCGTCAATTCAAATCGAGCAAGAGTCTGACTGGTTTCCCTTTACTTTGCCTCACCATGAATCAGATACATCATTCAAAGACATAACGGGTGACCATTTTTTTTGTCGATTGCTGGACATGGCGGCCTCGCCGCGACAGCATCAATATCTTGTTCATCGCCTTGAAATAAAGAGCGACATGGGTGTGTACCAAGCAACGTGCCAACGCCTGGTCACATAGGCGCGCTCAACAGGAGCCTCAAAAGCACTGCTCAAAAAGTTTCATCCACACTAGCACGCACGCAAAACAACAGAAGAGTAATACAGAGAACGACACGGGCAATGGCTGCGTGCGACATTCCCGGCCTGCCCGAGTTCACAAAAAAAGAAAAATACAAAAAGAGGGTTCCACTACAAACACAAACACGCAGACAGGTGGTTCGACTCGAGGGCGCGAGCTATCCAACACTGGAACTCAACAAGTAGTCAAAAAGAAATGAAGACACAACAAAATGAAGAAGCGTGGACAAGACGCTTAAGCGCTCGCCGCGGCCTTGGTCTTCTTCGCGGAGGGCTTCTTGGTGGTGGTCTTCTTGGTGCTGGCGGTCTTCTTGGTGGTCGTGGGTTTCTTGGTGGAGGCCTTCTTGGTGGTCGTGGCCTTCTTGGTGGTCGTGGCCTTCTTGGTGGTGGTGGGCTTCTTGGTGGTGGCCGCCTTCTTGGTGGTCTTCTTAGCAGTGGTGGTCTTCTTGGTAGCGGCCTTCTTGGCAGCAGTCTCCTTCTTCTTGGCAGCGGCCTTCTCCTCAGCCTTGACCTTCTACTCAAAAGGGGCACCAGCAGAGTCAGAGGCAAAATATTCATGTCAGGCGGGTGATGGACATTTTCGTTGCCAAGTCGAGACGGTGTCCCCATCTCATGTGGGGATTCGGGCAAAAAAACTGCAGCGCCATCAACGTACGGCGGGGATGCGGAAGGAGTCACGGGTCTGCACCACGCGCTCGGTCTCGACAAGGTGCTTCAGGCTCTGGTTGATGCGGTAAGCAGGGACGCCATCGCCTAGGTACTGCTTGATGGCAGCACGGCTGACACCCTTGCGAGAGTTGGGGGGGCAGAGCTTGGTGATAGCCTCTTTGATCTGGTCAGTGACAGTCATGGTGCTGGCTAGAGGTGTCAAGCAGGCACCATCAACGCAAGTGAGACGGTATATGCCATGTTAAAAAAAAAAACGAAAAACAAACGAAAATCTTGTGTTGACGACCAGCAACAACTCGGCGGCAGGTACAACCGCACAAGAATGTGGGGTGTTTGTGTTGGTGCGTATTGGTGGTGGTTTGAGAGATGTGCGGAACGAGGGACCAGGCACCAGGTGCCTTTGGAACGTGAGCCGCAAGGGTGCAAGGCAACATACTAGTTGGTTGGGATTGAAAAGAAGCAAAAGAGGTCTTGAGGACTTGGTTTGTGGTCGGAAAAATGCCATTCGGACCACAGCCGGGCTCAGATCAAGCCGGAACAGGTCGGGAAATCTGTTTTGTAGCCAGCAAAACAGGCAGTGCTAACCAGGAACATAGTGAAGCAGGAGGGAATAAAACCAAGTTTAAAGAACAATTCAGGACTGCCGTTTCCAATGACATCAATTTCAAGGCCGTCAAGTGCCGAGAAGTATGTGTGGCGCTGCCATTTGTAAAGGTCAATGAGGAAAAAATGCTATGGTCCCAGTATGGCAGATGTAACAGGTGTTGAGAGCGCAGTATTCAAAATCTGCAGCTTGTACTAGCTCTTTACAGCATGGCGCATCGAATGAGCCATGTTTAGTTTGGCTGCCGTTTGTATAAGCCGTGTTGTGGCTGCCATTTTTTAAGAGGTCCAAAACACTTTTCAGTCAAAAGTTGGCGGCCCAAAAGGTATCAAGATGACGGCTTTATGCCACAATACTGAGCCATATACATTTCACATGCGCTGCCTTTTGAATGAGCCTAAAACCAGCCAGCTGCGCCGCCATTTTCATTGCAAACTGCTCGGGTCCCCGTCAGCGCAAGGGTAAACAGAGGTGCAGCTCACGCACAGGAGTGCCCAGGCGGTTATACTGGGCCGATTTGGCCAAACCAAGGTTTTCCTAAAGCCATATAGTACGCACAATATGGATACAGCAAAATTTAGGGTTGATGTGAGCTGCCATCGGCAGTTATGGCAGATCTGGCTGCCATTTGCCAGCCGAAAACAAAGCAAGGTGCAGAGGAGTGCATAGGTGCTCGATGTGCCATAGAAACACTGGTTTTTTTTAGACTGGAGCCATGCAGGGTATGTCAGTTACCTATTCATGCATGCTCAGCTCGCCCATCCCTGTTTATCGCCCGGATCTGGCGCTGCCATTGCCCAGATCGAGGCCGGCGCGCCAATTTTCTGGCCTCCCGGCGCGCAAAATTGTCAGCATTGTCCGGTTTGCAAACCAGCAACCATGTTTCTGGGGACTTTTTCTAGGGGACTTTTTGGAAATGAACAAGCACACGATGCAGGGGGACTTCTTGAACGCTAAAAACCGATGCTCCGCACACGGTTTACGTGTTCTTCAACGATCCAGTCCTGTTTTTTTTTTTTTTCCGCCACGCCACTGTCATGATGGCAGCATCAAGCCCGCAAACCTACACGGACCTGTTGCGTGAGGTCCAGGTCCCCAGGGATGGGAAAAGGGAGGCGCGCGAGGCCTTTGACAGAGCCGTTTCATCCCTTTTCCGTGGCGAATACGAGATGCTCTACACCGGCAGCGCCTACGAAGGGCTCAAGGTCAAGAGCGCTAACGAGTTTGACGTCATGGCGGCGACGAAAGACTGGGACCGCGACATGCTCCGACGCAAGGGCTTCGTCGTGCATTGGCCCCCCCCTATTGACGCCTTTCTCGCTGACGTCAGCGAACGTGCTGAGGCGTACCGCAACAATTTCAACAGGAACCTGGGGCGCAAAGGGCACGCTATCCGAGCCAATGGTCCGGGCTCGCTCCTGCGCCTCAATGTGGGTGGCGTGCCTGGCACCACGACTGCAGACCTTGTACCTGCGGTTCCTGTTGTTGTTGACGGTGCGTGCGAGCCAGGGCCCCTCTCAATCATCCCGGACTGGCAGAAGAAGATCTATGCCATTCCCAAGACGCGCAACGACGGGAGATGGGGCTGGCGCCTCTCTTTATCGATGTTGGAGAAGGAGTATATCAGAGGCCAACGCAATCCTTCGAGTAAACTTTGCCTCCGCATCGTCAAGTACATAGCCTTTGAGAAGCGCAAGCTGTGCAGCACGAAGCTGAAGAGCTACCACCTTAAGATGGCCTGGCTGGCGTTCTTTGAGTTGAAGGGCAGCAACTTTGGCCCAGAAGGCGGCCTCGCTGGCGGGGCAGAGGTACGAGAGAAGACGAAGGAACTTCTTGATTTCATGATCAAAAAGGTGGGCTCTAGGAGCCTGCCCCACTTCTTTGCCCCAAACATCAACCTTCTTTGCAATTTTAAACAGTCCGACTTCAATATTGCAAAGGCCGGGCTCGAAGCCGTACAGCGTGTTGTTCTGAGCCTCCCCTTCAGTTAAAGATGCTCCTTCAGATCAAGGAACACGTTGAATGTTTAGTTTCCCAACATGTACGATGTCATGTTCATGTACTTCAATTTATTTTGATGCAAAATGTTGGAGAATCTCGACTGACGAATCAATTTCTTTCCCAGTGGGCTATGTAGCTGACTTCCCCTGTTTGCTTTTCCTACCTTTCCTGTTTTTTGAGTCTTCCTTTCGCGGGTACATCCCTGCTTGCCTCCTCCCCTACCAAACCCCGTACAACAAAACAGGTGCCAAATGGCATTTATGGCATCGCATACTGGTCCTCCGCTCTCATTTTCTTCAGCACCTCAGAGCGGTTCTTGCCCCACACTAGTTTGATCATACCTTCATCATTGCCCTGATCAAGAACGCCCTCCTGCTTCAGAATGCCTCTGAGGGTGAGGTAAAAGGCCTCACTCTGCAGCTCCAATAAGCCTTCCGCCGCGTCCTTCAGCGCATTCTTCATCGTGTTGAGAGGGCTCGCCAGCTCCATGGCAAACGCCACACTCGCAGTCTCGGCACTCTCCGAGGGGGTGTAGAGGGTGTGCTTACCCATTTCACGATCAACCACCC
This sequence comes from Monosiga brevicollis MX1, assembly GCF_000002865.3. Classification (NCBI taxonomy): domain Eukaryota; class Choanoflagellata; order Craspedida; family Salpingoecidae; genus Monosiga; species Monosiga brevicollis. The sequence goes on along the minus strand of NW_001865042.1, from coordinate 1,254,583 downwards.
CGCCTATGGTGATGGGTTTGGGCGAGATGTAGTGCTCGGTGGCTTTGAGGCCCTCATACTTGTTGTCTGAGGCATTGACCTCGCAGTCCTGCGGAACCAGAATGTAAAGCTTGCGGGGAACTCGCATGCCGCCCACATCTGAATCCCGAAACCGTTCTTCGAGAGCGGCACGGTCGCCGGCAATATGCTGAAGGTAGCCATGCCAATATGACATCGCTGACGCTGCGCCGAAGTCCCTAAAAAGCACAGTATTCGGATGGGTGGCCAAATCAACCACCTCCAGGCGCCCACATCGCGGCGCGACCATGGCGGAAAAGACCGAATTGCAAAGGGATAGCGCGAAAACTGCAAAAAGATTGCTCGCACTCATAGGGCTGGGGCTCGCAAAGTACAAGCCGCACGCCAAGACGATGAAGGTGAGGATCGACAACCCACTCCAGCGCTGGAGCCGCGTTTTTGTCCAAACTGTCCGCAACGGAGGGCGCGCATCCGGCGCTGAGATGCAGAAGGCAATCAAGTAGTGCACCGCGTCAAAGAGCAGCGGGACGGCGCCCGCAGCAGCAATGCTAGCACAAATTCCCGCCGCAACTTCAAAGGGAGAAAAGGAGAAATAGAAGATTGAAATGGCAGCGGCAGCCAGCGTCACAAAGACCTGGGCCCAGCCGCGCTGAGAGAGATGTGAAAGATCAGAGAGATTAACCATCATGGCGTACAAAAAAATGTAATGAACAAACAAGATTTTGATGTGGCAGTTACATCCGGATGTACATGCACATCCGATGTACATTCGGATTACATGTGTACATTTGGATGTGCACGCATCGTTTCTCGTTCCGTTCGTTCTATGCGGTTGACGAAGTTGACGAAGTCAGTGAACTATTCGAATTGATGGGATGATATATGCATGCATGCAGGGATGACTCGAGGCGATGATTGCTCTCTCTCCCTCTCTCTCTCTCTCTCTCCCTCCCGCATTCATTCCTCTGGCTCGCTGGACGAGGCTCGTCCATGACCAGAGCTGTCCAGCCCAATGCATTGGTGGGACTGAGCAGTGGGCTGCACGATGCAGCGACAACCACGGTCACATGCATCAGCGCTCTTGCTGCTGGTCGTCAGCGTGCAGATTAACTGCTTGTGGGCGACTGGCACTGAGCCGGCGCTGCAGCGCGCCCGACACCGCTTGACAGCTTGGCAGGAGTGCCTCCATCAGCAGTACACCTCAGGCAAACTTTACCCTCCGGACAGCCTACCTCAGCTTCCGGCCAACAACCATGAGATTGTTGCTTGTATTTTCCCCCACGCAGCTGAGCGGAACTTTGGTCATGTTCACGTCTTCAAGGCCGGCGGGACCTCCGTCAACCAGCTTGTCAGGACAGCCTGTGCCTGCCAACCCGGGGGTGAATACCGAATCTTCCGCCGCCTGCGCGCCCTGAACGGCCTCCCCACAAGTGAGCTCGTGGCTCTTGAGCGCCCCAGTGCTGTGGGCCGCTTTCTTTCCGGACTGGCCGAGGTGTTGCGTCGCGGTGAGCACGTTCAAGACTTTGTCCCGCACTCTGGGTGCCTCCTTTTGCCAGACCCTCTCCTCCATCCCGCCGGCCACCCATAAATAAACTTATGTACCGACGTCATCCTGGTTTTTTCATGTTTAGGGCACATGCCGGCCTCGATGATAGCGTTTGCGGCCAATCACACCAAAGACGAGACGGTGCAGCACATTCTACAATCTCGACCGACGGCGCGGCTGCTGACGCGCTGGAACTCGCATCTGGCTCCCATGAATGCCTTCATGTTCCCCACACGCTCTCCTAACATTGCGCCTGCCCCGGTGCCATTCTTGACCTACATCACTGACATTCAGGATGAGGCCGTACTCCAAGCGCTTTGGCATCAATGGACTCGCTTTGCCCAGGCGTCCAACACCACTTGCCCGTGGCCTGGTCTGACGCACTCTCGCGATCGCGCCAACTCAACATACCTGCAACAAAATCAGGATTCGACCCGCTCACGGCACAATGGAGGCACGGTCGATACCAATACCGTAGCCCACTTTACGATCCGACCGAGCGATCTCACCAATGCCACTATTCAACGTATCCAGCATGTCTATCGCGTCGACTACGCTTGTCGCAAGACATAACATTCCTAACCACTGGTAAAACATTCTCCATTATCTTATTATCTCTCCCTGCGAGACCAATCATTTGCTCCCACGTGTATGTTCTCTGCGTTTTTGCTGACCGCCGGACTCGGAATCATCTCATTTGTAACACTCAATTAAACGCACGATGCCAAACAACGCAAAATCAGCCCTGGATCAAGGTCTTTGAAAGCATCAACAGCAACAACAACAACAACAACAACCTGAAAAAAAATACTGGATGGCCTGTCATAGTCAAGTAAGACACGGGGATAAAAAAAACCATGTACAACAACCATATACCCAGGTCACCTGAAGTCAGTCTGGGCTGAGCTTCATGGCATTGGCTCAAGCTCAGCTTGAGGATGGCTTGCTTGGCTTGCCTGGATCCAAGGATCTTCATCAAACTCTAGGCTGTCCACATCAATTTGACTGTGGCCTTGTGCTGCGTGCTCACGCCGCCGCCGCCGCCGTCGGACTATAGCCACGATAGCCACAAGAGTTCCGCAGACCAACGCAATCACAGCTACCATTCCTGCCATCAAGCCCTCGTGAGCACGGACTGAGGCGCCCGTGGCCTGCTCGCCGTCGTCGACGGCTGCTGAGATACCCACAGCTTCATCAGCTTTTGGCGTCGAAAACAGAGCAGCAGTGGATGGTGCCGCCGTCCCTGCCGTGGACGATACCGCGATGGGGCGCCTCGTGGTCAACAGGGCAGGCGTGTCAGTCCTACCAAGATCTTCAATGCTTCGAGTGGTCCTGACACTATCCGTTGCGGTGTGAGTGTGGCGGATCGAGGTCGAAGAGGATGGTGCAAGTGAGGCTGTCTTGTCGTGCGTCGAGGACGGAGTGAAGGAGGCGGTCGAAGGGATGTCAGGGGCAGGCCACACGCAAGTGGTCATCACTAGCTGCAAATTGTCTATGCGCAGCACAAGAGCCGGGCTGGCTGGTACAAAGGTTGTGGTGAAGCGCCACTCCATCACTTTGCCCACAAACGGCGCCAGCCCGATGCGAGCAGTTTGCGCCCTGCCAGCAAAGGAGAGATCGGAAGCCAGAACATGTAGTTGTTGCCAGTCACTTGCTCCGACGGTGCGAGCTTGGATGGCGACTGGTTCCACAACTGCCGAGCCCATGCCCAAGACACGATAGTAGAGCTTCACGGAGGCCTGCGAGGCTCTGCGAAGATCTATTTGGCGCGAAACAATAGGCTGAATGTGAGGTGTTGGCTGCAGCCACAGCGAACCTTGTGCAAGCCAGGCGGTCGTCGCCGAGAAGACAGCGCCATTGCGCGTGGTGGCCACCCAAGGTGAAAGGACGTTCCCTGCGTCGTCGGACTCAAGAACAGGAGTATGGCTGAGACTTGAGCCATCAAACTCATCCTCGACCACGTTGAACGAACACTTGACCGGAGCCTCTGTCCATGTTTGTTTAGAAGTTGAACTTGAGGAGCTGGTGGCACTAGCAGGATGCGGGTTTGAAGTAAAATTGGAGGTCGAGGTCGAGGTCGAGGTCGAGGTCGAGGTCGAGGTCGAGGTCGAGGTCGAGGTCGAGGTCGAGGTCGAGGTCGAGGTCGAGGTCGAGGTCGAGGTCGAGGTCGAGGTCGAGGTCGAGGTCGAGGTCGAGGTCGAGGTCGAGGTCGAGGTCGAGGTGGAGGTCGAGGTGGAGGTAGAGGTGGAGGTAGAGGTGGAGGTAGAGGTAGAGGTGGAGGTGGAGGTGGAGGTGGAGGTAGAGGTGGAGGTGGAGGTGGAGGTGGAGGTCGTGGTTGAGGTAGACGTAGACGTAGAGCTAGAGCTAGAGGTCGAGGTAGAGGTCAAGGTAGAGGTCGAGGTAGAGGTCGAGGTAGAGGTCAACGTGGACGTTGACGTGGATGTGGACAAAGCTGTAGACGTAGTGGTAGAGATGCTGTGTGAGCTGGATCTTGAGGTCGGGAACAGCGTCGATGGCATAGGAGTTGGTAGGAGAGTTGGTTCGGGGGCAAACGTCGTTTCTGCTGAAGAAGTTGTACTGGGTATGGGCGTGTCGCTGCCGCGCGCTGAGCTTGTTGAGGGCGCATTTGAACTACGTGCCCCAGTTGAGGAAGCCCCAGCGCTCGTCACATCCGAGACAGTCCCCGTTGTGGTGGACATAACCGTCGTGGTCGACCTGGCACTGGAGCTCGAGCTACGAGTGGAAGTGGCCATGCTTCTGGAGGTGGTGCTCGAGAGCGATGCGGTACTTGTCGCTGTTGAGGACGTGGTTGCGCTCGTAGTGCTCGTGTTCGCGGAGCTTGAAGGCAGGAAAGTACTCGTACTGAAAGTGGTTGTTGCATCGGAAAGTGTGCTGGAGAATGGAAGTGGCAAACAAGTGCAGCGATAACAACCTGCCGCGCTCAGTCGACCATGCTCATAAGCATCGGGCTTGCAGCGGCAAGTCTGATTTGTACATGCCGTGGTTGTTGTCTCCACGGCTGGAGGAGTTGTTTCCGGCTCCTCAGTCGTTGCTTCACGCGGGACCTCTTGTTCTTCTTCAGGAGTGTAGCCAAAGAGAGCGAGCAAAGTGGCTTGGTCATAACAAGATGATGCCAAGACGATAACGTCGTGAATAGCAAAGTGTACAGTCGAGGCAACCGCATCTGGGGCTCCAACCAGAGCTATGTGAATGGTCACGCGAGTTCCCGTCAAAGCAGCAAGGTCGATGTTGATGCAAGCCCGGGTAGCATCCAGTGGTGGTGGCAAAAGGCGACTCCACGTCTCAAGGGGTGCATCTGCCGAGCGTAGCTGCAAGTCTACACCAATGTGCGAGTCCAGAGTCGAGATGTTGCCCCAAGCGTAGCATAGAACGAGCGTAGCTTGCGGCACTTGGGTGAGATCAAAAGAGCGAGCTACCCCAACCGTGCCTGTAGAGCTTTGAAGTTGGAGCGTGCCAGCACCCATGGTCACAAAGCCATCGCGGGCGCTTTGAGGCCATCGGTCCAATTCGTGCCAAGGACCGTCGAAGGACAACGAGCCAGTTTCTGCGGCCAAGTCAGCCTCCTCAAATATGGCACGCACGTAGTCAAGTTTCGAACAGTTGGCATCGGCAGCCCCTGGAGCCTCTGTGGACGGCTGCGGGCCACGAGGACACGTCTGAAGGTCGAATCTTGAGCCCACTAAAGGCATGGCCCAGCCGACAGGCCACTGCCCGCTCGCAACAAAGAGGCCTAATTGGAGGTGATGGCCGCAAAAGGCGTCGAGAGACACGATTAAACGGCGGGCCAGGGCTGTGCCAGATGTCAGCGTGACTTGATCCAGCTGGTACCAAGTAGCAGAATTAGCCACTTGTGCACGGATGCCCACGACCAGGGGTGAGTGGTGAGCCAGAACCTCGGGGCTGGGGCCCATGTAGACCAGCTGCCAGCTAGCTGTGGCGGTGTAGCGCAAGTCAATCTGACGAGTGATGTTGTCAAAGACAGCAGCATCTGGGAACAACTGGACTGGCAAAGCTGCATCAAAGGTTGCGTTGGCCAGCTCATCGCCCCACGTTGCGGTCGTGACCCATCCGTTTGCTTGTGTGTCGAACGAAGCGGCGCGAAGATGATCCTGCTGAACTATGGTCTGGCAATCATCAGCCTCAGCGGCATGAACGTGCAACAGGCACACCAAGACCAGCGCAGAGCCGAGACGCAGCCAGGTCCGCCCCATGTTGGGGGATATCACGCAGAGGCGCCAGTTGAATGCCTACCTCCCTCACCCTCATTTGCTGGATCCCCCCAACAAACGCGGGAGGTCCAATCGCAACACAAATACGAGTCTGACACCAGCTTGACTAGTGTAGCAAACCCTGATGAACCACAGATCGGTATCGGAGAGCGAGCGCGCCGCCAGGAAAACGAGATGGCGCCAGTTGCGAAACTGCCAACATGCCTTGGCCCTCTTGGCGCCAATATGCTGCGGAACCAGGTGTCCAAGCGGCCACCACGCTATTGTAGCCCCGGCAAGCGCTGAGCCCCTCACCACGAACTGTGGGCCAAGCCATGCAGATCCTTTCCGCTGCGTCCCTGCCTTTGTACCTTTCTCTGAAGCTGACGAGGGGACATCGAGCAAGGGTTGGCAAGAGCCACCGTACAACAGCTGCGCTGGGGACCAGGGAATCCGCATGGTAACGGTACAAGCTCAACAACATCACAGGCAAGTAAACGGCCGTCCGGCGACCACCCGTCTACAGCCCCGATACAACCCGTCCAGCTGTCGCCCAGCAAGTGCACTGGTCTCCCCGGTCCCGCCGATGCTACGATCTGGTACACATCGCTCTTGCCCACTAAGAGTCCCTTTACATCGACTTTTATACGTTTTCAACACCATCATGTACTGACTTGTTGCAGAGACTGTCCAACTGATCGCAGCACGCACTGAATTGTCATCATGTCAGCCGTTTTACACTGTGTGTGTGTGTGTGTGTGTGTTGTGTGATGAGGGTTGCAAAGGTCTCTCTCGCTTTCAAACCAATTCATTTTTCTCTCCTCTCCCTCTCTCTCTTTTGCGAACAAAAGAAAATAAGAGTTTTGGAGCCCTTGTGGACTGTCCCTGCCATTTGCCCAAAGGGTGCAAGGACACGGGCAAGAAGAAGGACAACAATGAGGTTTCTGGGTTTGCACAATGTGCACGCGTGTTTCTTCACCATCCTGACGTAGACCGTGACCAGGAAGGCGTTTGACCACGATCGTGATGATGGGGATTGATGCTGAAGCATCGACAAACATCATCTCGTAGTCAGAGATTCATGCACTCGTCACATGTGATGATGAGAAGGCAGGTCGGCAGCTGCCCTGACCCTTCTTTGCTCACTGTGTTGATCCTTGCCAAGGTCACTTGAAAGATGGCTGCGTGCGGTTTCAAGGCTTTGGAAGACCAAATTGTCCTGCTTTCCAGACTCAGTGGACCCGACATGTCTCACAACAAAATTTTGCCCAAACCACCAAAAGCTCCAAACGGGAGGAGGGTCACCACAGGAGCCGACCAAATCACACACTCATGAACGTGAACGCGAGTGAGTTGCAGGTCCCCCTTCGTGGGCTGCAACCCAGAATGCGACACCACTGCTCTCGTGCCCCTCCCCTCCCCCTGGCCACCTCGGGCATTACCAACGCCGGACCCAGATTCGATGAGCAGCCTGCCAAGGCACCGCTTGCCCTATTCACTCCCCACATGTACGAGGGCCAGCCTGCGGGACTGCCATTTTCGCTCTTGAGACACGCTCCACCACCACATCTGCTGGTGTCCGTCTCTGCCCAAGTGCACATCCATACATTGCGCCCTCCGACCGGTGCCTTTGAAGACTTGCAACCGACAGCATGGATGAGGGTGCTGGCCGCGGCCCACCCGCCCGGGCTGGCCTGAGCCGCCCCGGTCGGCCCACCGGGCTATCCACCAGCCACCAAGACATGCAGCGGACATCGGGCCCAGGTCGCAGCTCAATCAGTGGCAATCCATACGTGGTGGACCTCGATCGCCTCAACTCGCGAGTCTTTGGTGTAAACCAGGACCAACCCCTCAACAGCCCCGGCACCCCCAAGCCGGGTCATGTTTCCATCACTCGTGCCAACGATCCCAAGGGAGATGAGCTCAAGCGCGAGCGCCGCGACCGCTTCTTTCAAGGCCGCTCCCTTGAACGAGGCCAGCTGGTTCAAGAGACGCCAAACAATAACAACCAGTCCTCAGCTCCAAGATCGTCCCATTCTTCTCATCCCGCTGGATCCAGCTCTGCTCTTGCATCGGGCAAAAAGGACATAGATCCTCGCGACGGTGATCTCTAGTGCGTGATGACATGCCACCCTTTGCGTTGAAAACTCAATGCTTGTTCAAAAAAAAAGTCACCATGAGGTCGCACTCACTTGCTTGTTCGGACCTCAACCCGTGTGCAGCCTAGATCCTTTGGATCCAGATGTTGTCAAGCTACACCGCGCTGATCGTCAGGAAAGCGTTTTCAACGAAACCCGTCGCGTCAAACCTCTCACACTAACTTTCAAGGACATTCGCTTTGACGTGGTTACCAAGAAACACAAGGGCCCTGACGAGTCACGCCAGATCATCAAGGGACTCTCTGGTCAAGTAGAGCCGGCCAGTCTCCTCAGCATTATTGGCTCCTCCGGGGCCGGTAAAACCACGCTCTTGAACGTAGGTGGTCGATCGCTGGTGGGCCCCACGAGTGGACTGCCAACCAAGACTCTGGACTCGTGGTTTGACGAGGTATCTTGTTGCTTTGCTACAGATTCTGGCAGGCCGTTTGGATGCTCGTGGCAAGGGCGACACATCAGGCGAGGTGCTTGTCAATGGGCATAAACGCGATGTCAGCGAGTTTCGTCGGATTTCAGCCTATGTCTTGCAGGAGGACGTTTTCTTCGCTGGTCCGTCTCGCTTCCCTTGCTGTTTAACACCGGTAAACGCTTCAAGCACCTTCTCACCTAGTCATTTCACCTTTCTCCACTGGACACTGGAGATAGAGCTCACAGTCCGCGAGACCATCATGCTCTCGGCCAATCTGCGATTGCCAGGCAAGATGAGTCGTGAAGACAAGAAAGAACGTGTGGACATGGTTGGTTCCTGCTCCGAACCTTTAATCTCCGCGCACCCGTCAGTCATGCTACGGAGCAGGCCTTTAATGTGAGGCTTTCCTCGGCACCACAGGTCATTCGCGAACTGGGTTTGAAAAAAGCCGAAAACACCATCATTGGCAGCGAGACCCGACGTGGCGTCTCCGGCGGAGAAAAGAAGCGTGTCAACATTGGGTAAGCGAATGTCTACCCTGCCCCGCCTGAGTCGTGCTTGGCATTGTGCTGTGGGTCTGCCAGGTTCACTTCCCTGAAATTTGAACTACGCCCTGCTTGATAGAACTGAGTTGGTGACCAACCCGACCCTCGTGTTTTGTGATGAGGTCAGTAGCTCCTTGCTTTGCAACTTTGCTACTGGCCTACACATGGCACTCAGAGAAGGCTGGGACAGTCAAACGGGCCGGGTGTTCCAGCATATCTGTCACTGCACCGTCATTCATCTCTCGCTACTACTTGCTTGCTGTACCAATAGCCGACGACAGGCCTTGATTCCTTCAACGCACAGGTGCGTGAATATTGCAGTCCTTGTTAAGATGGTTGAATTCTTTTCTTAATTCTTCTCGAGAGCCGGTGGGGGAGGTGCGCCGCCTGCTGCCTAGCGATTCAACTGACATCATCTTCATCGCCATCCTACTTCGTGCAGAACGTCATGGACAGTCTTCTGACCTTGGCCAAAGCCGGTCGCACTGTCATTGCTACCATTCACCAGGTCAGTCCCTGTTTATTGCTTCCATCTGCTGCATGTTTTGTCTTGTTGCTGTTTTCTCACTCAAGAATCACCTCGACGCTTTGACATCGTTCAGCCCCGCTCTGAAATCTACAACATGCTTGATCAGGTGAGCCAAGAAAAGCGCACCTTGCCCCACATCAGACTTGTCTTTGTCGATGCTTTTCTTTTGTGCGTGGTTGGGATGGCAGGCACATTGGTTGTTTTGTGTTTGACTCATCCGCGTTGCACGTGTGGACCAGCTCATGCTTTTAAGCGAGGGCAACATGTTGTACATGGGTTCGGCCAAAGAGGCCGTACCCTACTTTGATCGGCTTGGATATCCGTACGTGGACTCGAGCGGCACGGCGTGTGGAGCTTGTGTGGTTGCACTCACCTAAACAACATTCACTTCAAACTCACACGCGTAGGTCACCCAAGAGCTATAATCCGGCCGATTGGTTCCTAGACTTGATCTCGTTGGATGCGCGCAGCGCAGAGCTGGAAAGTCGCACATCTAAGCGCATTGCGTATTTGGCCGATGCCTTTCGCAAACACCAGCGAGTGCGTTCCCACACGCCCAGGGTTCCTGACGCCACCATCACCACCTCACCGTTTCATGCCTCCGGTAGTCATTGCCACACAATCAACAATCTTCGGGGCAACACGACGCAAGTGTGGGACTGGCGCAGCATCATCCAGCATCAGCCTCAGACGCGGAGCTGGGCGTCTCGAGCAAGCCCACCCGTAGCGGCTATGCCGTCAGCTGTAGGTCGATTGGCTTGGAGCGCGACAGCGCGTTGTGTCTTCAAGCAGGCCTCATACCGGCATCCCTCGTGCATAGGGTGTACGCAGTTTGGGTTGCTGCTTCGTCGCGCAGCAAGAATCGCAATGCGCGAAAATCAAGTTAACATGGCCAAGATGGTCCAGGTATGCAGGGTATTAGAGGCTCGGCTTGCTTTGCAGCTGGCCGAGTGCAACTGACCGAGTGCTTCCAGCCTGGAGCTCTTGTTGGGTTGACTACTTGCGTGTGTGTGTGTTTTGTTGCCTCTTCTGCTTTTTAGACTATCTTCTTTGCCATCTTGCTTGGCATTATCTGGTTCATGGAGGGTGGCGGCGATGGCGGACGCTCCGTGCAGACTGTGGCCGGTGCCCTGTTCTTTGTATGTCTTCGGTCACTGTCCCCACCCAAAGACTGGCGCTGCTTGCTGACGCTGACTTGCCCCCACCACCCCGCGTGCACTTACAGGCGCTGATCAACCAGAGCTTCGGTGGTACCTTTGGCATTATTTATGTTTGTACGTCCTCCTTCTTGTATCTGTCCCCGTCTTCTTGCTGGTATTGCCGGGATGCGGCCTGAACGTCGTCCTCTTGACGCATACTTTGGATGTGCGTGTGCTCACTTTCACTCTCTCCCGTCGTGGTCCTTTCTCTCTCTCGCTGGGTTTGCACGTTTCTCTCTCTTGACTGTGTGTGCAGTTCCGCTGGAGAAGGCAATCATTCAGAAGGAACGAGCATCGCGCTCGTATCAAGTGGGCGCGTACTTTGGGTCCAAAGTCATTGTGGAGATACCACGCATTCTGCTCCCGCTCTTGCTCTTTTCCGTTGTGGTCTACTTTATGATTGATTTTCGACCAGACGCGGGTGCCTTCTTTGGCTTTTTGTTTGTGCTCTTCTTGGCCACGGAAGCAGCCTCGGGCATTGCCTATATCGTCTCGGCCCTGTCATCCACCGCCCAGGAAGCCGGTATGTCCTTGGGTACCCGGTCGGTGTGGGACCCGGTTGGGGTAGTACGTGTGCACTTTGCTCCTCTCACCCTCCATCATCGATGCCTGCAGGCTCGATCGCACCCATTTTCATGGTGACCAGCATCCTCTTTGGCGGTACGTCGGCTTGCTGGCATCCCAGCGACCCTTTGGCCTGAACAAAACGTCTACCCCGCTTTTTTGCCTGGGATCCTGTGACGCGCGCTTGTGTATGGTATGATGCAGGCTTTTTCATCAACTTTGAACAAGTTCCAAACTGGATCTCGTGGTTGCGGTACCTCTCCTGTACGTCTGCTCTTCCGCGCCTGTGCGCGCTTCTCTCCAGTACCGACCACCCTGCTTTGCTCGCAGTCCGTAACATTTTGTGTGTGCTGCACTAGACATCAAGTACAGCTTTGCAGCACTGCTGCAACTAGAATACGAGGATCGCTCTCTCGACACGTCCTCGTGCTCGGGCAGCGCCGCCGAGGCAGGCCAGCTATGTTTTTCAGAGGGCTCCCAGGTTCTTGAATTTTGTAAGTGTTGACCCCTTACTTTGTCATGCATGTTTTCGTTCAAGTTTTCGTTTAATTTTTATTGAATTTTCGTTGAATTTTTGCCGATTTGCTCAATTTTGTGTTACTGACTCATTTGTGCTTGCTGACGTTGGCCGTGCCGTAGATGACGTTGCAGATATTGATTTTGGCTACAATATTCTGATCCTTATTGCCATGACCGTCGGCTTTCACTTCATCGCATATCTCATCTTGCTCTATCGAGGGCCAAAGTTTGACACAAGTGTCTAAATCGAAAGTGCTATGTTGACGCAGTAACTCTCCAAGCATGTTGATGTTCATGTAGACGCAAAATTGGACCGAAATTAAAATTGACAGTGATTCTGCGCACACAACGCGACTTGACACACATTACACGCTTGACTAGTCGAGCTGGCGTGCACCAGCCTGCTCAAGTGACGACTCATACCACTCAAGCGTGGCGCCCATGTGCCATGCCAACTCCCATTCATGTAAAGAGGAAAACCACGTCTTTTTAAAGGAGACGACCATACGATGACCAGCCCAGTGTCGTTGCTTAATGAAAGGGTCGTGTGCTATGTGCACAAGGACAGGGCTACCGCACGGAATCCCACCACTTGAAAGAATGAATTATCACGACAACCCAGGTCGACCGCTGTGCATGCGAAAAAGGGGCTACTTTGACGCTGAGCGGCCAGTGCGGTGGAAGCGGACCACGCCGCGAAGCAGCCGACGTACCATGGGCGTCAGGCGCGTGCGGTTATATTGGTCGCCAAGAGCACGAATGGCATCAGCACGGGTTGGGTAGGGATGGATCACGCTGGCCAACGTACCCAAGCCCACCTCGGCTTGCATGGCCAGCGTGATCTCACTAATCATATCGCCAGCGTTGGGACCAACAATGGTAGCCCCGATGATTTTATCCGAGCCCCGCTTGCAGACGATGCGGATGAGGCCTTCAGTTTCACCCTCAAGGATACAGCGATCATTGGAGTCGAGTCGTTTCTCGTAGACGTCGTAAGCAACCTCCTGAGCATCGAGGTCCTCGGCGTACGCTCCGACGTGAGCCACCTCCGGGCTGGTGTAGGTACTCCACGGAATCAGGAGATTGCTGAACTTGTCACCCCCAAAGAAGAGCGTATTGCGGACCACCATGCGAGCCATAAAGTCAGAGGCATGCGTAAACTGGTAGCGAGAACAGACATCACCGACGGCGAAAATTGCATCATTGCTGCTCTGCAACCGGTCGTTGACCTGGATGCCGTTGACAGCATCATACTTGACATCGGCGGCCTCACAATTGAGTGACCTACAAGAGAGAAGTACCCGCGCATTTGGCACCACATTTCCATCCCACCCGTGAGCTGATGGGCTGCAGCGCACGAGCCCTCAACGCACAAGGTGGGCAGAGACCACCGACCACCAAAGCAACGTACCCGACGTTGGGGCGACGGCCCGCAGCAACAAGGACGGCATCTACCTCCAGCTGCTGCTGCACACCACCATGGGTGCTGAAGCTCAAGGTGACCACGTCCTCGGTTGCCACCACATTCGTGTATTTGGCGACGTCCAGCTGAAAGTCAATACCCTCCTTGTGCAGGCAGGTTTGGATCAGATCAGCTACGTCACGGTCCTCCTTGGGGAGAATGCGCCCCGATCGAGCCAAGACCGTGACTTTGGAACCCAAGCTACCGCAGCGTGTTAAACCGCACCCGCATAAGTGTGCGGAGAGACAACGCTTACACATGCAGACCGAACGAACAAGGTTGCCTGACTTACCGCTCAAATGCTTGTGCCATTTCCATACCAATAGCGCCCGCGCCGATGACAGCGAGGCGCGGGGGCAGCACCGTGCGGTTGAAGAGGTTCTCATTGGTCAGGATCACAGGCTGGGACTGTGTTTGATTGGCATAGGCAGCTTGCAGGCCAGGAATGTCTGGCAGCGCGGGTGAGCCACCCGTGGCAATGACACACTTGATGAAGCGCAGCTCCTGCCCGTTGACGACAACCGTGTTCCTATCCACAAACTGGCCTGCTCCCAGAAAGACGTCGACACCCAGTTTGTCGGCAAAGCGAGACACCGAGTCCGCATCGGCAATCTCCGCACGAAGTCGACGGACCCGGAGCATAACCTGAGTTTCCAAATCAAAGTCGTTGATGAGGCCACACGAGCAAGCGGGTGAGGGTACCATGACAGTGCACACACGAGCAGACCACCCGGGTGATGCGGGATCTGCGCGCGAAAGACGCACCTTTTCAAAGTCGACCTTGACAGAACCTTCCAAGGAAACACCCAGCTCTGCTTCATCATCAATGGCCTTGCGCAGAGTGTGCGCGGTCTTGGCTGCCTTCAGCAGGGCCTTGCTCGGGACACAACCCACATTGAGGCAGTCTCCACCTACGGTCGGGCTTTGATGAGAAACGGGCGCACAGCTGACAGGTGTGCATGCGCATGTATATATGCGCATGCCAGAGGAGCGTGAGCGAAAGCGGTGAGGGGCACACGTACCCATGAGGTGCTTTTCGATCAGGGCGACTTTCGCGCCAACGCCCGAGGCAGCGGCCGAGGTGACGAGACCGCCAGCCCCCGCGCCAATCACCACTAGATCGTAGAGAGGCTTGGCGTTGGGGTTTGACCACTGCGGAGGGTGCACCTTGTCGAGAAGTGCGATGTTATGTTCATCGAGCGGAGCAAGCGCGGAGGCCGGAGTGGCAGTGACACCGTCAACGTTGCTTGGGCGGAGGTGGGGCTGACGCAGGGAAGCAGACGATTCATTCTGGGTCGTGGGGGTGGTGATAAAGTGTCGCCAGCTCATGAGGTTGCCTTCGCTGGTGCGAGCGGCCTTGCCATGGTCCTCATCGACGGCGAATCGATAAAAGAGGTACTCGTTCTTGAAGCCATGGTCTCTCAAAACATGCGCAAAAACGCCCGCCTCCACCAAGACGTTGCCAAGTCTAGAAGCAGGGCCCAGCATGATCGATAAGCGAGCGGACAAGAGCCGCCGCGGGGCAGTTCGGGCGGGATCGTGGGGCGGGTGCCAATGGGCAGCCTCATCGAAACGTACTGAATGGCGTCTTCCTCATTGATGACCATTTGCTTGTCGAGCATACACTTGACAGCCTCGCTGCCAACAAAACAGGACTTGTAGGACTTCATGTGATAGCGACGGTCCTTGATCTCAACGCCTTCGCGCAGCTGCTCGGCAATCTGCGCGAGATCCAAGCCCACCTCGCCATCCTCAGCCGCCAGCTGCTGAAGATCCAGCTTGGCGCCCACCTCTGTCTCTGCGTCGTCTGCCATGCTGCTTGCTCTCAGCCGTAGTGTCAGTGAAATCCGAGCTACACCACGTACACAAGACAAGCCAGGTCAACTTTGCACTACTACAGCCCTCCGCACCTCATCCACCCAACCATTAAACCCCCTCCCTCTACTCCCTCTGCCTCTTCATCCCTCCCCCCCCCCCTGCCGCCTCAGCATCCATCTCGCCCCACCTCTTGCCTCGCTCACCTCTCACACACGCACACACACAGCTCCACCAATGCGCGCGCGGTTGCAATAAAAAGGCGTTCTGAGCTTTGCGTCTCTCTCTCTTTCTCTCTCTACATCTGTCTCTGTTCCTCTCCGTGTCTCTAGATTTGTATTGTTGCTATGTCTCTCTGTATCTCTGGCTCTGTCCCTCTCTCTGGCTTTGTCTCTCGATCTCTCTCTATCTCTGTGTGTGTGTTGACATGATGACAATTTTGTTGGGGCGGGCTGCCACTTTTGAAACCCTCTTCACTGGTGTCGCGTCCCACCTCAACACCTTCTCTCTCTCTCTCTCTCTCTCTCTCTTTTAATTTTGATTTTACCAAACTGGTTTCTGTGCGACTGGGCTTCTCAGTGGACCCACTGTACCTGTCGCTGTGTCGCTGTGTCGCTGTGTCGCTGTGTCGCTGTGTCGCTGTGTCGCTGTGTCGCTGTGTCGCTGTGTCGCTGTGTCGCTGTGTCGCTGTGTCGCTGTGTCGCTGTGTCGCTGTGTCGCTGTGTCGCTGTGTCGCTGTGTCGCTGTGTCGCTGTGTCGCTGTGTCGCGCTGAGGGGCCTCTGGTTCATTTGGAACGGCTCTCGCTTGCGGGCAGGGTTGTTTGACTTTCTCTCCAAGGAGGGGTTGGATCTTTTCAGCTACCTCGTCTTGGCTCTGTCGGACTTGGACTCGGGGGGGGAAGTGGCTTGCGAATGGCGGGCAGAGCTGACGTCTGACTTTGAGCCCTCGTCGCCACCATTTGTTTGTCTGAGCACGTCTTTGGAGTTGGCGCAGCGGGATGGCCGAGCTGCTAGCAGATTCCAAGGCAGCGGTCGAAGCGACAGCAGAGGCTATCATTGAGCAGCTGGAGAATACCTCCGCCGAGGTCGCTCAGAAGGACCAGGATATCGAGCTCGAGCAGGCCGGATCCGGAGACGGGTCCGGCGCCAAGCCCGTTCCTGATTCGAGTCGCAGTACAACCTTTACCATCGCCGCCTTTCACGACGGCGGGGCCACTTGTGTCTTGCACACAAACGACTTTTGTGAGGCTCGTCTGCCATCGCTCTGCTTGCCCCGTGGTGTGCGTGTGGGGACCGTCCTGCACCTTCAGGTCGACGTTGACACGGACACGACTCGCGACCAAGTTGACCAGGTGAGCTATTGGGATTGCCTTGCTAAAAACATTGCCAAGGTTTTTGAGAGATGGTATTAACAGCACATGACTTACAAACCCCAGAGCTCTTGCAAACTCGGTTAGCTCTGCCTCATCCTGATCCTGTTCCTGGACCTGATCCTGGTCCTTGACCAATCTTGATCTTCTCTCCCATCGCAGCTTGCAGCTCTGCAGACCAAGCTGCTTGTGGAAATGGAACACGGCCAGTAGGCACGTTTCACGTTGAAGTCAAGGCCAGGCTGGCCTCCAATCTTTGTGCTCCTACAAATTTACCAGCTTGCCCTCTCAATCTCGCCGATATTCTGGCCAACGCGGTGGTTCGAGCCACACAACTGGAGTCACTGATCAAATTATCACCGTCCACTTTGCTCAAGTCACATCAAAAAATAAAAATAGTCAACGCTGTTGCGTCCTCGGAAACCCAACCCCGCCAGCAGGATGCGTGGCTTACAACTTGGGCACGTGTTTGGCCCAGGTGTACTCTGCAGCGTGCTCGCGCTGGCACTCGTCTGTGTTCCCACTGACACGCTCCATCTACCCGCTCGTATGCCCTGGATGCGGCGCGACCCATGGTCTGCCCAATTCGATCCCCGCGAGTTTCGTGAAGGTGTCAGAAGCATGTTCACGCATGCCTACGATAATTACATGACCCATGCCTTCCCACAGGATGAGCTTGATCCCATCCATTGCACCGGACGTGGGAGCGATCGTGATCGCACCAACATCAACATTAACGACGTCCTCGGCGACTACAGTCTGGGCCTGATCGACGCTCTTGATACTCTTGCCGTCCTAGGCAACTGGACTGAGTTTGAACGAGCTGTGCGATGGGTCATCCATACGGTAAACTTTGACCGCGACGTGACTGTCCAGGTCTTTGAGGCCAACATTCGTGTGTTGGGCGGCCTGCTTTCCGCCCATCTCATCGCAACGGGCGCCATCCTTCCACACATGCGCCTCGTTGATCGCCCCAACAAGCTCGACTACACGGATGAACTGCTCTGGTTGGCCCGGGACCTTGCAGTTCGCCTACTACCAGCTTTTGACGCCACGCCGACAGGCCTGCCCTATCCCCGCGTCAACTTGCGTCATGGTGTCCCAACTGCAGCCTTTTGGCGCAACGACACTTGCACTGCTGCCGTTGGCACTCTGTCACTGGAATTTGGCGTTTTGAGGTAGGTCAAACCACTCTGCTGCACCACCCCGCCCGTGCGCATCATTTTATATCTGAACCGGCCCATGCTCAAGGGTGTCTACGACTGGTGGTGGGCGTCTGCTGGCAGTGCTTTGACAGGGGATCCAGTGTACGCAGGCGTGGCCAAACGTGCCTTGCGTGCCATCTGGAGCCGGCGCAGTCCGAAGACCGGGCTTCTTGGAAACACCATGGATATTCATACTGGCCGTTGGATTAACGTCATGAGTGGCCTGGGCGCCGGCATGGATAGCTTTTTCGAGTATCTTCTCAAGGTGTGTCAGGCTATCGTCGTGTGTTGTTGTTGTTGGTGTCACGTGCTGGTGATCAGGTCGCTTCTAGCAATAGCTGAGCTCATGCCTGGTGACTGGCGCCTGCAGGCGTTTGCCATGTTTGGCGATCGAGAAATGCTTGAGCTCTTTGAGACTGCCTTCCCCAACATGCTGCAGCGAAGCCAAATTGCCAACACGCCAATCTACGCCAATATTGACATGAACTCGGGTCAAGTCTTGAATACATGGATCGACAGTCTCCAGGCCTACCTGCCCGGGCTCAAGGTTGGTTTCTGGGAAACATGATGACGCGTTTGTTCTCGTGTACACGTGGTTGGTGGTCATATGAATTTCAAATCCTTTTTTGTCGCCAGTTACAACACCATGACAACGCTGTCAACGTGCCACATGGCTGATGAATGCCGCCTTGTCTGCCCTGCATCGCTCAATCGGCCCACAGGTTCTTGCCGGGGATGTCGAAGCTGCTGCGGTTGATCATGCATTCTACCTCTCCATCTGGCGCCGCTATCAGGCGCTTCCCGAGCGCTTTAATTACCGTCTCAAGGTACAGGGTGAAAAAAGGCGTTTTTTTTTCTTTTCAACGAAGCACAATCTAAGCGTCTTCTTCCGTTTTCTAATGGAAGTAGGCGGCAGAGTTTCCCATCTATCCCTTGCGCCCAGAGCTCTTTGAGTCAACGTATATGTTGTACCGTGCCACCGGCAGCAAGTGAGTCTGGCTCTTGCGTGGAGCTTTGTCGCTTGATCTGGGCGCGTGACATCACACCAAAGCTGGGCTCACCAAGATCGGCTGCTAGATATTATCAACGCGTCGGTGCTGAACTCATGCAAGATCTGGAGAGACATGCACGTGCACCTTGTGGCTATGCGACTCTTCACAATGTCGAAGACAAGTCCCAAGAGGATCGAATGGAAAGCTTCTTCTTGAGCGAGACATTGGTACGAATGGGGTTGAGCGCCCTTGGCAGAAACAGTGTTGCTTTGGTTTTGCATCGTAGATTATTTTTTTTTTTGACACGGATTACATGCCTGTTTCTCCGGCATGATGGCAGAAGTACCTTTTTTTGCTTTTTGATGACGAGCATCCGTTGCACCAGGGCAATGCAACCGCTCACGTGTTCACAACAGAGGGTCATTTGCTGCCCATTCTTGGGGCACTACGGGACGCTGAGGGCATTCGTGATGTATTTGGTCAGCACACACGGGCGCCGACGACGGACGTGGCTGGCTCGCTCGCGGCTGCCAAGGCGCCCAAAGTTGAGCCTGACATTGGCGTCTCCAGTCCACGATGGCTTGAGGGAGAGAAGCACGTCATGCACCGGGGTAGCTGCAAGCGCTGGAAACAGCGGGTCTGGCCCGTGCACACTGAGACACAGGATGCCATCAACCGGCTCACTGGCCTGGCCCAATGACAGCCCTTTTTTTTTGGGCATTCGTCACTCAAGCGCAGATAACAGGAAGCGTGTGGATGCGACTCCGTTCAGGCCTTACTTCTTTGCAAACACGACGTGACTTCATCGAGATCTTGAATAAGACAATGTGATGAGCAATGTAGTTGAGTTTGACAACGAATCGAAAAATCCAACAAGACGAACAAAGAGAATCACAGTGCTGAAGTAGCCTGGTGCGTCATCGAAAGTGTTGTAGGAGAAAGAGATGAATTGAAAACATAACAAGGCCGAAAAAAAGGGGTGGGGATAGCGAGCAAACAAGCTCCTGCAGGATTAATCTTCAACTTCCACGACGCTGCCGAAACCCGAGACACCTGACAGGATGAACCAAAAGGTGAAGATTCCTTGTGCCACTCCCACCACCACGGAGAAAAGAGCCAATTGGCTACTCCGCAGCGGCATATTGCTCAAGGCCCGAAACTGCGAAGCAAGAGTCCGAGGCGCGATTTTCCAAAACGACAGAATCACCATCGGTAAAGTGATGAGATTGGCTTTGAAAGGGCGAAAACATGCATGCAGGTGTCAACAGAGGTGAACAAACCGTGAAAAAGGCGACAGCCGCAGCCATGTAGCTGGCCATGCCATAGAGAACAATGTCAATGCGCAACAGGAGATAGAATACGATGGCCAGGCAAATGCTACAGGGAGATCAAGAAGCACGGGTGGCGCAATTCAATGATCAGGCGTGGACGGAAATTCAGTTGATGTTGGGGTGAGGTGTGCAACACTTACTGA
Source organism: Monosiga brevicollis MX1 (assembly GCF_000002865.3). NCBI lineage: Eukaryota > Choanoflagellata > Craspedida > Salpingoecidae > Monosiga > Monosiga brevicollis. The sequence goes on along the minus strand of NW_001865042.1, from coordinate 1,234,551 downwards.
AGATATTTGTAGCTACTGTAAGCCAAAAGCTCGTAGCTGGATAAATCGCTGAGACTCATGATATACGAGGCACCACGATACAGCAAGAGTTCGAAGAGCAGCCAGCCAAAGGTGCTGCTAGCTACCACGCCAAACGCCTCTGGTGTAAAGCTGTTTGTGACACAAGCGGTGCGCGATGAGTGGGTGCGCGAGTGGGCGAGCGATTCCATCAACAGCAAAAGAAAGAAGGATTGAGCATGAGGGCGAGTGCAGGGGCGTGCCAAACAACGGACCGCTCTTGTGCACCGAGGACCAGGCCCAAGACCAGCATATAGGTCACAAATGCCATTGAAGGAATATAGAGGTCAGGGGCGTTGACATCTTCACGTGCGGTGGCATACTTGCCCTCCTTGCCCACTCGGTCCCAGTCCTATGCAGCCGGGCAAGCAACGCATCTCTATGTGAGTGGGGAAGCAAGAGCGAGCATTGTGTCGAGCGATCGGTGGTTGAGGCTACAAAGCTTACGCGCGGCAAGAATGGGAGGAGAAGGAGGCCCGCTTTTTTTGTGACGTAGCTTGTGTCCACCTAAGTCGAGCGAGTTCCAATCGGGCAGGATCAACGATGGTATGTTTGTGAGCGGCGCTTTCTCGGGCACCAGCGTTGGCTTCAGTCAGGGTTAGGGTCAGGAGGTGCGAACCTTAAAGTAGTACGAGAGCTGGCCCACGTTAACATAGCCGGCCATCTAAGTTCGAGGCACAGCATGCGTTGACAATGGTGAGACAAGGTACATCGTTGCTCCAGTGACATGGATTCTTTGTTATGTGCGTGTGTGCGCGGTGGACGAGGAGGAGCACGTGATTGCAAAGGCGGCGCGGTTGTGTAGCGTACTTGGTTTGAGACAGTGCTAAAGTGTTGCTGAGCCATATGACCGACGGCACCCGTCATGAAATCGCCGCCTAGAGATGTTGAATAAAAGCACGTGTGAAACAACCGAATGCTGGTGCCAGAACACGATACAAGCTGAGGCAGGGGGTGGGGGGCGAAGTACAGGCTGATGACAGAGGGACCAACCGGGAAACTGGCCAAAACCACCAAAAGGAGCTGCTGCATTGTTGCCTGGACCAGCCGGTTGTGGCTGGGGCGCTGGTGCTGCAGCCTGAGCATACGAGCCAGGCTGCATGTAGTTGCTCTGTCCAGATTGTTGGTGCGGAGCCATGTAAGCACCGCCGCGGGGGGCTGCGGCGTTGGCTGTTTTCAGTGGCAGCGCACCAGCAACACGTGAGACACAAGCGGGCGAGAACAGACGTGTCAAAAGCAGGGGCCAGGCAGGAAGCAGGATGCAGGCACAGCCATACCATAGCTCATGGGCTGCACGTGGTAAGGTGCAAGGTAAAGAGTCAAAGCGACATTCAGCGTTAGTCCCGCAGCCGCGACACGCAAATCAAGGAGCGAGGCTAATCAACAAGGTCCCAAGCCTTTGGCGTTCGGCGGTCATCACAGTTTTGAGAACGTGCCTGAGTGGGCTGCTGGCCCTGCTGTTGAGTGGGATCATAGAAACCGGCGGGGGCAGCTGAGTAGGCCTGTTGGGGCCGATTCATGCCCGGTGGCGGTGGCGGTGCCACTTGCTGCTCGTCCTCCTCGTAAAAACCTGTTGTCGTCATCACGCGCCGGTTGGTACCGTGATTCTCATGCACACAGTCTAGCTAGTTTGTCATCCCACCCTCCCCATCATTCCATCGATAGCACCTACCGCCCATGTCCAAGCTCGTCTCCTCTGCCATCGCGCTGGTGCCGCCCAAGTCGTCGTCTTGCCGCCGTCTTCAAAATTGCCAGAGAGAGAGAGAGAGAGAGAGAGAGAGAGAGAGAGAGAGAGAGAGAGAGAGAGAGAGAGAGAGAGAGAGAGAGAGAGAGAGAGAGAGAGAGAGAGAGAGAGAGAGAGAGAGAGAGAGAGAGAGAGAGAGAGAGAGAATGAATTGGTTTGGTCGGTTTGAGAAAGAGAGAAGTAAAGAGAGAGAGAGAGAGAGAGAGAGAGAGAGAGAGAGAGAGAGAGAGAGAGAGAGAGAGAGAGAGAGAGAGAGAGAGAGAGAGAGAGAGAGAGAGAGAGAGAGAGAGAGATG
>NW_001865042.1:1043870-1232405 GCF_000002865.3 Monosiga brevicollis MX1 | reverse complement strand
AGAGAGACAAAAAGGGAGAAAAAAAGAATCAGAAATTGACATGGACATGGACGCACTGAATATGGGAGGGAGGATCGGGTGGTTGATGTTTGAGAGAGGGATGCGGGGTACCATCAGTATGGTGCAGAGAGAGGTCACAAGGTGCAACGCAATTCAATGGTTTCAATTGGCTCTATTCTGGACGATACAGCACGGCTGTCTCACACACACGCGATCAAACAAGGACGTTCACTGCGGTAGCTTGCTATTGATATGGCGGCGCTCGAGAACAATGGCGGGCGACTGGGGCTGCACTTTTGTGGCATGCGGGTCTTGCAAGTGGCGAGTTGCTGCGGCCAGCTGTCGAACCTGGGCATGTTCATCGTGCCAACGTGTCTAAGCAGCACATTATTGCACGATGAGGGCCACGCAGGGAAGCACGCGCGAGAGCTGATCAGGCCAACAGCTGCGTAAGGACCGTACGTTATCTGGTTGCAACTGCACACACTCCTCATATGCCAGAAGGGCCAAGTCGTACTAGTGAAGTCAAAAAAAACCAAAAAACCATGGTAGGCAGTGAGAGACCATGTGACGCGCCATCAACGACAGAGCCAGGTCAACCGACCTGTTTCCGGTCGCGAAGCATCGAGGCCACGGCATAGTGAAAGGGGGCATCGTAAGGATGGATAATAGTTCGATCAGCGTAGGCCCATGGCAACAGCTAAGCGGGTGTGGACACGAAACAGCATTTTTTTTGAGAAGCCGCCGCCACCGTCGCAACAAGAGCAACGCACAAAAAACAAAACCAAATAAATGGATGGGTGAATGAGCATGTTACAGAAACGCGTGGTCTTACTTTTTGCAGAACACGAGCAAACGCTTCTTGGCAGAGGCGAATGCGGTGCAAGCGCAGCCAAGTGAGCCCAAGGAGGTACCAATATGGATCTTTGCGTTTTCGCTCAGTTTGTAGAACCTGCTCTTGATATGCCTTGGCCTGAGCGGGAGTTTTTTCCTGGGCCATGGTAGCCATCCTGCGTGCGTGTGTATGCACATTGCAGGTGAGTCAGGTCAACAGGCAAAACCTCACAACAAGGGCAGCAAGCCGCGCCCAGTCGGACAGCCCGTTCGACGCACCGCTCTGCGATCCGTGGCGATAAAACAGTCTTCATGGCGTCAAGGCAGGCATCGCGAGCTGCCTGGATATACGCATCCAGTTGGTCAAATATGGCACATGGGGATGAGTGCAAAGGGGCGGCGAGGCTTGAGCCAGCATCTTTCCCTCCCACCTTCCCACGCAGGTGCACACAGACCTCGTACTCCTGGTTATGCCAGTGTAGAAGGGCGGTTCGCAGGCTTTCACGCTCGTGGTCCGGATCCATGACAACTTGGTTTGCATATCGTTGTACAATCATATCTAAGGCATGCGCAGTGGTGGCGAATATTTTTGAGAGTTGCCATTGAGCTCGTTCAAAGCTTTGGGATCGATGTGGGGAGAAATGGGTAGGGTTCGGTACGGGCCTCATACCAGCCGTCGTGGTATTTGTGCCTTGATCAACTAGGCGCATCCGGTCAGACTTGGGCAGTCGCTGGATCTGTATGTCATTTGAGCAAAGTAGCGCAGACACACAAAGACCGAGACAGTGAGTGGAATATTCTGGTGCAACCTGGTGTGGCAGGCCACCAAGGAAAGGCCAGCTCAACCTGATTCTCGGCAGTGGCTGCCATAAATGCATGCAAGGCTTCATAGTCTATGTTAATGTCAAGCATCCAGCGTGTCAGCCCCAGTCAGTGTTGCGGTGGGAGTGCGGAGCTGGAGAGATTCAGTCCTTACTCTTGGGCTCAAAGCGTACGTGCAATTTGACCTCCTGCTGGGCCAAACGGAAGAGGTTGATGACGTCCTAAGGAGGGGACAGCATCAACAAAATGCAATTAGTGGGCACATCGCGGCACAGACTGCGATTGGCACGCGCAACCAAGTGAAGGGTACCTCCAAGGTAGCGTCCAGGGTATCAAAGGGGCGGCCATCAATGATCATGGCCAGGACGCGATCTCCGACGCCCAGCTCGCTGCTGAGGGTCGAGTCGGGCTTGAGGCCCGATACAAAGATACCCGAAGCCTCAGCCTCTTTGCCTTGCTCTTCCTCGTCCACCAATCGCTGAAGGCGCGGGCCCACGAGCTGCACCCCCGAAGGCTTGCCGGGCGTGGGTAGAAAGACTTCACGCACAGCCTCAGGGTCAGGCTGGCTCGAGCTACCAATCTGCTCAGTGTCCAGAATGTTGTCACGGGCAGGTTGCTTTGCAACATTGCCGGTAGAACTCTTCAGCGCTGGCTCTGAACCTGGTGTGACCAGCCTGGGCTCAGCCTGTGGCTCATCAATATGCTCGGCTTGTGCAGGTGCAGCTGTACTCGGTGCAGCTGATACAGCCTCTGCATCTGCCGCAGTTGCAGCTTCATCGGATGATGAAGGTTGGCCTAGAGGTGCATTGGGTTGTATATCATCATCAGTAGAGGTCTGCTCCTCGACTTGATCGTCGTCTTGGTCCTCGGCCTGCTCCTCGACTTGATCGTCGTCTGGGTCCTCGGCCTGCTCCTCGACTTGATCGTCGTCTGGGTCCTCGGCCTGCTCCTCGACTTGATCGTCGTCTTGGTCCTCGGCCTGCTCCTCGACTTGATCGTCGTCTTGGTCCTCGGCCTGCTCCTCGACTTGATCGTCGTCTTGGTCCTCGGCCTGCTCCTCGACTTGATCGTCGTCTTGGTCCTCGGCCTGCTCCTCGACTTGATCGTCGTCTGGGTCCTCGGCCTCCACATTCAACACCCGATCCATCTGACCTCGCTCCTCATCTGCTGTCGCACCTTCCATGACGCCTGATGCCATCACAAGCCGCCGTCAGCTCCGACGCGCGCCTGCCAAATACCAAACCTCCAAAAGAAAAATGCATGTAAACGTGTTGTTCAACGAGAGAGAGAGAGAAGCAGAGCCAGAGAGGGAATTTATGCTGACATTTCCAACAGAAGATGCCGTGAATTGCTGACATGATGACATGCTGACAATGCAGTTTCTGAGCAGCATGTCGGCTTCCGCAGCGGCAGCAGCGGCAGCGGCAGGGGCGGCAGCAGCGGTGCGGGAGGTGGAGGGGGAAAGGGGGTTGGTGAGCGTAATAGTGCCCGTGCATAATGTCGAGGAATATGTATATGAGGCTCTTGCATCGGTTTTTGCTCAAGAGTATCGGCCCATTGGTGCGTGCGTCGTTGGGGGTGGGTTGAAACTGGCTGGTGCTGGTGCTCACCACCCTTGCGCTCACGGCCTAGATATCTGCATCTTCAATGATGCATCGACGGATGATAGCGCTGCAATTGTGCAACAAGTGCTATGTGATCACATGGGGTCAGCTGATGTTTTGGTAGCCTACACCTGCCACCAGTGCTGCGACCAAGCGCGCCGTGACCCCAGAACCCGCAGTTATGTACGTCCCCTCGCGTTTGCGAAGAAGAGCATGGAGGCGAGCGCTTGGGCTAGAGTTGACAGCGGATGGTTGCAATGTGGTGCTGGACTCTGCCTTGTTCATCTTTTCGTCGCCCTTGTACAACTCCATTGATCTGATAGGTTTGTTCGTGTGAGCGCGGAGAGCCTGCAGGCTGTAATCGAGGAATCGGCTCGGCCCGCAACCAGGCCATTGCTCAGGTATAGTGCCGATAATCGTGTCTTTGCCATTGGCCAGCTGCGAATGTGGGCCATAATGCGTGCATATGCGTACGTGTGCCCTGTGCGGACCTTTGGCTAACCCATATGCCCTCTGTCATCATCGGAGCTCTGCAGAGTCTCGGGGCGCACCTGTGCTTTCTTGATTCAGACGATGTCATGAAGCCCGAGCGCGTGCGCGTGCAGCTTGCGGCGAGTCTGCGTTTTCCCAACGCCATGATTGGTAGTCGGGTTGAGCGAGTCCCAGCCGACTCCACTTCGCGCTACACACACTGGATCAACGGCGTGACCCAGCGCGAACTGGTCACCCACCGCTTCCGAGATGTCTCCCTGATCGCCCCAACCTGGTTCATGCCACGCCGCGTCTTTGCCAGCACTGGTGGCTTTTCCCCCGAGTTGGCCGAGGATTTGCTGCTGCTACATGCACACATCACAGCCTTTGCTCATCAGCACGGGCATGATGGTGCTCAGGCTTGGTCCATCGCCCGCCGAGCCTTCCGACCCCTCGATCACAGCACATCTGCCCTCTCGGTGGTGGGTCACACTGATGCCGATCCAAGGGATCGCTCAACGACAGCTGAAGCCCGTATATCTGCAGGAATGCCTACAGCAGAGCAGCTTGTTCTTCCTACCTCTGAGGTTGCTCTCTATCGCTGCCCCGAGGTACTGATGATGTATCGCTTTCGCGAAGCCTCGGGTAGCTTTCGAGTGTCTCGTGCCTATCTGCGCGAGATGCGCACAGCGTTATTAGTGGATCAGGTCCTGACAAAGTGGCCTGATCGCTTTGGTATATGGAGTGCCGGCAAGGTATTGTGATATGGGCTCTCACCTGCACAAAGTATCCGATCCCGGTCTGCATCGGAGTATTTGTCACCTGATGAAGTGGGCTGCGGATTTTGACGTAGAATGGTCGTCAGTTTTTCCAGGCCCTGCCTGCACACTTACAAGCGCGGGTTCGCGCGTTTTATGATGTGGACGCCAAAAAGGTTCGGGATGCTCCACTCTAGCCATCGCATCACTTTGTCTCAATGGCAAAAGTCTCAGAAATGGTTCCGAGCTGACAGCCAATTTTATTGCCGACCGTCTGATGTAGCTTGGCAAGGAGTACCGGCACCACGATCCCGTAACCCGACATGTTTTACGCAGCATACCCATCCTACCGATCGAAGGGCTTGTGCCACCTTTTGTCACATGTTTGGCCTTGGATCGTACGGAGGGTGTCTTCGAGGCTACGCTAGCGCATATGGCCGTCGATTTGGTGGAGGGTCGCGACTACGTCATCTTTAACTGAACCCGAGCTTAAATGATAGGATTCGGTAGACCATCACGCACGGGTCCCAACGTCTCGAGTCTAAGCTGGAAAGTTGTGACTTTTGATTTCAAATTTAAGAGCAAGCAAGGAAGCGAGTCAAAGGAGAGGGTTGGATGGGAAAGGAGAAGGAAAAAAAAAAAGAAGTGTGACAAAACAGTAGACAGAGCGTCTTGGACCAAACGTAACCGGCGTGGCTCGTTACAAACGAGAGCGCGGTCGAGGAGGACAGCAACAAATGGACACGGCAGGTACACGCTCAATACAAACAACAAAACCCAAATCAAGGCACATTGGGGGAAGAGGTAAGATCGGAGACAACAAACACTAACTCGAGGGCCATCACCATAGTCACATGCAAAGGCATAGAACCACCCACAGTCGGAAACAAACGCTCAGTTACCAAACCACGCGCATATAGAGTGGTTCAGGGCCTGAACAGCTTGCTTCAATGTACGACACGCGAGCACAAATCCCCTCCATCACCCGACGCGCACGCGTCCCGTCAACGCCAGCACAAGTGCATGGTCAGCGGCGTGAACCACAGCGAGGCCATTTGCTCAAGGAAAGGGTTTAGAACGTTGGCGATGCACGGCACCAAGGAAGCTATCACAAGCACAGCGGATCCGTAGAGCTTGGCTTAGTTGCGCTTGGAGAGCTCGGCGTGAATAATGGCATGGCCGTAACGATGACCATCAAGGTGCTTGATGGCCTTCTCGGCGTCGCTGCGGGTATGGAAGGTAACAAAGGCAAAACCCTTGGCTGTCTTGAAGCCGGTAACGGCATCGGTCTCCTGCGCCAAGTACATGCGCTGCATGCCGGCCATGTGCAACTGGTTGCACATTTCCCTGATCAAATCCTTCAAGTCCTCGTGCTGTGTCTCCGGGGGCAAGTTGGTAATGCGAACCGAGTTCTCCTGTTCCTGTGATTGGCCACCACGCTTGTTCGGGGCCACGTAGGCGCCCATGGCGCCACCCTCGCTCTCTGGATCCACCTGAGGCGCGACGGGCTTGGTGTCGAGGTTGGCGTGGGGGCAGCTGTGGGTGAAATGGCTACCACCGCACTTACGGCACGAAACAGACGTGATACCAGTGGGTTTCTCGGGCTCAGCGTCCTGGGGCTCAGCCTTTTGCTTGTGTGTCTTGAGGATGAGGTACACCTCCTCACCGACGCTGGTAGTCACAGCCTCGGGACCGGGAGCCGCGCCCTTGGCCGCACCAAACTTGGTCCATTTGCGACGCGCAATAACGGCCTTGGACGCCTTGGTTGTGCGCGACTCGACACGGTAAGTGGTCGTCTTCTTTACCAACTGGCCTTCCTCATCTCGATGATACTCAGTCACTCGCTTCGTGTTATCATCCACCATGACAGTTTCCGAAGGCGGGACATCCTGATCCTGAGTGGCTGGGCTTGTCACGGACTCGGCCGTGGAGGTGTTCAAGTCCTGCACATCCTCGCTCCAAGCGGTGCTAGTGCTCGCTGGCATTGTGGCGGTGCAATCTGTGGGGCAAGCAGGGCAGGGCAATCAAATTCAGCTGATCGGTCAATGACATGGAAAAAAAAAAAAAAAGGCCTCAAGTGTGGCGCGCACATGACAGTATCGCTACACTTGTGCAGACAATACATATGCCTTTGAGAAGAAATCCTGCGTCCCTTTACCAACACCTCCCTTTCGACCCGGCCAGACGGCTCAGCCTCACGGAAGAGCGCCCGCACAAACCAGACCAATCGGCAGAACGCACGCAACAAGGCGAAAAAAAGAGCGAGAGAGCGCGCGCAGAGAGAGAGAGAGAGACGACACGCGGGTCAGGGCATCACAAACCCGTGCTGTGTAAATGTGTGACGGCGATCACGCTTTCTTACCGTCAGTGGCAGTTTTTTGAATAAGCAGGCTAGGGTTTTCTGCTTTGAGATTGATTCGCAGAAAGACATGGATCAAACACTAGTTGTTGCCATATATGATTGTCATCATTTCCGGGTGGCGCTGCTGTCTCCGCCCCCTCGCCCGCTCTTTGAGCCGCACTCGCGCTGATTTCTGACCCGAGTCGAGCAACATGGCTAGACCCTCAACGGTGACCTATGTGGATCTGGCCGAGCTCAAGACTGGCAAGTATGAGCGTGATTATAAAGGACAACCGCCCGCCCCCAAAACAGTGGTCTACTCGGATTTGCAGAATGTGTTTGATCGCGCAACTTGCGAGCGCTGTGGCAACCTCGTCGATGAACACGTTCGCATGTATGTCAGGCCAAATGTCGAAGGGCGAAGTCATGCCAGCTGGTGTATCGCTGTCTGGCCGAACCATGCGCTGCTCGACTGGCACTTGAGCCCTCTGTTGTTTCAAACTTGGAACAGCTGGAGTGCAATGTCTCCGTCCACGGAATGGCCTCATGTCCGACTTGTCTATCGCTCACACTCACACACACACTTGGACGTTTGGTAATACAGGTTGGATCAGCCCAGTCTGGCAAGTGCTGTTGCTGTGATCAAATATGAGAGTGTGCCAGAAGCTGAACCTACTCGGTTTGATAGTGCACTCTTTTCTTTGGCTCTGCAGTACAACAAGACAAATAATACCTACAGTTTTCCTGAGCGTCGCGCGGAGCCCGGACAGCGTCTTGACATTTGCGCTCGCCAGGCCGTCGCAGAAAATCTAAACTCTGAAAGTACGTCTTCATGTCTTTGCATTTCCCACGTCATACGAGGAACGATCCAATACCAGCATGGGTGGAAGTGCTTCAGGTTCACCAATTTTATTTTGTTTATTTATTGGATTTGTTTTTTTTTTGGACCCCCTGTAGTTGCGCTGGAACAGGTCTTTTGCGTCTCCTGCCATGGTACCCAGCATCGCGAGCCAGCTAAAGACTGGCACACGCTTAGTGTGCTCTACGCAGCGCCTATTACCAGTGGTGAGTCAAATCTGCCAGCCCTGGCCTTTCTTCTTGATTACCACAACCCATGCTATCCCATTCGGTCTGATGAGATGAGGCATTGTGCGTGGCTCACACGTGTAGATGCCGACATCAAAACTGTTTCCTTAAAGCAAGTTTTGGTCAATCACGATGTGTTTAGGATGCCGGGTGACCAACGGTATGTCCACACCGCCCAACGTCTGTTGACGCCACCTTGTAAAGAGGTGGTTTGTGACGATTGAAATCCAACACGCACCCATATGGTCGGTGTTAACGTTTGTAGGGATATGCTTCATGCCTTGTGCGAATGGCTGCGACACCAGTGCTTGGCGGGCAACCTTGTTCGGGTATTTCAACCTCGGTGTGTTTGCTCACCCACTTTTTTCTCCTCGGACTGCTCGGACTGAGTCTTCCTGCGTCACGCGAGGAACATGAGCTCATTGGTTGCGAGTGCTACAGGCCCCGCATGATACGTCGAGTGACGACCAACGCCGCCTTTGTTCAGAAGCTGCCCACTCGTGATCCCATTCATCGCTCCTTTCGAAGCTGGCGCAATCCCTACTGGGCCTCAGGTGATCCCATATCGCCGCCGTCTTTGCACTGCCAACACCCGGCAAAATACTTCATGTGCGAGTATGAGACAACCTACACTCATTCATTGTTACGGGTGCTGTTGATAGGCGACCTGGTGTCCGTCCAGGACGACATGATAACGCGCCGTTCGTTTGCGTTGACACTGGAAGCGGACGACCAAGATGCCGCCTTCGAGTCGACCACTGACCCGTCAGTCTTGCCCGGGCGTCGATCGGCACGTCCCGCGCCTGGCAACGGCCCCAAGCGCCGCGCCTCGCGGGCTCGCACCAGCCAAGCCCCCCGCACCTCTACCCAGGATCCGCCAGTAGAGGCATCGCGGGCCCCTGCCAAGAACGGCTATGCCAAGACAAGTCAGGCACATGCCGACGAGCCCCGTGGTGAGCCACGGCGCTCGGCCATTCCTGCCGTAGCGCCCGGGCATGTGCGGCGCAACCTCGTGCCTCGCGGCGCTGGTGATGGTGTGCGTGAAGTGGGTGACTCAGACTCTTCAGATGCAGAAACCGAGGGGCGTCATAGTCAGCACCGGGCCTCTTTGTCTCGACGGCCCACGGGCAAGGGATCGGCCGCTCAGTCGGAGTTGGTATCCACACATTCATCATCAGCACAAGCATCATCAGACGGCGACAGTGATCAGAGTGACAGCGCGGACGGATCTGACTCGACAGCACCCCGTCGACAACATGGGCGTCCGAAGCGTCAGCCCTCCTTGCCCGAAGGTGACTTCAATCCCTTGGCCGACGATTTTCAAGCCGATTTTTCCAATCCTTTGGCGCAGACTTCGCCCTGATTGCCACATTCGCTTCGGGTTTTGCGCCAAGCCTCAAGTCGATCTGGTGCATGCCATCGTCATGTCAAACGTGGGGAAAGGTGCTCAATCGTTGTCACAAGCAACCAGGTCGAGGCTGGTCCCGCCGAGCGGGTTCTCGACTCGTCGCTTTCCTATCCACTCTTTCATGCTTTGACCAGTGGCTCTCGCTTCGACTGGCCAGCCCGTTGACCATTATTAATTCATCATGCATGCTTATTCTTTCTTGTCAAGCGTTGATCATGGCTCAAGCGTCTCAACTTTTTTCCCGCCAAAACGAGCAGAGTTTATCACGTGTGATAATCGCGTTGCAAAAAACCAGCAGAGAGACAAGTTGTCAGCAAATGCCAATTGAACCGTTACAAAAAACACTCGAAGCTAAACCGTTCGCTTCCGCTTTTCTGTCAAGCAGTTTCCATTTCGTGGTTCGAGCTGAAAGAGTTTTTGATCGATAGAGAAGGAAGGAAAAAAAAAAAGAAAAAAAAAAGGCGCCGATCAAGATGCCGGCGCGGCGCTCAAAGTGAGTTGAATGGTCGACCCTATCCAAGTCCATGGGTGTTGGAATGTAATCTTTGTTGGCTTTGTATGTGAATATGGGTGTGCGGCCTGGGTTTTTGAATGCATGATGATGGTTTTCTTCTCTGGAGCTGGTGGAGCTTGCTGCCAATGCATGCATCCATTGGCTTGGCGAGCTCGAATCGGAAACCCAAGCGTAGCCTGTAGTTACTTCTGTCATGCAGCAGAGCTGTGGCGCACGCCGCGCGTCTCATCTATTGGAATATGCCGCTGGGGTGACAACACAGATCGGCCTCGTCCTTGCCCGTCATGGGTGCGCGCAACGCCAAGCGGGTATGTCTGCTCAACTTGCTTGTCCACTGATTTTAAGACACCTGCCTCTGTCTGAGCGTGCGCTTTTCTCTCCTGGCTGGCTGCAAATGCACGTCATGACCAAATGGGGAAATGCAATTTGTGGCTGAATGGCGACCCTCCTTGGCTCAACTTCGCCCGCTTGTTGTATATTTTTGCATTTGTTTGATGTCTTCTCTCCGCACCCCCATGACTCTTGGCCTGGTCTGGTGTTGGTGGTGATGATGGGCAAATGCAGCCTGGATGTCCCATTGTCATCATGCGCCTCACGGTTGTTTGCCTCCATTCGCGCGACAGAGGTCAAGCGGGCGTGCCGCGGGGCGACCATCATCGCGCGAGCAAACGCAGCAACGCACTTCAGCCAAGCCCAGCCCTGCCAGGTTTGACAGACACTGATGCATTCAACGCGTTCAGGTGTTGCAGCCGGAATGAGGCCATGTATGCCTCACGTGTGCTTCCGCTGCGACAGATCCTCGCCGGCGGCCTCAGCCCCACGCCGTGCCCGTAGCAAACCGCGGCGCTCGCGTGGTGGTGATGACGCCGATGTACCGGTAGGATCAACGTTCATGTGTTTGAGTTTCAAGTTTTACGTTTCCGTATCCTGTTGCTCCTTATCAATCACGCTGTCGTTGCTTGCTGGGCTGCTCGTGTTGTAGCAATTGTCAGCTCGTGCGGTCACTCTGTTCAACAAGGTCATGACCGGCCGTGGACTACAGGTGTGGTAGAACACCCCAAACCCATTCTCCACAACGGGGCGCCTGCCTTGGTTACGCCACTGCGCCACCCGGCCAGCGCTCATTCTGGGTCTGCCAACCATCATCACAGTCCACGGTGCAGGGATGGATTGCACACTTTGGGCAAGAGCCAGAAGTCGCCACCTGTGACCTTCTGGCCGTTTTCTCTCAAGCCTGCGGTGCCAAAGGTCAGGCGAGCGTGCCTCTCTTTCTCTCGCGTGTTGTTCCGTGCAGAGGGTGTGAGCAGGATGCATCACCTCCCATTGCCCGACATTACTCGCTGCTCATCTTTGCGTACCTCTTTTGCGCAGGGGCCATCACCAACGCAATGTTGGAACAACCAAACTTGGCCGTTGATGTGCTCATCCGCACCGTGGACGGCGACCAATCCTATCTCATTGGTGGACGCACTGCCAAAGACGCCAAGGTTTGGCTGTCTTGTCTACCTGTGCCCGATCGCCCGTGTGGCCAGGCTTTCATGCCACCCGTCAGCGGATAGGCTCCCATCTAACCATAGCTGCTGTCATGCTACCCCTTTGTCCCCATGAACGTTACCAGAGCCGCCTATCCAAGTTTATGCATGCACTGATTGACAATGGGCGTGACGCATTGTGGCTGAACGAGGAATGTAGCCTTCTTGGCGATATTATCCTGTGGCTTACAGCTTTCAGCTCAAGCGTCGTTCGCTCCTTCCGCCACACGGGCACTTTTCTTGGTGCGATACATCAACGCTAGCCCTTTGTCGTGTATGCGTGTATTGTGTGGCTCACGTGTCAACAAATTGTTCGCTCGTGGTGCTCTCCAAACACATAGCTTGTCAGCTGGGCAACGCGTTGGTCGATGCTACACATAAGCTTTCACAAGACATGGAAGCTCAGGATGTGAGTCATTTGGGTGGTTCAATTGCTGAGGCGCGACAGGCTCTTTGATACCGCGCTCACCCATCCTCTGCTCACGTTCTGGTGATCAGTTGGTAATCCAGGAACTGGGCGCGCCTCAGGTCAACGGCAAACCGTTGAAAAAGGCCCAGCGCCGCCGACTTGACGAGGCCACGGCTCGATTGCAAGAGTTTGATAGCCTGTTCACCCGCGCAGAAAAGTGGCTGGATGAGATTTTCATGGGTGTCATCGTCCATCGCTATCGGTGCGTTGTGTGCACATTGCCCAGCGGTACTGTCGACACAGGCCCACCGTCAGTTTGCCGCTCACTGGTCAACACGTCCATACCAATATCGCAGCGATGTATGCCACGATATTCGGCGCGATACCTTAACGGCACTGGGCTATTGGATCATCAACAGCTGGTCCGTTTTCTCTTGTCTCATGCCCGATCTCTTGAAGACCCACAGTTTGGCGCGCTCGGCGCGCGCTGTCGGTCCAGAGGATGCTTGTCGGCCCACACGGCAAAGGACTCATTGGGCGAATGGCCAACTGGCTAAACTTTGACTGGCTGCCTCAGGGAAAAGTTTCTTGATGACACCTTCCTCAAGTACATTGGCTGGTCCTTGTCCGACAAGCACCATGAAGTTCGCCTCTGTGTGCTGCACACATTGGAGGCACTGTACGGCAATCAGGACACGCGTGAGCAGCTCGGATCCTTCACGCAGCGCTTCAAGGTAAGCCGAACCCGTGCCATGTTTGCACGTACCCTTTGATCGCACGGAGTTGCACAGCAGACCCCATTGGCTCTGAGGCTGACATGTTAAGCACGGTGCGGGCTGCTGGGATAGGACAACATTCTTTTCATGGTCTGGGATGCCAACACCGACGTGGCGGTGCAGGCATTTGCAGTCCTACACCACCTCTGCAACATGCAGGCACTCAGCCCAGAGCAGATTCAACTGCTTTTTGCCGGCTTGCAGAGTGACCAAGCGCCTGTAGCAAGCGCGGTATGCCTGTCGTAGACAGCCTTCCTGTTTTTGTTGCATTTGTGTCGCCGCTTGCCCCTATCCCACAGGATACAGTCCTTGCGTTGTCCTCGAGGCGCGATAGCACGACAGGGGCCTCACTCTTCAAATCTTTTTGCGGGTTTGATGCAGGCTGCCAAGCTGGCCAAGGAGGTTTTGCTCGACGCGCAATTACCCCTCCACTTTGAGCTGCACAAAATTGAGGACGAGGTCAGCCCCACTTCATCACACCTAATTCATTGCCTTCAGCCAACTTTGTGCATGTGAGTCGCGTGGTGCGTCGGAATTAACCTTGTTGCTTGCGTTCTTTGCAGGCCCACCAACGTCGGCTATCCATGAAGACGCTTGTGCGTCTTATCACCAGCACCGACATGATCGATAACATGGTCCGCGCAGGCTGGGACCACATTAGTCTCTTTCAGGTGAGTGCGCTTAGCTGGTTGCTACAGAACACCGGCGTGCTGTTCAGTCGGCCGGGCTTGGCGCCCGGCAAGCCGGATCAAATCAAGAGGCTAATCCTCGTGCCGGCGTGCGAGCAGGATTTTGATTGCTATTTTGAGTTACTGGAGCAAGACAATGTGACGGGTGAGGAGGCCCTCGATGAAAGCGCCGAAGCAGCTGACACGAGTTTGACGGCGGAGGAGGAAGCCAACTTTCTGCACATGTTTGCTGCGGCCATGAAAGTGTCTCGTACGTGACGCCCTTGCTTGGCCATGCGTTGGTGTGGTCATGGTCTAGTCGGCCGTCTTGATTTCTGCGTAGCGCTTGGGAATGACGGGCTGCGGTGCTGCGTTCTCATCGTTTGTGTCTCGCTGCTCAGGTGAGAGCAAGTCAACCAGCCGCAGCGAATGGAGTGCTGTCTCAAAGAAGTTTGTGCGCAAGGCTGGTGATCTATTGGAAAAGGTCAGAGACGGCCACCGCTTTGTAAACAAGTGGTCTTTTCAGACCCCAAACGGGCTCGTACATCTTCTCAATCATCTGCGTACGTTACTGATGCGTGCCCCCCTTTTTTTTGTGGCCGTGTATGTCTTTTAGCATGCGCACGATGATGCAAACACGGCCGCAATCATCAAGGCGCTCTCTGAGGTGGACCCCAAGGCGTACTCGGGAGCTGCAGCCAAGGAGTTGGACCGCTTGTTTCCGCTGGTGGCCAAGGCTCTGCTTGGAGCCAACGACATTGCTGCCATTCGTGCCGTCGTCAACTTTCTTGGCGACCTCGCTGAATCCAAGATGGCTGTCGCAGCCAAAGCGGTATGGCCCGGTGACAATCTCACAACCTCACATGTGGAGGGCTTTGGCAAGCTCATCTCTGTTTTGCAAACATTGCACCAATTTTCATCCTCTGATAGGAAACGTGCATGCAAAGCATCCTGGAAGATCTACAAATGAAGCTGGACCAATATGAGGCCAGCGGCTTGGTAACGGTACGGTTATCGCCATTCTGTTGTGGGAGCTTTGTGCGCGATTGCAATCTCCATCTGGGCCGCAGATGGACAGTTTGCCTCATCTTGCGGTTTACTGTGCTGCCTGCGTGCCATTGCATGTGTTCTCGTGTTCAGTTTGACCCCAAGACTGACGATGAGACAGATGGTATCGTGGGCCTCCGGCTCACACTCAAGCGATTGGCCTCCTGTGCAACGTGCGTGCGGTCAAGTCTGCGTCGTGGTACTTGATCTTGGCACCGCCGGACTAATTGAATGACAAGGCTCATCCTGGTTTTCGCTGCAACCTCCGCCAGGCGTTTCCCTGTCGTGCCAGAGGCACTCCACCAGCTGCTGAACAGTATGGTCGAGCGGGCCATTGACCTGACTTTGGATAGCGAGGCAAGTGCAGATGGCACACACCGTGTCACTCGACTTGAGGTTTTTGTTTGCCATGGTTGAATTGATCGGCCTACTCAGCTGTTGCAGGAGACCTGTGAATTGCCGTCCCAGACGACGCAATCACCTCTCAACTCTCACCTCCCTTGTCCCTCCACTCATGTAGAGTCTGGAGCATCTGTGTGTGTTGCAGTCACGGCTTTTGGCGATTTGTCTGGCTACCTTGGACACCAAGGATGCTGCCGCCAAGGTTGGTCGAGTGGCAGACGTGCTACCCGGGATGTGAGGACCGCTTGCGTAGCGAGCATTGGCGGGGGGGGTGGGGGTGGCGTGCTGTGAGCCTGGGCCTCTTGTCCGCTGTAAACGAGCACTAATTCATGCCGTTCACACTGTACATTCACCCAACAGGCCTCCTTTCTGCAAAATGTGGCTCGGCTCGAGGCTTTGGTGAAGAAGGCTTTGTCATCGTTATTTGCCAACACGGCCGTGGCGGTGAGATGGCTGGGGGCCGACTGTCCTGTCGTACTTTGCAACTTTGATGGTGCAACAACTCAATACAGCTGGGGTGGTGTGACTCTGCGCTCTGGCATAGGCTTGCATTGGGTACTGCGAGCTCTGCATCGTCAGCGCGCAGCTGGCGCACGATGCCGAAGACGACGAGGCTTCCGAATCAGACTCTGATGAGTCTGAGAAGAGTGACGCGAAAGCGGATGCCGATGCGGCTGCTGCACCCAGCCAAGAGCTCGTACTTTTTTGCTCCGAAGGGTTTGCCACCAGCGTTGCCGAGTTCGTGCGTGACATGGTTGCATTTACTCCTGCCAGCGATGCCGACCCGGCAGATGTGGTCGAGTACGAAGGTACGTGCACGCCATGGGAGCACGCGCTTGTTGCTTTGCGTTTGTTGCCTTGCCATCAACTACCAAAGTTTCTTTTGGCTTGCGCTTTCGTCGCCCGACTCTTAACGTGGCTCGACGCGAAATGCAATGCACCCAACGCAGGTCTGCTGGACTCTCTTCTTTCCATTTTTACGGCTTTGGCCACCTTACATCTGCTACCTGAAAGCGTCTGGGTACCTTTGGTACCTCATTATAGTACGGTACGTTAGTGCGCAAGAACCGCAACCACTGCACAGACTCGCTAGTCGCGGTCTTGGCCAGCGGACACTGACCTATCAGCTCCACGGTGGACGTTGGCTTGTATCGCGTCGTAGAATGCCAAGGTTAAACACGTTTTTAAAGCATACCTGAAGCAGCTGCGTCAGCAGGACAGCAGCACGTCGAGTGTTTCGGCAGCACGAGTCATTCTCAACGGCCTTACGACTGTACGTTCACGGCCCCATGGGCTTGCGCTGGCAAAATTCCGTGCCTTGCAGTCGTCCTTGACATTCCAAAATCCCGCTCATCATCGGCCTCCTCTCACACTTCTATTGTGTCCACTGTTTGAATTGTTTCGGGCACTCCGGGCGTGAACTACGTACAGTGGGCACTGACGGCTGATGAGAAAGACCAGCACATGGTGCTGGAGGTGACTCGCAGCTTGGCCATGACATTCAGTCAGCGTACTGATGCCCATCGTCGACAGCTGCACTGGTTGTTCCAGAGCCTATGCAAGGTAGCTTGCACGCAGCTTGCGGAGGGCTCGCGCAGCGCCAATACCATTTTCATTTTTGCCCTTGCGCGTGAAGTGGCTTCTCGCATGGGTACTGCGGTATGTGCGTCTGTCGTGAGGTGTTTTGCATCAAGTCATGCCCGGCCTTTGTTGAGGGATGAGTGCTATGCAGGAGGGTGGAGGAAGAGAGTGGGAGAAAGCCGGTTCTGTCGATTCATACGGCTTGTCTGATTACCACAGGATCGCGAATATGCGGCCAAAAGCTTTGACAGCATCGAGGTTGAGCAGCCCATGGAGCCCAAGGAGCACAGCCAGGAATGGCAGCCTTATTTTGCTCTCGTTGATCTGCTGTCGGGAGCAAGTAAAGGGGCCAAGACGCCAGCCTCGGGTAAGCATTTTGCTCGTACATGCTGTGCTGTGCTGTGCTGTGCTGTGCTGTGCTGTGCTGTGCTGTGCTGTGCTGTGCTGTGCTGTGCTGTGCTGTGCTGTGCTGTGCTGTGCTGTGCTGTGCTGTGCTGTGCTGTGCTGTGCTGTGCTGTGCTGTGCTGTGCTGTGCTGTGCTGTGCTGTGCTGTGCTGTGCTGTGCTGTGCTGTGCTGTGCTGTGCTGTGCTGTGCTGTGCTGTGCTGTGCTGTGCTGTGCTGTGCTGTGCTGTGCTGTGCTGTGCTGTGCTGTGCTGTGCTGTGCTGTGCTGTGCTGTGCTGTGCTGTGCTGTGCTGTGCTGTGCTGTGCTGTGCTGTGCTGGGCCCTCCCTTGCTTTGCCACACCACACGGGTGCTGACATCAATGTTTGGGGGTATCTGTGATCACAGCTCGTCGCGCAACACGTCGCATTCAGCCAGATGAAGGTTTGTGGCCGGTGCACATTGACTGTGACACTATTGCCTGGGACTTCTCTCCGACTTGCTTCTCGTTTGCCTTTCTTTTTCCTTGTGTCTGCCATCTGCCTTGCTTACGCACATTTGTATCTCAATAGACATTGAGGATGATGGTGAACCAAGTCCCGCGGCCGCTCCTACTTCTGCTCGGCGGGCCGGCCGACGTGCGAATCGTGGCCGGCGCAGTGAGCCGATTAGTGACGACGAAGTCGGCGAGGGTGATGAGGCGGATGAGGATGAGGCCGATGGGTGGATTTCCACTGTGCCCAAGCGCGGTCAGTGCGTTTGGGCTGCTCGAGCTTATCATCCAAGAGGGCGTGCGACGTTCAAATGCCAGTGGGCAAGCCGCTCTTCTCATACCATCTGCTGCTTCCCAATGTTGCATGTTCTAGCTAAAACGTCCCGTCAAGCAAGCCGGGCATCGACGCGCACCCGGGGTGCAGGCCGAGGCCGTGCGGCTCTCGTCGACGCCATCTCAGATGACAGCGATGACGACGACGGTGCAGACCAAACCGGGGCTGCGGCTCACGCAGACGATTCTGATGAGATTGAGGATGAACCCTCACAACCGCCCAAGCGCTCAGTACGTGGACATTCCAGCTGCTTCTTCTCAGGATCTGTGCGGCTGGGAAGTTGACAATGGCTCATCATCGTGGTTTTTGCATCTGCTCGTGTAGAAGCGCGTGACTCGCGCCCCCGTGTTGCATCTGGACTCGTTGGATGATGTTGAAGAGGTTGCACCGATCACGCGAGCGTCAGATGAATCAGACTTGGAGGAGGTCTTGTAGAGGATGAACAGGTATCAACTTTGAGTACCCAAGGCCGGGTGTCATCCATTTGACGGTCGGACAGTTCTTAACCCCCCCCCCCCCCCCCCCTTTTTTTTGTTTCTGTTTGCGATGTGTGATGTGAGCTTGGATTTGATCACACACTTGCGCCAAGCGCGTTTGCTTTTGAGACTCGTTGATTGAGTCTATGGGCCCAAGCCAAATTGAGCCAATCATTAAAGTGGTTGAGCAAATTGGTCAATTATAATGAAGAATATGGTGCAGAGAGATATCTTATACAAGAGCGCAGAGAGGAGGGTTGAGTGTGCTTGGACAGACGCTTGTACCTCTTGCAGCACATTGGGCAAGATGCCTTGCGATCAAAACCAAAACAAACAAAAAGAGGAACGAGAAGGGATAGAGGGCGCAGCCACACCAGAAGAACCCACTGGCACAAAAAACATGCCTGCTCTTGCGAGCGCATGCTGCAAATGGCCTAGTGGTGCGGCGACATGCATTGTGTTAGACCTCAGAAAGGGTCAGGCGTCCGAAGAGCTTCTCGGCGGCATCAGGGTCGTCGTGCTCGTCGTCTATATCCTCCACGAGGGAGAGGACATGTGGAAGGACATGTGACTGAGGTGTAGTGCCCCAGGCCATGGGCGTGCTGCTCCAGGAAGACTGCGCGGGTAGGATGGAAACATGTTCAAGCGAGACCACGTCTTCCTTGCCCTCGATGGAGGATGTGTCGGAGGGGGCCACCACAACTACGGGAAACAGTGTTCAGAGTGAGTTGTGGGAGGGCTGATGGCGAGAAAACACCGACCAATTCGGCTTGGCACAGCGATATACCTTGGCGCGCCGGGTATTCTGCCGGTTGGCGACTTGGATGGGCTAGAAACGAGGTGGCAGCTGGTATGGAGGTGTAAGAAATGGTATCCGCCGAGTGGGAAACGTTATCAGCATGTCCCTGATCGATCAAGTGGCGAATGCTGGTGTAAAGGGGTAGCGCAGCGCCATCGTGTAGGCTCGCACAGTCTGCAGGGGTGCTCTCGATGCGCCGGGCTGACAACGGTGTGGAGGAGGCCGTCACGCTCACAGGGGCACGCCAGGCCAACACAGAGGATGCTTGAGATCGCGTGTCAAAGTCAGGGTCGAGGTCACAAGGCTTGGGCTGATAATTATCGAGAGCGACGCGGGCCTTGGTCCGAGCGCGTCGCGCCACCAGCACCACGACGAGAGCCAAAAGTACAACCAAGCTTAAGAGTACGGCTGTGAGAGCGAGGGCAATGCACGATCAGCTTGTCAGGGGCAACGACTTGACCAGACCAGTAACGGGAAAAAAACAAATAACTAAAACAAAAACAGAATCAAGCAAAACCCACGGACAACATAGGCAGGGACTATTCACGTACCAACGACGACTGCGACGGTTGGGTCAGTTTGATCGACCGAGGGTCCCGAGTTGGGACCCTCGGTAGTGGGACCAGCGTGGAGGGCAGCTTCGTTCTGTGCATCGCTGACGTCGAGGAAGGCGCGAAAGGTATACTGGGTGGGGGTGTTGAGGAGGCGGGTGTTGATGGGCAAGTTGGACCAGCCACCATGGTTTTCACTCGCGAGGGAAACACCCACGGCGGGTAGGCCACCGAGTGGGGAGGCAAAGTTTTGAAGCTGGAAACCATACGTTTGATTGTGCAAAACAGTGATGGCAGCGTCGAGTTGAAAACCTTGCCAAGCCAAGCAGGCCGTGCGCGAGCAAGCTGGCGTCATGAGGCAGGTATCTGCGGACAGTTCACAAGCAGAGCAGGTCGATTGGACGGGCTGGCGGTGTAGGATGCGTCGGGTAGCTTCACGGTTGCTTGGCTGCCAAGCTTTGGTCACGGGTGCAGGTTCTTCCAGTGTGTCGGCCAGAGCCTCAAACACAATCAACTCTGCGCTAAACTCACGACAGGGCTATGGCCAGGTACATGAACAAATCAGTCGAGTGAAAAGAAGAACGGAACAGATGCGCAGTGAGACACAAGCATGGTGCATAGGGCGGCTGGTGAGTATAGCCGTTTGGGTAGGCATCGGGAGCGCACCTCCATGGAACCCAGCTTCAGGTTAACGGTTGTCAGCAGACCGTCTTGATGTGGTTGAAAGTGTTGAACGATGCCGTCGCTTGAGAGAACGGTGCGAATGGTGTGGCTGTCATCCGTGTGCTGGTCCATGATGACTTTGGCATGGATGCAGGCCGAGAGGAGCAGAAGGAGGAGCATCTGTGCGGAGCCCCGACACCCGGCGGCTGGCGCGCCAGGCATGTTGTGGGCAAACGAAAGGTGTGGGAGCAGGGTCGGGTCTGACGAGCTGCTTTGAGGGGCAGAGCTACGCACGAGACGACCAGTAGGTGGTGGGTGGTGGCAGGGTGACCGAGGAGATCCTCGCCAGGATGTGTCGGGGGCGTCGACGATCCGGAGGGCGATGATCCCAGCGACACCCGAATGGCAAATCGGAACACAGAGAAATGAATGGGGGTTGAGCTCGTCAAGGGCCAGGCAGCCTTGGCCGTTATGTGATGTGCGAGTGGGAAAGGAATCGAAGGGAGGGTACTTGTGGAAGGAAGCAGCAGTGCCGAGCGTTGTGAACATACCTTTTGCAAACACGCACACAATGTCGCAGACACATGGCGACATGCCTGTGTTCTGCAGTGTCTCACCAGCAGTGGAAATGACTAGGATTTCAATCCTCTCGCCGTCCCTGGCTGGGAACCGCCTTAACATGCATGCACGCAAGCATCAGCGATCATTCAGACACCTGTTCTCAACACCCCTGATGCAGTTGTCAGCATGTCCATGTCAGCAAAAGTGAGTGGGTGAACGAAGAAGAGAGAGAGGAGAGAGACAGAGAGACAGAGTGAGAGAGACAGAGAGAGAGACAGAGTGAGAGAGACAGAGAGAGAGACAGAGTGAGAGAGACAGAGAGAGAATGAATTGGTAAGAGAGAGCACTAAGCAAGAGCAAGAGAGAGAGAGAGAGCAAGTTCCAAAGACCTCCAAAGAGACGCACCACCTCGTGTTCTGCGTGTTGTAGAAATTGTTTCAACACAGCATATTATTGTAATTCCAGGTTCGTTCCAATCGCGTTTGTTCTGCTGCATCTGCCTGGGCTCGGGAACGTGGTTCCTGGACGGCTGGCGTGGTCTCACTCTGGCTGGGGGGGGTCTTCTTGTTTAGGGTGACAGGGTGTTTGTGCCAGGGTTTCAGGGGGAACTTGATCTCCAAAGTTCGGCATCATGTTTCGATTTGCCATTGATCGGGGTGGTACGTTCACGGACGTGTATGCCGAGCTGCCAGATGGCTCCGCAACCGTCCTCAAGCTCCTCTCAGTGGACCCGGCCTATCCGGATGCACCGCGCGAGGGCATTCGTCGCGTCATGTCCAAGGTTGGTCTTGATTTCTATCTCCCTCAACCCCCCAGCTCCTTCCCCAGCTCCTTCCCCAGCTCCTTTCCGCCGTCCCGGCCGCGGACCCCTTGCTGGGTCATGGGTCGCTGCGCCAATCAAGCTGATTAAGGGGCAGAGGCAGAGGGGCTCGGATGGCCCTGTGCGTTTCCTCAAAGATATGGTCCATGTGCATCCTTCATAGTTTTTGGGTCATGAACTGGATGCGGCTCAGCCTATCCCCACCCAACAGATCGAGTCCATCCGCATGGGCACCACCGTCGCCACCAACGCGCTTTTGGAGCGCAAGGGTGAACGCATGGCTCTGGCTATCACGGCTGGCTTCCGGGACCTCTTGCACATTGGCAATCAGGCGCGCCCCAAACTTTTTGACCTTGATATTAGCATGCCCGAAGTGCTCTATGAACAGGCTCGTTCAGGCTCCCCCTCTGTAACCCCCCCTTTTTTTCCCGGTGCGGCATATGCACACACTGGCCAGTGACCGCGTACGATGTCTCGTAAATAGGTGGTTGAAGTGGATGAACGTATTCTCCTGAGTGAAGATGGTCCCTTGCAAGGTGCCACGGGGGAGCGCCTGGAGATTCGGCAAGCACTGGATGAAGCTGTTCTGCGTCAACAGCTGCAAAAGATCCTTGATGCCGGCATTCGCTGCCTCGCTGTTGTTCTCATGCACTCGTATCTTCACGTTGAGCACGAGCAACGCGTCGGCCAGATTGCTCGCGACATGGGCTTTACACACGTTTCCCTCAGCTCTGATGTCATGCAGATGGCCAAGATCGTGCCCCGCGGCTTCACAGCTTGTGCCGACGCCTACCTCACGCCTGCCATCCACCAATACCTGCGTTCCTTTGCCGGCGGCTTTGAGGGAGACCTTGCGGGGGTTCGCGTCCTTTTCATGCAGTCCGATGGCGGTTTGACTCCAATGGATCGCTTTGTCGGCTCTCGCGCCATTGTGAGCGGCCCTGCTGCAGGCGTGGTCGGCTACGCTCTGGCCGCGTTTGACGGTACCACACCCGTCGTCGGTCAGTTGGCCCCGTGCGCCCTCGAGCTGTCCCTCATGCAGGCGGTGGCCCCAAGCGCAGCCCATAGTGTCTTTGCTCTGCTCACGTATTTGGATCATGTATTTGTCGTGCAGGCTTTGACATGGGTGGCACTTCAACTGATGTTCGTGTGCGCCCCTGTGTTCTGTGCCGTCCATGCATGCACTAGCCACAACCATGTCCGCGCCATCCGCTCTTCACTCATCGCCCAGCCCACACGGTGCCTGTGGCAATAGGTGTCTCGCTTCGGTGGTTCGTTCGAACATGTTTTCGAGACAACCATTGCTGGTACCACCATTCAAGTGCCCCAGCTCGATATCAATACCGTCGCCGCTGGCGGCGGTTCACGTCTGTTTTTCCGTGCCGGCATGTTTGTGGTTGGGCCCGAGAGTGCGGGTGCCCATCCCGGCCCCACCTGCTACCGCAAGGGTGGACCGCTGACAGGTAGGCCTCTTTCGCTCTGCTTGACTGTTGGCCTTCCCCATGTCCCGCCTCTGACTAGGCATGGCTCTTTGGCTCATTCCACATGCGACATGGGATCTGCCTCGTCATGCCTTGCCTTATGCCAGTGACCGACGCCAATCTCCTCTTGGGTCGCATCCGTCCTGCCGATTTCCCAAACATTTTTGGCGAGAACAATGATGAGCCGCTCGACGAAGCAGCGACACGTGCGGCCTTTGATGCACTGACCAATGAGATCAATGCTTATATGCAAGCCAAGGCCCAAGAGACTGGCCAGCCGCTCAAGACCCTTACCCCACAAGAAGTCCGTCTTTCAGCGTTGCACCTGGCTTGTCCTTTCTTTTTTTTTTTTTTTTTTCTTTTGGCGCGCAAACGGAGACACCCAGATGCAAAGAGGGGCACGTGTGTGTGTGTGTGTGTGTGTGTGTGTGTGTGTGTGTGTGTGTGTGTGTGTGTGTGTGTGTGTGTTGGCACCGCGCGTGCGTTTGTGTTCACGGGATCAAAGTCAGGGTATTTGTGAGCTCACGCCATATCGCGTGTTGATTAGGTGGCCTTGGGCTTTGTCGATGTGGCCAACGAAGCCATGTGTCGCCCAATCAGGTCACTCACCCAAGCACGCGGCTTCAATATTTCGACCCACACCCTGGCTTGTTTTGGCGGAGCTGGTAGGATAGCGGCCAGTGCCCTCCCCTCCGCCCTCCCCCGCCGGTTTCAGCCATCTTTATTTACCATCCTTTGGTCTTGTAGGTGGGCAGCATGCTTGCGCCATCGCCCAATCCTTGGGCATGGCTCGCATCCACATTTCCAAATACTCGGGTATCCTGTCCGGTGAGTTTTGAGTTGGTGGGCTCAACTTGATTTCGGCCATCCGTAGCTCGCAAGTCAGGACCATTTTGATTGTTGTGTAGCCTTCACGGCCTGCGACTGACCTGCACGTGCGTTTGGATGATGCCTGACTGCTGTTGTGTGTTTGGTCGGTTTAGCGCATGGTTTGGCTGCAGCCGATGTGGTGCGTGAGGAGCAGGAGCCGTGTGCCAGTGTGTACTCTGAGAAAACCGCTTCCACATTGTTCCAGCACATCCAGCAGCTGGCCACAAAGGCACGCGATGCCCTTGTTGCCGAAGGGTTTTCCGAAGACAAAATCATCAGTAAGCGTGGTTTGGGCTTGCACCCCGACGTTGCAGCTTGTCACCGTTCATGTCCATGGCCGAGTGACACTTACAAAGTGAAAAGGCACAAGCTCAGGCTTTGCCTAACCTTGGTAAAAAAGCTCACGCATCTCATTTGCCGCACACGTGGGGGACAGTCGAGCCCTTTTTGAACATGCGCTACCGGGGCACTGACTGTGCGCAAATGACCACCATCGGTTCAGCAACCCGCGTCTCCTTCACCCAGCTGGCCAGTTTGGATCCTCAAGCCTTCTTGCCCACCTTCTTGGAGCAGTACAAGCGTGAATTTGGATTTACCATTCCCGGACGTGACATTCTCGTGGATGATGTTCGCGTGCGTGCCACGGGCGTGACCCGCCATGTGGCCAGCCATGTGCCAAAGGAGACCGGTCCTGCCATTCAAGTACGCTTGCGTGTCTGGGTTGCTTCATTATTCATATCTTTGATGCTTAAGCTCAGGCCGCACATGCGCTCACGGGTAACATTCGCCATAAATGCCGATCCTGTTGGGCCTTTCTTTTTGTACGCCGTCAGCCTTCGGCAACGCATACAATCTATTTTCGGGACGGCAAGCCCACGGAGACGCCCGTCTATCGTTTCAGCGATTTGAGCCTATCAGACCGAGTTCAGGGACCTGCCTTGATGACGGCCGCCACCAGTACCATTCTCATTGAGCCCAACTGCCAAGCTCAACTGACCAAGCAAGGCGACCTCGAGGTCATTGTCGGCGAGGGCACTTCGCGGTGAGCGCGGATTATGACTCTTTATATTGTTCCTCCCCCTTTCATGCTTGGACGCGTCCTTCCTTTCCGCTTTATCTACAAAATGGTCGCACCACAACTCCATCCAGCTCACCGGCTCGTCCGTGCTCGGCATTGTTCTGCAGGCGGATTACGACCGATCTCGATTTGATTCATCTTTCATTGTTTCAGCACCGCTTCATGACCATCGCCGAGCAGATGGGTCGGGCCTTGCAGCGCACATCCATTTCCACCAATATCAAGGTGGGCACTCCTGCATTTGCTCCCCCCCTCACTTTCGCATTTGCCTCGTGCAAATGCTCCATGTTCAGCCAATACACCCAACTTTATTGCTGGCATTTGATTAAAGACCGGGTCCGGTATCCAATTGTGAGCCTTCTCACTCCTGCATACCCCTGGCAGGAACGCTTGGACTTCAGCTGTGCTTTGTTCTCGCCGGATGGCGGGCTTACGTCTAATGCACCTCATATCCCCGTGCATCTGGGAGCCATGCAAGAGGCTGTGCGCTATCAGATTGGCATCGTGGACAATGACCTGCAAGCCGGCGATGTCTTGGTCAGCAACCATCCAGCAGCTGGAGGCAGTCATCTGCCTGACATTACCGTCGTTACACCCTTCTTTCGAGCAGGCCATGCCAAGCCCGTGTTCTGGGTGGCCTCTCGTGGACACCACGCCGACATTGGTGGCATCACTCCCGGTATGCCTCTCAATTTTTCATCGCACAGCGACTTGTCTCGCCGACAGGCAAAACCACCTGGGCCCTGCATCACGACATTCATCGTCATATCATGCTTCGTTCGGACTCAGGTTCCATGCCACCCCACTCCAAGTCGCTGCTGGAGGAAGGTGCCGCCATCAAATCTTTCAAGTTGGTGCGAGGCGGTCAATTTCAAGAAGAGGGCATTACCGAGCTTCTGATGGAGCCCAAAAGTAAGCGTGCGCGACTCATGTGCTAGCTCTGCACAGAATGTGATCCCTCGGAAGTCTGACAGTATGTTTGGACTACAATGTTTTGCGAATCTGAAACACATTGTTCCGGTTGTACCCTCTCGTGATCACAGAGTACCCAAACAGCAGTGGCACTCGTAACTTGAGCGACAATCTATCGGACCTCAAGGCTCAGGTGGCCGCCAACCAGCGTGGCATTGAGCTCCTGAATCACCTCATGGATGAGATGGGCGAGGACGTGGTCATTGCTTACATGAAGCACATTCAGGTTTGCTCTCCTCTAGCAATCGCTTGACCAGTCCTGCTCGGGCTCTGCTATTGCACGTGCGGCGGCCGCTGATCGTATCCTGCGTGTAGGAAAACGCCGAGGTGGCTGTACGCGACATGCTCAAGGCCAAGGCTCAAGCTGCCCGCGAGGCACGCGGGACCACGCGTCTGCACTGCCGTGACTTTCTGGACGACGGGTCGCCCATCGAGCTCACGGTAAGGCTGCCGTTGCACTTGAGTGCTACCTCGCTAGCCAGCCGGGCCTTGCCCATGTGTCATCACTGGATGCTTGGATTTAGGTGGATATTGACGAAGCCACAGGATCGGCCACGTTTGATTTCACGGGCACGGGGCCCCAGGTTTTGGGCAATCTGAACACGCCCCGTGCCGTGGCGTATTCGGCAGTTATTTACTGCTTGCGCTGCATGATTGGCCACGATGTCCCTCTCAACCAGGGCTGCTTGGTGCCCGTGACCATTAATGTAAGTCTTGGTCGTAGATTTTTGATTGGGGAGGAGGGCAGGGGGTATCTTGTATGTGATCACTCTAGAAATTGGATTTCTTGAGCGTGTTTGCTCATCTTCACTTCTTGGACCGGGGCGAGTAGATTCCTCGTGGCTCCCTGATCTGGCCGAGCGATGATGCAGCTGTGGTGGGCGGCAACGTGCTGACATCGCAGCGTTTGTGCGATGTTATTTTAAAAGCCTTTGGTGCTTGCGCCGACTCGCAAGGGTGCATGAATAACGTGACTTTTGGCAATGAGGTATAATGCCGCGCAGATGATCTCTCCTCGTCAAGTCGTTTCCGCTATTTGTTTCCCAGGCAGGGGCGAAACTTTTGCTGGCGCAAGAAATCTTCCAAAAGCTGGTTTGACCAGACTCCTCATGAATGCGAATCGTTTTCGTCTGGGCTCGCGTAGCGCGTCGGCTATTACGAAACGATTGCTGGTGGGTCGGGCGCCGGCCCCGGCTTTGATGGCCGTTCGGGCGTTCACACACACATGACCAATACTCGCATCACGGACCCAGAGGTGCGTGCCTTTGCCGGCAGGGTGTGAGTGAAAGGAAGTTCACGAGTTGGGCACGTCTGTACTGAATGCGATGTGTGGGGTGGTTTGGGCGCGTGTGTGGTAGGTGGTGGAGCGCCGTTATCCTGTGGTGGTGGAGCGCTTCCACCTTCGCGAAAACTCAGGGGGCCAGGGTCTTTATCGCGGTGGTAATGGCGTCGTGCGTGAGCTGCGGTAGGTGATGGACAGCCATAGCGTCATGGCTGACGTGGCGCAATCATGCCTCGTAGCTGGTTGTTCTGCAAGCTATTGTGCTGAAATGGCTATGGGAATGGCTGGAGTGCCATCATCGCTCGCTCACCTATACAAATGTGACGTGTGCAGCTTTCGGGAGCCAATGGTTGTATCTGTGCTGACGGAGCGACGTTCCTTGCAACCCAACGGTTTGGCGGGTGGCGGGCCTGGAGCGCGTGGTCTGAACATCCTGCGTCGTGCCGGTACGTGCCTGACCTTTTTTTTCCCACATGTGCTGCTAAGGTTTGCTGAGCTTTGCTCACCCTGGTATTGTTGCTCCTGACCAAAATCCACGTTTTTCCATCAGACGGCCAGGAGATTAATCTTGGCGGCAAGGCCAGCGTGTCTGTTGCCGCGGGTGATGTCCTACGTTTGCTGACACCAGGTACATGAGGCGTCTTCCTCAGCTGAGCCAGTGTGGCCGGGACACGTTGGGCCCAAACTGCTTGTCGCTCATATCCATTTTTTTTTTTGACTGTGCAGGAGGCGGAGGCTACGGCGCAGCCTCGTCCGACAGCTCTGACGAGGGAGCTGAATCAACTCCGGGCCGTGCCTCAAAGCGTCCCAAGGTCGAATAATCGACATGGCCCCTCTCACAATTGATCAGAAGCACACTGTGACTTGATAACCCTTTCGAGGACATGAACTTGCAAAGCACATATGCCGGGAATGAGGTTCCATAGGAAAGAAAGAAAGAAAAAAAGAAAAAAGAGTTGAAGAGGAACAACGCACAAAAAAAGACACGAAACTGGTTGTCAGGGCTTTCTTGATGTTTTTCTTGTTAACACTCTTTGGTAAAGGACTGACGCTGTTCCCCCCCCCTGTCACCTGCCCGGGCGCGGCCCTGTTTTGATTGGAAGACGTGTCGACGTTGAACGATAGTGGGTGACTAGGAAGAGAGGGGTTGCCTGGGGGAGAGAGGGAGAGGGCACTTGGCCTCGGGTGGGCTCTCGAGGTCATGGTGTCTGGCACATTTCCGTGAGCTGGGCGTGAGCGCGGGCAAGATGGCAACCTCTGAATTGACACCGGCTCAGCGTTTTCTGCTGGAGGAGAATCGAAAGACGTTGCAGGCGTTGCGCACTGAGCTTGGAGACCTTAAGGAAAAAAACCGAGGTCTGTCAGCTTGTGCTCGTCGGGAGAGTCTAGTGAATCGGACCATCGAACACACACACACACACACACTCTCTCTCTCTGCCCTTTGACCGTTGACTTTGCTCGGCAGAATTATTATTCGAGTTGCACGTTCGGCAGACTTCAACCTCCGCATCAACCAGCGGCCCAGGTTTGCAATGATTGGCCAATGTTCTTCTGGGCCTGCACCTTTGATGGTGTGAGGGGTCCTTCTGTGCACCCCTGACCCAGCGTCATTGCTCATGATCTCCATGTCTGGATGGATGCGCCACGCTGGTTCAATGTGTGGCAGATGAGGAGTCACAGGCGGAAAACTTGGCCCGCGTGACAGAAGAGCTGGCGGCGACGCGCCTTGCGCTGGCGACAGAGCGCGAACAACATGCGCAGGCGCGTGCCCGGATCGAGCAGTTGGAAAGCCAGCAAACACAGCACGTTCAAGAGCTAGCACAGCTGGCCACGCGCATGACGGCCCAGCAAGGCCAAATTGAGGCTTCATCAGTGCTGCGTGCAGAAAATGATGCACTTCGAGACGACAATCGGGCCTTGCATCGTGCGCAGGCCGAGTTGACCATGCAACTACATCTGCTGCGGCGTGCCTTTCACGGCGACGCGCCTCAACCAGTGCCAGCAAGTGCAACGACAACGACAACGACCACTCTACCAGGTGGTAGTCAGCCCGGGGCCGCACCTGGGGCTGTACGTTGTTTACCGAATTTACGCAAAGATGATGGCCCGTCAACTTTGGCCCCCTCACCACCGCGGCATCCGGCACCCCACACCACGTCACCGCGGCGCCACCATACCCATCACGTTCGCCGCAGCTTGCCGTCAGCATTGCCCAAGCCCTCCACGTTGGAAGTTGCCCGCGTTGATCAAGAGCTGCGTACCCTCGTGGAGGAGCGTCGTCGTGGGGCGTCGGCGACAGAGCGGCCTGGGAGTCACCGACGCCGCGTATTGGGGCCCATTGCACCCGACTCAGCCACCAACAGTCCCCGTCTGTAATGGACGAAACGTTCTTTGTGAACGGCAACGCGCCTTGCAGCGCGCGCGCGTGTGTGTACCGAGTGGTAGACAACGATACTTGAGATGAATGAACCTTATCGACCTTTGAATGCTTTACTACAATTGTTTCGAATACCTTACCCCGTCTTGTCATGCCTCGTGCATGACAGACTCGCAGTGCGAGCGACGGACGTGCAGGGTGAGGGCACACCAGGCAGGGGTGTTGACCCTTGAACTCGGACCTTTGGCGTAGCATGTAAATTGATGGATTACAGAATGACAGACCGATTGAATGAATAGAAGCAAAGCAAACTCGAATGAAAGCCAGCCTTGTTGACGTGTGAGTACTGGCATCAATTTGCCGGGCCCATTCTTCCTTTCCGTCGGCCAGCGTACACGTGTGGCAAAGCGAAAGGTTGATCAGGACAAGCTTAGCTAGCCCTCGAGGGCCGAGGAGAGGATGGAGATGGTCGGGCCCAGAAGGATAGACTGCACATCTGCAGCATGATCCTGGGCAAAAGCGGCCACCTGATCATGAAAGTACTGCTTTGCCACTGGAGGAAGGGGCATGCCAACCAAGAGCACCAGCATGAGAATCCAGCGCTCAAGGGAACGTTCGCGGTAGTCTTGCCAGCATTGCTCCCAAGTATAATCTTGGACGCCGTTGGCGCACAGCTGCTCCCAGTAGTGGCGGACCCAAGCCTTTTCATGCTGACGGCGCACGGGTACGGTGACATCGCTGATCATGAACTGGCCAATGTCGGTCATGGGATGCCACACGGCGAGTTCAGACCAGTCCACCATAACCACGCGCTCGCGTTGCAGGTCGTAAAGCATGTTGGAGGCGTGGCAGTCACCGTGCACGATGGAGAAGACTTGGCCACCCGCACCGCGCAGGAAAGCTTGAACGCTGTCCCAGGTGGTGGCAGCCATGGACGCGTCAATCAATGCGACAAGTTTGGGATCCCACTTGGTACCGCTGTTGGCTAGGTCCTTGCGGATGCGCTGCCATGAGTTGGCGGTGGCCTCAAAGCCAGCCTGCCACTGACTGCGGCCGTGGCCCGTGTACCAGCCCTGGCTTTTGAGCCAGCTGAATTCGCTGCCATGCAAAAGGGCGGGGTTGCACCAGTCACTTGCATGGAGTCGTGCTTGGGCTTCCATGACAGCGCGCGCCACCTGATCGTAAGGCCGCTCGGCGCCGGGGGCAAAGGGGGGCACACCCCAGCACTGGTTGCCAAAGTACATGTTGACGCCGCAGATGCCATCGGGGCCCAAGCGCTCCATAATAATGCATGAGCTGCCCGTCCAGGCACTGGCATTGGCATAGATCATTTTTGGGGACAGGTCCATGTTGCGCTGCTCAAGAAACGTGTAGGCTCGCGATTCACGGGTCACGTTGAAGAAGATGCCCATGGCTCGCACGCGGCGTTGTCCGACCATGTTGCTCTTGAGCATGAATCGATGTTGAACGCCATCAATCTGGACATCAATGGACTGCATGTTGTTGGAGAGGCCGCGATTCTCACTGAGGGCGCCTTGCTCCACGGTCAAGGGGGCCGTGGGATCGAGATTGAGGAGCCGGCGCATGAAAGCCGGCGTCACTGTGGTGCACGTGGCCGTGGGTTGACTGGGTGGACAGAGCTTGTACCAAACTTGGGTGAGGACATCCACCAGGGTGGCCCACCCATAGACAAGCCACACCTCGAGCTCCATGTTGATGGTGATCAAGCGTCGTCAGTGGGCGTGGTGTGAGAGGGCCAGCGAAAAAAATCCTTCGGTGCAAATCAACGGCGATCCACTGTGAAAATCAGACCATATGCCCATGGAAGAAAGGAAACAGGAAAAAAATGCCCAGCGCTTTGCCCCAGA
The DNA here is from genome assembly GCF_000002865.3 of Monosiga brevicollis MX1. Classification (NCBI taxonomy): domain Eukaryota; class Choanoflagellata; order Craspedida; family Salpingoecidae; genus Monosiga; species Monosiga brevicollis. Next base: position 1,201,145 of record NW_001865042.1, on the reverse strand, counting down.
ACCGTGCTCCAACAGCAGCAACAGCAACAACAACGTACCTCCCGTCGACACGGAGCACGGAGCACGAACGCCGCGATGTGTTATGCAATGAGTGTGAGAGAGAGAGTTTGAGAGAGTTTGAGAGAGTTTGAGAGAGTTTGAGAGAGTTTGAGAGAGTTTGAGAGAGTTTGAGAGAGTTTGAGAGAGTTTGAGAGAGTTTGAGAGAGTTTGAGAGAGTTTGAGAGAGTTTGAGAGAGTTTGAGAGAGTTTGAGAGAGTAGTTTTTGAGAGAGAGACACACACTGTCGGGTTTCTTGTTCCTACAGGATTTGGCAGATAGCAACCACAAGAACAAGACGTTGATGTCAACACTGGAAACAAGTTGAAGAAGGGTCTTCATTAAGATATTGTAGAAAATATTAGAGAAGTTGCAGAGAACAAGGTGATGATAGAGTTAATAGCCGAAGAAGGAAAGTAAGAAGAGGAAGCGACACCAATTTTTGAAGACTTTTCCCCAATTTCGAGCGCAGTGACCCGCTGAGACCGCGGTTCGGTTGGACGGCGCCTTTGGGTCGTTCTGTGGGCGTGGCATGACCGTTGGCTTCGCTGCACGGGTGAGCACAGCATTTGTGTCCATTGCCGCCGCGCCAACGGCTAGCCATGGCGCAGCGCCAGCGGAGCGTGCAGAGCGTTAGTGCACTACAGCGACAGTTTCAATCACAGTTTGTGGCAGAGCACCAGGAAGAGTACGATGATCTGAAGCACCGACGCGAACGCATTCGCGCCCAGGTTCGTTGTCGAATCCCCTTTGATCCCGTTTGCTATTGGTGCACAGGCCTTTGCTTCAACCGACACGCCCTCATGTCTGCTACGATGATTCAGAAAAAGGCTCTGGCGCAGGCCGCAGCCACGACCACAACTGCTGCTCCAAAGCCGACAGGACCGCGAGCACCAGACCCTGGTCGACGGAGAGGAAGCGGCAGTCAAGGCACGGCCGCCTCTGCTGCCCCACCTGCCAATTCCAATCCACGGCGCCGACCAAGCAAACTCGCCCGCAATCGCTCCAGTACGAAACGTGACCCAGCTGTGGGCCACAACCCAGATCTGGATGATGCACCCGTGCAGCTTGTCGACGGCCCCGTGCGCAATCCCCGCGAAACTAGCTTCACGACCATGGTGTCCCGCCGGCCCATGAACAAGCCTAATTTACGCTACAAAAACCACCACCTGACCCCACTGGCCGGAGCCCAGCAGGATGATACCAACCTTGAGCGCAATACCTCTGCCCCACCCCACTGGCGCCCCCCCACCGATCCAGTTCGCGACATTCACAGCGCGGGCAAGCATCCTGTACTTGCTCCCATCGCCCCCAAAAGTGACAAAAAGCCACAGGCCCAACTTGCAACACAGGATCGCAAAGCTGCGGCCGCTGCGCCGCCCAAGGCAAGTGCACCAAGCCGAAAGGCCACGACCCCACCCAAGGCAAGCGCACCGAGTCCAAAGGCTGCAGCCGCGCCCAAGGCAAGTGCACCGAGTCCAAAAGTGGCAGCACCCCCAACTGAAGCAGCTGCCCCTGGTCGTCGTCGACCCCACGTCAAGGCAAGCTCCTCGACGGGTTCAGCCACTTCCGTCGACCCCTCGCCCCCCCCGCCAAGCCAAGAATCCGTCGCTGCAGCTCAAGACCTCGAGCAAGCTCTGGAGGCACACGAGCAGTTGAAAAAAGCACAGCGGGACACCGCGTCAGCTGAGGCTGAGCACGTTGAAGCCGCTCGCCGGAAAAAAATGGCTGCCATGGCCAAGAAGCGGCAGCAGGAAGCTGAGGCAAGTAGTGACCATGTTGTCTGTATCTTGTTCTGCGCCGGTTTTGGGGCTCAATGCCTGTTTGGTGGCCACTCTTTGTTCTTCCCAATGGCGAGGACTGGCTGCTCTCCGCCAGCATCCTTCTCAATCCAAAGTTCTTGCGTTCTGTTGACTTGTAGGAACGAGAAAAGCGCGCCGAGGAGCGGCGGCAACGGCTGCGCGAGCGTGAAGCTAAGCGTGAGCAGCAGCGCATTGAGCGACAACAGCAGCAGGGCGATGACGGTGATAATGCCGATGATGCAGTGCCCGCCCCTGTACGGGCCGCCTCACCACCCTTACCGACACACCGTCCCGCGGTTCAGTCCGTGGCGCCCCCTGCCGAGCAGTCTGACCCCACGTGAGTCTTTCAACCGATTGCGGCTCGGGTGAGCGCTGGACAGGCCATTTCGTTTCTTCTCGCATACTAACAACCATTCATGCTTCTAGACCAGCTCCGCCTGTAAATCCCCCAGCCGAGGTGGTACCGGCCGTGGATGAGCCTGCAATGCCATCAGCGACGTATCAGGTGCCGGAGCCTGCGACCATTGAGACTGAGGATGGAACTATTTTGACTTTGATGCCCTGCCCCACATGTGGCCGCAGTTTTGCAGCCGATCGGTTGGTACCGCCACATCTGCACCGCGTCTTCTTGTCGACTCAACTTTCGAATTTTCGGCCAATGGTCTTGACCAATTTGGAAACGATTCCATCTTATGCACCTTTGAATCCACCCTCGTAGTCTGGCAAAGCATCAAAAGGTGTGCCGACAAAATCAGGACTCCAAGCGTAAAGCCTTTGACGTAAAAAAACAGCGACTCCAGGCCATGGGCTCTGAAGCCATTGCTTTCGCGAAAAATGCCGAGCGTACGGAAAAGAAGTATCAGAAAAAGAACGAAGTTCGCAAGGTTTGTTTTGCTAGCTGGCCGTGGAATCCCTGCCTGAGCTGAGTCGACAAACCCCCCGCATTCTTGGAGGGTGCTTACTCGTTTCGTCTCGTTGATGATCTCATGCGTGGCAGAATAATTGGAAGCGCAAGCATCAGGACTTTGTTGCCGCAATTCGCGCTGCTAAAACAGGCGATACCGCCCCGCCAGCCATGGAAGACCCTTCGCTGGTCAAGGTACGTGCATGGATCTGGTGACTCGCCTGGGCGATGTCGTGCTGTAGTGCATCGTCTCACCGACCGGTTTCTGCCATGGTAATTGAACGGCCATTTTCGACACGTAGTGCCAACACTGTGGCCGTACCTTCAACGAAGATGCGGCTGAGCGACACATTCCTATTTGCAAGCGCAAGGCCGACGAGCAGCGCATGAAAAAAGGTCCCGCTAGCCGCCGAAAGAAATAAAGGACATCAGCAAGACTCACTGTCTCTGGGAAACCGCTGCATCATGCCACACTGGTGATTGATGTAGGTCTGGTCGAAGACCGGGTTCAGCAATCAATACAGACTGTATTCGTGCTCTTCCGTTCATCTCGAGAAGCAGCCCATCACAAAGGCGCTGGCAGCACCAGCGAGAGAGAGAGTTGGCCGTTTGGACACCACTCCCCATATGACACCGCGACGTTATTTTTGGCGCAGCAACTTGAATGAGCAAGGTTAACAAATCTGCAGAAAGTCCATCATAAACTACATTAACCCTTCGTGAACAGAATTTGGAGACAAATTTCAAAAAGAAAGAGAGAGAGAGAGAGAGAGAGAGAGAGAGAGAGAGAGAGAGAGAGAGAGAGAGAGAGAGAGAGAGAGAGAGAGAGAGAGCCGCTGGATGAGCTGCGGAGACAAGAGCGAGGAGGGTGTGGGGGGGGGGAGGGAGATTATCAGTGCCGAGGGTGTGTCGGATGTGCCTGGGGGGTGAGGCAGTGCGTGGGGGTATAGACGAGGTGGGGGTGGGGGTGGTGTGGCAGCCGGGACCATGAGGTGGCCGCAGATCGCGCGATTCTTTTTGATCGCGTATCTGGTCGCGACGGCTGGCCTCGTGCTCTACCTGCACAGTCACCGCCAAGCCGGGGACTTTCGCTTCTCGTTCCCGTCTGTGCACGTTAATATGGGAGCAGATCACCAGATGCACCATCAGAGCCAAAAGGAGGCACACATTGCCATTCCTAAGATCATCCATCAGACCTGGAAGGATGAGGTCAGATCAGCGCACTGGCATATCCACTCCATCTGCAGAGCGGGCGACCTGCGTCCACTCGAGTCTCCTGAGACCCGCCCGGCTGCAAGCCACCTTACTATATCGCTCGCTGGCGCTGACGGGCACGCCTCTTTGCTTGCATCATGATTCCGCAGAATGTGCCTGCCAACTGCATCGCGCCCGTGCAATCATGGAAGCAACTCAACCCCGACTACACGTACAAGTATGCCATCGGTGCTGCGCTGATAGCGCCTATGGCGTTCTTCATCCTCCCGCGCACAGCAGACTCGGCTTTGATCAATCCACAACATTTCACGAAAAGAACCCGCATGTTTCTTTCAGGTTCTACACCGATCGGGACATTGATCAGCTTATCCACGAGCGACATCCTGAGCTCAAGCCCCTGTATGCGCGCATGTCGCCCATCATGAAGGCGGATCTCTTCCGCTACTTGATTCTGTACGATGAGGGTGGAGTCTATGCCGACATTGATGTCGAGTGTGCGCAGCCAATTGACGAGTGGCAATGGTGCGTCTTCAGCAGCCTTCAATGGCCCACTGCACGCCCGCTTGCTCCATGTATTTGTCAACGGCGCGCCCGAGCCCATTGCTGATATGCAACATGCCCAACTCTTCTGTTCTGTAGGCGAGCACATGCCCACTTCAACGTTGGTATGATGGTTGGTTTTGAAGTCATCACGGGCAAGCGGCCAGACTGGCGCAAGTGGTTTGCGCGCAAGCATCAGGTTCGCACACTCGATGTGGAGGCGTGTTGTCGTGGGCCAGCGAGCCAGCGTCCTTGTCTGGCACGGCGCACGTGAAGCTTTTCTCCTCCTGATTGTAGGATGACCATCGTGCCTAGTCCGACGTCAATGCTGATGCAATTTTGGCTGCCTCGTTTTCTTCTTCTTCTATGTCGTAGATGTGTCAATGGACGATTGCATCCATCCCGCAGCATCCAATCCTGGCACGCGTGATTGATAACATCTGGGCCGAGTTTGATAACCGAACGGATGCCCAGGTACCCAATGCCAAACTGTCATTCCGCTCATACCAGCCAACCTTTTTAACCCTTACATGTCGAGCTCATCACATCGATCATCATCGTTTCAAGGTGCAACAAGCGAGTGCGGTCGACCTGACTGGCCCTGCCGTCTGGTCTGATGCCGTGACCGGCTTTTTCGACGAAGAATTTGGCGTTGAATTTGGTGTCGCACCCTTTGAGTCAGACTCGTTACGTGACAACTTTTACTTGGTTGGAGATGTCTTGCTGCTTCCTCTGCGTGCCTTTGGTACCGGCTCGGCTGGTACGTGCGCCACGACCATCGTGATTGCTGTGCTTTTGTGTCTATCTATGCATGTATGTATGCGTGTTCGTGACTCTGCGCCGGCTAGCATTCATGCCCACTCTTGTATTGCCGAGCATAGGCTACGTTGCTCCCCCCAACTTTCCTGGCAATGAGATTTTGATTCATCACAACTTTCAAGGGTCATGGAAAAAAAAGCCAGCCCCCCCGTCGTTTGCTTTGCCGGATCCTGGTGCGTTGGCCCAGGCCACAGGCTGTGCCCTTGTTCTTGGGGTGCGATTTCAGCTTGGTCTGATTTTGTTCACCATGTTCTCATCACCGGCAATGCCAACTCGACGCCTTCGTATCTCAGAAGTGTGTGATGTTGGGCCCAGTCAAGCTGAGGCCTGTGTGCGTGGATATCCTGAAGTCGGATATGGTATCAAAGCAATCATGGACGGTGACGTTGGCACGGTCTGGCGCCAGCCCTGGAAATACGATGGTATGTTGCCAATGCTTTTGGTAAAATCAGTCGGCTGAGAGCCTCTTATTCATGGTTATTGCGTGGACGATAGATAAGCACACGAAACTGCCCATTGTATTGACCCTCCAATCCCCGGATGCCCAGCCTTTTGTGCTCAAAACCTACGAGCTGATCGTGGATGATTCGGCACCGACAGCTTGGACTGTGTACGGAGCCACTGACAAAGCGGGGACGTGGGTGAAAATTGATGCGCGCGAGGCCGTGGACTGGTCCATATTGACGGACCAAACGTTTTCAACAACAACTGCCACGCCCTTTGCCTTTTACCGCTTCAACTTTACTGCCTCCAGCAATTCTAACGACCGCGTCTTGACCCTGAATGAACTCATCTTGCACGATCTACCCAAGCCCCTGCCACCCACCCCCGGTATGCTGCATGCGTCACTTCCTGCGGGGTTGCCTGCTTTCCCCGAGCTACGCCCTTCTCTCGTGGTTCTGTTGTCAGGTCACCCACACTCTTCTGCATAAATCTACTTTGCTTCGTATTTGCAGTTTGTGGCCTCTACGACAACAACGTGACCGCCTGTGCTTGCTGCGGTGGTTCGACCTTTGGGAGCAAAGAAGGTCCCGCCCATGCATTGGACGGCAGCAACTCGACAAAATGGCATGTGCAGTGGGAACCCAGTCAATTCTACGATACCTTTCCTTGGCTCAGCATTGTTTTTCCTGACGCAGTAGAACTGCGCAGCTATGCCATTCGCTCCGCGGATGACTTTGAGCTACGCGACCCCGCCAACTGGTTTGTTGTTCTTTAACTTTTGCCCCTTGCCTCAACCTTTTCGGCTCCTGTTAACTGCCTGCCTGAGCGACACTGATCTCATGTCCAAATTGCAGGACGTTGCTGGTGCAAGAAGCCGATTCTCACGTTTGGGAGACGGTTGATGAGCGGTTCAATCAAACTTTTGCCCAGCGTCATGAGCTCAAGCACTTTGCTCTAGCCAAGCCCGTGCGAGCTCAAGCCATCAAGCTAAAGTTGACGGCGCTACGGGATGCCTCTCACCTGCAGTGTCGCCACACATTTTGCACACAAATCGGCGAGTGGCGGCTTGAAACGGATCGCAACGATCAGCTCCCCAGTCAGCATCAGTTGTCCCAGGAATCGTGAGAGCTGCGCCGCCGAACCCTGAGTCATTCGCAATGTTAAATTTCTCCTTCTTGTATCTGTTTGACACCATCTTTCTCAAGCTTGTTTTGGTCGAAACGAACGCATGAACACATTTGCGTGAGCGTCGGATTATCGCATGGGCTTTTATCGTTGCTCGTCAATTTGCAGCTCGCTCGATCTGAAGTTGAATAAAACAGGCCAGCGGCATTATTTGCTGCTCTTGTTCTGCAACATTTTAGCGGGCTTTTTTGACTTTTTGGGTGAGGCCGCTGCATCAGTGTTTGTCGACTGCGTCAACTCAGCTGCGTGGCGCTTGCCAGCATGTGCATCCTTTGCCAAAGGCACTTGCACCGTAACGCCGGGCAGCGACGGCTCAACCAAACGCACAAGCATTCTAGGCCAGAATTCAATCGATCAGCATTTGAATACCATGTACACTCTTTCCTGTCAATGCCAGCCACGCAACACGTACTGTTCTCGCTGAGGATCCGAGCTATCCACTTGAACTTGGACCTTGACCTTGTCAAAGACACGCAAGTTAATGTGCTGTTGGAGAGGGCACCACAAACACCGATGCCACCGTGAGCACAAGTGGTTGATCAGAAGAATAAAAAAGGCAAAGAGCTTGATCACAAACTTGGTCGTCTTTGGTGACAGTGAGCGCCATCTTGTTTTCATCATAACTCAGCTCGGGCGCCTGGCCGTCCGCTGCATCAAAGTAGACGCGGCCTTCCAAGCCATATGCTGGCACCAGCACAGCAATCGCATTTTTTCGCACCCGAATGATGTACGCCTCTTCGTGCGTGGTTCGTTTCTACGGGTATCGCACCAAACACCGCGCAATCAGTTTCACAGACAAAATGAAGCCAAACTGAAACCAAAAAAAAAAAAAAAAAAAAAGAAAAAAAAAAAAAAAAAAAAAAAAAAAAGAAAAAAAGAAAAAAAGAAAGTCTAAATCATTTGTGTGGCTTTGCTCATGACGGACCTTGAAGAAGAGGCATGTGTGCAGTTCCAATGAAGACCGTGCCGCATACTGGGCTTGTCGGTTGCGAAAATTCAGGTTATCGCAAATGCTGGCGATTTTGTCCTAATGCAAAGGAGGTGTCAGGCAGAGTGGAAAAGGATTTGAACCATCCTTGACGGGCACATAAAACTCACCTTGTTGAGCAGATCAGGATAGGTAGGATCAGCGCCAATACAGGCTGCTAAAAGCCGGTGTACCAAGAGATCCGCGTAACGACGGATGGGCGAGGTGAAATGGGTATAGATTGGGCTTGCCAAACCTATTCGGGCAATGATAAGGAGAAGTTAGGATGAACGTGTGGGCCACCACCATTGGCATTTGCAGGAGCGACGGGCAGGGGTTGACGATGTGCGTTTTTTGTAAGTGCCATCGTAGCGTGTGTAGAGCCGCGGTCAAAGCCCAACACACCGTAGTGGCCAAACTCAGTCTGTGGCACAGTGCCTGAGCAGAAATATTGAGCAGGGAGCATGCATCGAGTGGCCTGTGTCATGAAAGAGACCGTGAGGGCGGGGTCGGCAAAACGCAGCAATTGTGGGCGAATTCACAATAATGGCAACGACATGGCTTGGATCAAGGTGCGAGACGGCCATACACCCGTGGCCAGCAGGTGCTCAAAGGAATAGAATGTATGTTCAACTGGCACGAAAACCACGGACCAAAATGCGAAGAAGAGTATTCATATAAGGCTGGCCTTCGGGTTGGGCCATATCCAACGACACCGCCAGCTCTTTTGATGAGGTCGTGCTCAGGGTGACACCTGCAGCCTCGGCCTGAAGCACGCGCAAAGGCAATCATTTGAGGGACGATATGCAATGGTGCGAGCGTGTCATGCGATGAGGGAAGACACGAGGCCTCTCAGTCCGCAATATATAAATAGAACTGAGCAAGCAAGAATGCGAGCCCAGCTACGGACCGCTTTCAACAAAGGCTCAAAGTTGGACGGAGGGGGCGCTGGGTGGCGACGCAGGACGGCACATGTGGGAAACTGTTTGTGTATTTCTCGAGCTGATGAGACGTTGGCTAATAGCATAAACTCCTGTGCGATTATCATCGAAGCGGCGGCAAAAAGGACAATGAATGTAGGGAGCTCATGTGTATCTTGTCAAGAACTCGCAAGATGGATCCCACGGCCGGCGATCAGGCGTTTAGACCGGAAAGATCCTGTCCACCACGCGTGACAAACCTCCACAAGCGAGTTGGTGTCATGAAGTTGCTTCATTTGCACATCCACGGGGTCGTGAGTTTCTGTGTCAATGCGGAAGCGCACTTCGGGCGATGCCAGCATGAGGGCACCAGCTTCAATGCGCCGCCGCTTCACAATCTTAGCCAAAGCATTGAGGCGGCGGATTGAGTCGGTCAACGTGGTTTGGTCGGTCTCATCATCGATGCGTGCTTGTGCTTCAGAATACTCGAGCGCAGCCTATCGTTGGGTGTTGTCATCGCATGAAACAATGAGTGCAGGTGGCCCAAGGAGCGTAGTCTAGCAACAACGACGGCATCGAGGTTGTGTGGCCCCGAAAGCAAGGGCGCAACAAACATACGCGAGATCGAATGATGGACTTGCAAAAGCGAGTTGAAATGATGTCAGCCTGATCCGTCATTTCCCAGATGCAAGAAAAGGCAAATCGCTCCTCGCCACCGCGAAGCGAGCACAGGTTCGAGCTCAACAGCCCTGGCACCATGTCAATGCTAGCGTTGCCAATCACGACCGAGAGTTCAGTGTCAGAAGCGCAACGGCCAAAAATATGACGCTGAGTTCAAGCCAGAAAAACATACCGGCGGTTGGACAAATACACGGTCGTGCCACGCTTGGCCGCTTCCTGATCCAAGGCGGTGTTCGGTTTGATGAAATGGCTCACGTCAGCAATGTGTACACCCACCTCAAAGTGGCCGTTGGGCAAGTCACGTAAATGAAGAGCGTCATCAATGTCCGTGCAACCTGCCGTTTGCGTTTGACGGATGTGAGCGCGGGACCCTTCGCGAAAGCGTCCACATGACGTGCTGTAGTGCGATGATGCACGAGACCTGGGGGATCAATGCTGCAGACTTCCAAATGCCGCAAATCCTCGCGCCGGGACAGGTCTTGCTCTGCGGCCAGCCAAGTTGCGTCTGGCAAACAACTATCGAGGCAGGTACAACCCACATGCCCAGACCCAGCAAAAGTCATGTGAGAACAGAAATGGTAAGGGCGGAGAGGGTTCAAGGTGCGACTTGGTACAAAGTTGCGCAGCTGTGGAAAAGCAACTATCCTCTGAAGCCCTTCCATCTTCCTTTAAGAAAAAACAAACAAACAAACAAGCAAACAACGACAATCGTGACGTACTCCAGCACCGCTTTCGAAAACGGTTCAAAGGGTACAGCGTGTTCGAGCAAAACAACCTCGGTTTCCGTGTTGACATCACCAATGGGCCCCAACACGCGGACGAGGTGACCCTAAAAGGCACGACAGGGCGCAGAATGAGCCCACCACAAGTCGTGAGCATGCAAGCGGCGCCTGTGAGAGCGAGCGAGAGGTGGTTGGGTGAGTGGGATCGTACAATCGGGTATTTGCTGTTGGTCGGCCAGCCATCCACAGCGAGCACAATTTGTTGGCCCACGAGTTTGTCAGGTTGCTGGGAGCGAAAGCGAATAGGTGGTAGGGTGGCTTCCTTGGCCGTGAACAAGAACAGGTTTGGCGAAGCGGTGTTGGAATTGGCGGCCAAGATACCACAATAGGGCCGCCAGCGCCGTCGCACAATGCCTAATCAAAAAAGCAGGTGAGCGTCGGCAAGGCTAGTGGCGCAGGTGCACGCCAGCTTGGCATGTCCGGATCATCAGGTCTCACCAACAACTTGACCAGTGCGCTGAGTACGCTCTTGCATGTCCTCCAGCTCTCCTTCGGCGTCCTGTTGAAAAAAAAGAAGAAGAAACAAGCACGGGCAGGACGAATCAAAACATTGTACGGTGCAAGCGCGTCTCACGCGCCGATTCCATGAAAATGATTACGGGTTCAGTGTCGCACAAGCACTCTGAAAGCAATATTCTGCCGCTCACCTGAGTACCGTCCATAACAAGGTGAGTACCTTCGGGGCGCTCGATGATACCGCTTGGAGTTTGCCATTGACTCTCGGGCAAGATCTGCAACGCAACCAAATCACCGTCAACAGCACGGTTCATCAAGTTGCCAGGGACAAAGACGGGATGCTCTGGATCGTCGCGAGGTTTGACAAAGGCCTCCTGGGTGTTTTCTCTGTGAGTTGTCACAAGCAATGGGGTCATATATACGCTTGCCGGCATGGGAGTGGGTGTGGTGTTTGTGGGAGAATTGCGAGGCCGAACCTGGAGATGCGCAGGGTGCCCTGCACAAGTTTTCCAGCCTTGAGTCCGCCTTGGACTTCAGCAGGTGAGAGGTGGGCCTCAAACACGGTCGTTTCATCTTCTTTGCAAATGGCCGTTTCGACAGCGTCGGAAATGGTTGCAAGCAGGTCCACCAAATCCGGGCTAGGGCCAAACCGCTTGGCCCATTCGTGCACTGGGGCAAAACATGTCAACAGCGGCGTATAAGCACCTCACATCTTGAGACATCTATTGCTTTAAAGAAAACCGAATGAAGGTATCACTTTTGCGTACCGCTGTAGGCTGCCAACCCCTCATTTCGGGCCCGACGCAAATTCTCGGCATCGTTGGTGAGCAGAATGACGGCAAACTCCTCGGGGCAAGTCTCAGCATGCTCTTTGTAATGGGCAGCGGCTCGGCGAATTGCGCGATCGTTTCGGTCATTGGGACTCTCTCCTTCCTCTGCTGTGACGTGTGTATCCCTGCATAGTGTACCACAGTCAGGACTGGCGGAGATTGGTGGAGGGAGTAGCCTGGATGACATGGTGTCGTGTAATCAGTCCATGATCACCTACTTGCTGTGTTCGTTAGAAAAGACATAGAACCTCTTGGCAGCGTCTGAACTAATGCCACGGATACGTTGATAGGCCGCCAGGCTGCGATGCTTGACCTCATCCAAAACGGTGGTGGTCAAGACCACGTTTTTGACGGATGGATGCTCCAACACGTCGAGCTGCAAAACATTTGAGAGCATGAGTGCTGACTGATCAAAGCGCGCACTCCGGGATCCTGCAGCATGTGCTGGTTCGGTGTTGCTCAAGGTTGCAAACAAAATACCTGATGTAGAACGGCATTGGTGTCGGGAACGAGCACGGTGCCGGGCTCTAGACAGGGTTCGGTCTGTTGGCATTTGGTGCAGCCTAGGAGCATAGGCGGGGCCACAGACCGGTGATCTGTTGAGGTGTATATCCAAAGGCCGGGCCAGTTCGAGGCTGGTAGGCTGGCTGCCGCTGGCGCAGGAAGCAGCAGCTACCAGATGTAGGTTCAGAACATGGCATAGGGGCATGTACGCACCATGCAGCCGACAATGAATGTCATCGCGGAGGTAGTGCTCGCGGGACACCTTCAGGACGGCGCCCTTGCGGGTCTTCTTGCTAAAGTTGTTCTTCTTCAGCATGTCTGTCCGTTCTCAACCACTCAGTCCTCCACCTCCCGTACCCAATACACTTGTGCTCTCCCCTGCTACGTGGCGAGGCGCTCTTCCTCGTACAGATCGATGGGGTCACCAGCCTCCCGTCGTGCGTTGGAAAAAGAGTTTGAGAGAGAGAGAGAGAGTTTGAGAGAGAGAGTTTGAGAGAGAGAGAGAGAGAGCACGCGGTCGTGCCTCTGCCGTGTCAAACATGAATCGTTTGTCTGACATGTCAAAAGGAGTTTATCTGACAAAAAGGTGAAAACCTCATTGGGTGATGTGCGTATGGAAAAGTCAATTTCCTTGTTTGGGTGACTTCTACTTGTGCTCGTGAGGTGGTCGAGGTGTGTTCCTGCGATTGACATGTTAATCATGTTCAACTGTTGCACCTCATGGGTTGCTTTGGTCTGTCTGGCAGCTCGATGTGGTTTCAGCAACTTCATGGCGCAGCAGAGGTAGTCGGACTAGGCAGGGTGGTAAGGTTCAAAATGCAGAGCGCGTGGTCCTCGCTGACCGTTGCGAGCTGCAGCCAGGGCAAAAACAAAAAACAAAAACATGGCATGGGCGTGGGGTGTCGAGCGTGAGACCAAGCAGCAAGCTAGCGGGCGCGTCAAGATGGTGGACTACAGGGCAAATTTGACTCGGCGTACTCGAATGATGTCGGTCGGGTCGTGCTGGGGTTGGAACGCAAGAGCAGTCACGGTTTGACTGTGAATATGTCCGGCCTCAAAACGTTGGAGCTCTGCCAGCTGGCCAGCTGGATCCAAGTGGAAAATGTGGATGCTACCGTCCTCAAATCCGGCAGCAACCACGTCGCCATCATCGTTCCTGTAGGTGACTTAGTGTCAGAGGAAATGACCTCTCCGTTGTCGGGCACAGCCTCTGTCGGAAATTGTCGGTTGCAGTACGCACCGTCGATGACAGGCAACCGAGGTGACGCTGCTGTGTAGCTTGCGCAATGCAGTTGCAAGTGTCAGCTGGCCGTCGGCAGCCAACCAAACCTTGATCTGTGGACAAGCCACACAAGAATGAAGCAAGCCAGAATGAGCGCGGACATGACAAGGCGCATCGAACCGATTTGCACAAACCAGATGATGCGGTCGTGGGCTTTGGGAAAAACATTGGTGTCACCGTATGGCTCTGATGGAGGTAAGATACGGGTTACGTAAGCCAGCGCGCACCAGTGTAATTCCGAATCAAAAAAAGGGTGTGGCGAGTAGAATGGGGAACAAACGACCTACGCTCAGCGTCGGGTGTGCGGCGATGTAGGCAAATGGAGCGATCACGCGACACCGAGGCAAGATATGCCTCGTTATGGCTAAAAGCCAACTTGACGACGCTGAGCGTGTGTCCCGCCAAGCGACCCAACTATCCCACGAGCACAAATCAAAGAAACCAGGGTTAGTCTGCCAGATTGTTGGTCGACGGACAACCAGACCAAAGATATATCCACGAAGCTCCCTCTCCCCTTCCCCTTGAATTCATTTTGACCACCGCCAATAGCAAACAGTGCGTACAATTTGATAATTATCGGCGCTCCACAGGATGATCAGAGCATGTTCTGGCGAAGTTGCCTACACCCAGCATTCTCTTGTCAGGCAGAGGCGAGCAGATCTCAAGAAACTTTGTGAATCGACTGAACCCCCTCATGCAGTTCAATGCAAAAGCCCGTTTGAAGCCCAGGTCAAAGCACGGACCTTGCACGTGGTAGCGAGCACACGCTGCGTCCTTGCAGCGCCCACGGCCAGAATTTCGTAGCCATGACCGTACAGCTTCGCGCTCTCTGGCCAAAGTGTATTTTGGATCAAGTCTTCTTCCAATGGGGGTGCTGTAAATGACATGTGCAAGTGGCAGTGGACGGAGGTGCTTGAGAAGATAGCACCACGGGGTTTGGAGTACTCAGCCCAAATCGCCGGAGAAGAAAACCCAAGAACATGATCCATGTCATGATGACGAAATCCTCGCCACTTCTCGACATTGACTTGCCCGTGTGGATCGTTGGTCGAGAAGGAAGAACAGCATCATCACTTGCACGATAGCCCAGCTGTTCCTCCTGAACAGTGGCATTATGTTCGTCGGACGAAATGGCCTAAAGGCGTTCAAAGCCAAGATCCCAAATGCAGCGTCAGAGGTGTGGATGCGAGCATCACTGGTAAGGGGAACCAGCATACCTTGTTGGACAGGCCCAAGGCTGGAACACTGGCGCCAAACGGCCGTTCGGCCCGCTAACACGATAAGGGTATAGCAGCCAGCAGCGTTCAGCCAGCGGCAGCAGTGTCGATTAGGCACAGGTAGTCGCTCGGTTCAAAGGTTGAACGGCTGCGCTACTGACCTCGGGATACTGATGTCCGTTGACGTTGGCAAAGCTAGACACAAACGTGGCTGGTGCCTCAAACGCCCGCAATACCTGCCAATGCAGCAGGAGAGTCAAGGTTCCAGTGCAACCTCGCCTCTACCGGTGAAGAGAGCCTGCATCGCCCCGTTGCTGCGAGCTTCCGTCTACACACACCTTCTCGTCGGCGCCCGAGACAAAGGCAAGGTCGCCAGTGAAGGCCAAACAGCGCATGTTGTAGCCGTGTACCTGAGGGACGGAACATCAAGCCACACGCGTGAATCAAGTGTTAAAATACACTTCAGCCAGATGCACCTCCTTGATTTTTTTCGGGCGGGCACTTTTGAAAGTACCTGGGGTCGAGCAAGCTCATGCCAGCCGGCATGGCCAGTCGCTTGTGCAAAGAGGCGCACGGATTGATCCTCACTAACACTCAAGACAAAGCGGCCGTCGGGAGACCACGCCACATCTCGTACCGCCTGAGTTGCAAGAATTGCACACCAAATTGAGCGTATGTTGGTATCATGCACCGCGCCAATCGTTGCACGGCATATGGACATACGGCAAAATGACCACTCAGCACAGTTTGTGGTTGCCAAGCCTTTCCGGTTTCTGAGCGTCGCCAAAAGTGAAAAGCGCCTTGATAGCCATGACTAAGCACTTCGTTGTCGTTGGCACCAAAGCAGCACCCAAAGAAGCCCAAGGTGTTGCCACCCACTTCTCCCAGCCGGGCTTCGTCCAACCAGACATCAGCCTATTGCAAAATACGGAGAGCAACCAAGGCCGCTACATCAAGGCTCATGGCACACGAGAACTGGGAAGATGCACTCAACATCTCGCTTCAAAATACAAGGTCAAGGAGCACCACCCAACCTTCTTGTCGTATTTCCAGAGCATCATGGTCTTGTCGGCGCTGGCAGAAAGGAGCGTTATGTCCTCATCAGAGGCGTAAGACCAATCCAGGCCATAGACTTGCCCATCGTGTCCGATCAGCAATGCCTCGAGGCGCAGGCGAAAGCTGGAGACCATTGCCGAGCGGATCAAGTTTGAGTTGGTGGTCAAAGCAACACAATACTCACGCAGGCCAGATGCAACATACGTCAGTTGTTCAGCAACGGTAAAACGGCGTTCCGAGGACTCGAGCAAGGCATTAAAGTCGTCTAGGCAAGGTCGCAAAGAATGAGATGGTCACAGAGCGGCCTCTTAAGATAGGCCTGTTTGCTGCACAGGGGACACACCTTGATTGACAAGCATTGTGCTCTGGGTCGTGGCGATGCTCCAGAGGCGAATGTAGCTATCTTGAGCGCCGCTGGCCAAGAGCAATTCTGCGACCAGATCCCGAGTGTCAGATAGACCGCAGGCCGTCAGCTTATTCCTTGGCTAGCACCAAGCTCAAAAAATCAAACCGCCACTGAGCTAAGGGGAGGTGCACGCAGGATGCACCAACCATCGCCACGCCGTGTGAAGGCCAGGGCCCGAATCCAGTCATCGTGTCCAGCCACAATGTCCACCTCTGCCAAGTTGAACGTGTTGTCAGCGGTGGGCGTCGCTCCTGCATAGAGATGCAACTTGGCATTGGAGAGACCGGCAGCCAAGATGACAGCTGAGGTTTCGCCTGGTGCAAAACAAAAAAAGACATAGCGGGTGAGTAAGGGACTCTTGCTTGCCCTGTTCTTGGGCTAGTGGCTGGGAAAGGGGCCAAGATAGGCGCGCATGGCCGCACCGGGCAGATAGTCAAGCGCGAGGCACAGGGCAAAGTGACGGCCACACTCAATTGTCTGCACGGGGGCCCATGAGGATGATGAAGCACCATGCCACAGTCGCACGGTATGATCGGCTGAGGCGCTAGCCACTAGATGGCTGCCATCGTGAAGCTGCAGGGCGGTGACGGCCACAACGGAGCGTGTATGGCCTTCAAGAACTGCGATACAGCCGTACAATTCCGTATCCTAGCCCCCATGATTCGATTCATTTTTTTTTAATATCCCGTGAGATTGTGCCCGAGCATTTGCGCGGCCACCTGACCGGGGGCGCGGCCACGAACCGGATTCTTGGCCCAGATTCGTAGGGTGGCGTCGGTGGCGCCACTCAAAACAATGTCTGTATTTGGCAACCAGGCCACACAGTTGATGCGATCGGTGTGGCCCAGCAGAGCTGCGACGACGCGAGGTTCTCGGGCCTCCTATCAAGTGTGCCGAGATGAACCAGCGTGACGCCGCACGATTGCCTTCTTGTATTGCAGTGATGAGCCCTTGTTCCAAGGCTTACAGCGCCGTACCTGTGTGTCGACAATCAGCAGGCGCCGGCCAGCACCATACGCGTACACGCTGGTACCACGCTGCCAGCGCGCAGCACCCGTGGATGCACTGCATGCAGCGCTGCACAACTCCATGTCGTCGATTCAGATGAGAGAGCCTTTCAAATGCAACTCAGCGTGCGTGTGTGCGGTGAGTGTGTGTGAGAGAGAGAGAGAGAGAGAGAGAGAGAGAGAGAGAGAGAGAGAGAGAGAGTGAGAGAGAGAGAGAGAGCACACCACATGTCCAACTGAAGAGAAGAGCCATTGTCAGCATTTTATGGCAAATAGTGTTGATCGAGTTAACGGAGCTGAGGTCGGCAGAGGAGCTTCATGACGTTGGTCAGCGGAGGTGCGCGGTGCAGTGTGTGTGGACCGCAGTTGGCAATCGGCATCCGCGGGACAGCGAGGCCTCCCGGTTGCTGGTACATGCTGGCCATCCGTGGCGGGCTCTTTTGATGAGTGAGCCGGGAGGGGTGTGCTGGCAGCATGGCAGACCTCGTGTATTGGCGTGTCCTCGAGGAGCTCGTCACGACCGAGCGCGATTACGTCAACGGCTTGCTCCTCGTGCAAACAGTAGGTTGCTGTGAGGGCACCCTTGAAATGTTTGTGTATCATGCATTCGTCAGGCCTGTGCTTGCACATCTTATTCATATGCGTCTTGGGATCTCTTTGCCCATGTTGTCCTTTCCAGAGCTACATTGAGCCACTCCAGAAGTGCGAGCATGTTAGCGAGGACGCAATCCGTGATGTGTTCGTGTACGTTCTGCCGAAAGTGCACATTGTTTGCCGCGTGCCGTGCACGATGCGCCGTGCGTCTGTTCTGTCTCACTTGGCATAACCCTCGCTGATTTTTGACCCACATTGATGCGCTGATGGCATAGCAATCTGGTGGACATCCTGACCTTTCAGGCTGAATTCGTCGATGCTCTCGAGGCGGCCTTTGCGAATGAGGGAGATGATGTGGCCTGTCAACGCGTCTTTCTGCAACACGTCAGTTTTAATCGTGAGGCAGCTGATGCTTCACAATTGCCTATGGCCCTTACCAAGCTGCTGTGACTCCGCTAGAGTACACGCTTTCAGATTTACTCGGAGTATTGCCGGGGTCATGTAAGCCACGCAAAAAGACCGCCCAACATTGCGATGGGACCCAAACTCAACTGCCTCGGGGTTTGAAATGATGCCCTGTGTAGGTTCGCGGACTGCAACGCCTCTATGGCCTGTTGGATCACCCAGACGTTCGAAGCTTCATTCGCGTACGATCCCGATATATGCCTGATGTGCCCACATCCTTCATTGCATCGCACCTCCTGAACTCACTCGCGTCGAAACTCTGGAACGCCTGACGCTTTGATTGAATTGTGCCAGGCCTGCCAATTGCGAAGCCAATCCAAGCTGAACCTTGAAGCGTATCTTCTTAGCGTGATGCAACGCATCTGCAAGTATCCCTTGCTCTTCAAAGAACTTTTAAAGCGCTCATCTACCGATACACAACGCCAGGTCACCCAGCAAGCGTATGGTATGTCTGTTCTACTACATCGCTCGCTGAAGGACGGGAAGGTGACAGAGCGACGGGAAAACCTATGGCTGCGTTCACCTGGCTCTTGATGCACCATGGCCTTGCAGAGGCCATGGCGCACGTAGCGCACGTGGTAAACGAGGACAAGCGCCGTTTCGAGCGGCTGGAAGCCATTGACGCATGGCAAAATCAAGTTGAAGGCTGGACGGTGCGTTGCGCAATGGCCTGCAGTCTGTGCTTGACATCAACCAAGCACGTTCAAGAGTTGATTGATCACGTTTGTGTTGTTGCTGTTGGGGGATAGGGACCAAACTTGCGAGATACTTCCACCCAGCTTTTGTTTTGCGGAACGCTGCTCAAGTTCTCCATTTCTCATGGCAAATCTGCTCACTCGGACCTGCGAACTTTCTTTCTCTTTGACAACGAGCTCATCTACTGCAAGGGCGTGCCCGCCGCAGTAGCTAAAGGTCGGTTTGTGCTCACTACGGCTGTCCTATTTCGATAGACGACCTCCTGTTTGACACGCTGATGCCGCCATCGCCGCCCCTCTACAGAAAATCCTATCATACCAGTCGAAGACGCGCTGAAGGACGCTGCTGGCTTGGTTTTCAAGGGTCGCATCAGCACACAAAACATGTCCCTGCTAGATCTTGACGACGGCCGAGGTAGTCCCATTGTATTTCTAGCAGCCGTTCCATGCTCACCTGGCTTCGTGCTTTTCACACACCATATTGGCTGTGGATCTTTACAGCTCATGTACAAACCAGTGGCCAAGCCGTGCAGAATGCTTTTAAAGTAAGCAACGTGAGCAAGGGCAAGTGGTATGTATTGCAAGCCGATAGCACCGCCGTCAAGCAGCAATGGCTCGAGGTATGTTTGGCAGCTATACTTACCTTGGTTGTGCAAGCCAACTCTTTTTGGACAACAACTCAATGGCGCTGCTGTTAGGCATTGCACGCCGAGGTCGAGCGCATCGCACAGAGCCAAGAGGGCAAGATGGCCTCCTTTGATGATCACAGCGAGCTGAGTGCGTTTTCTCCCTCTCAACTGTCTGTAGTCAAGGATCACTGTACTTAAACCAACCTGGCATCTTGTGCTTTTTTAGGCGGACGTCTACTAGCCGCTGTCCGAGCAGCTGAGCCTCGAGTCATCCGCGACCATAAGACCATGTTGACCTCACTGCGAAATGTTTTTTATGGCCAAGATCTCGTGCGCTGGCTCTTGGCTCAGCGCTGGGATGGTCTCGACACGGAGGTCTGTTGCGGCTCACCTACAACACGTGCTAGTTGTGTTCTTGTCTCATGCTTATTGTGCACGCAACAGGAAAGCGCCGTCGTGTATGGGCAAACCTTGGTGGATGTTGGCATCATACATCATGCTCATGACCGTGCTGGCTTTGAGGTGAGTCGAACCTTGGCCTACAACTCGCAGTTCGTGCTTTCCCTGCTACCCCTGAGAATCCCACAAGGCACGACACGTCACGAACTGCTTCTCTTGGTCTTTTGACCGGTGGGGTTTTCACAGAATGGCAAACTGCTTTATCGTTTTCGTCAAGACGATGGTACTTTTGATGACCATGCAAGCAGTCATGATACGGTCAACAAGGGTCTGCAACTCTATCTGTTAGTCATGTTCTAGCGTGCTGCCTGCGCCTAGTCAATGGCGGCGCTGCTGCACAATTGTCTCACCCCCGGGCAGCCAGTGCAGACTAATCCATGGCATGTCACCAGGCGGTTGCACGGAACAGAGGACAGCGATGTAGTTGGTGAGCTCAACCATCATCTCAAAACCTATCCCCTGAGTTTCGAGGGCACCACCCTTGTTGACTGGCTGATCGAGCAGGTAAATTTGTCCCTGCGATGATCTTGGCTGGACCTTGGGCGCTCCGCAAGACACAGGTGATGCATGGATATTAATTTCAAACTGATCAAATGTTGCCGTGCGCTACCATTCAAAAAAGAGTGATTGCAAGGACCGTACGGAGGCTGTGCGACTGGGTTCCGCCCTCTTGAATGCTGGCTTCATTCATCACGTTGCAGATGAACATGTGTTCAAAGACAAGAGTCTATTTTATCGCTTTTCAGCCGACGATGCGGTAAGCAACCCAATTTGCCAAGGTTCCAGGTTTGTCGTCAACCTAAAGTTATGCCTCACAGTCTTTACTGTTGGGCTTTTAAACCCTACGCCTTTGCCTGCTTGACCACGAACTAGTGGCTTGCACCTGCAACTTCGCCCAATTTTCGCTTTGTAGAACCGACGACTGTGACGGCCCGAAGCGTCGTGCTTGAACCCGGACCCTCAGGCTGTGGATTTACCCTTGTGAGTTTAGAGTTTGAACTACGTTCGCTAGTTCTACCCCTGTGACCTGGCAGGGTTTCCACCATCTCACGTGTCGGCCAACCTATCGCTGGAGCTCAGAGCGGAAATGACCCGGTTTGCATCCGTGATGTCGAACCAGGGTCACCAGCCGAGGCAGCGGGCCTCGTTGCCGGTTTAGGCGTTGTAGCGGTAGGTGTCCGTCCTGTTGATCGCGATATCATGATGGCACGGAACTTCTTGGCCTGATCTCACTCTTTTCTTCGAACGTATGTTGAACACAGGTGAACGGGGATGATCTGTCAGAGGGCACGCTGGGCGAAGTGGCGGAAGCTATCAAAAATACTCCATCTCGGCTCGAACTGACAGTCGAGCACGCAGGCCTGTTTGCTCGCCGGTATGGCAGCTCCTGCTCGGTTTCCGCTCGCTTGTGCAAGCAAGCGTTCCTAACTGTTCGATGACGACCAACTGTGGCCGGTCCTCTTGCTAGCGATGAGGAGCTGAGCGCAATGGCACGCTATGTGTACACTTCTAGCTCAAGTCGACAGCTCACTGTGCGTGTTATTTGCGTGCTGTGCGCCCCTGTAATCCACCTTCCACACTGGGTTGTACTTTTCTGCCTTGTTGGAGTCGATGACTTTCTCCAATTTGCAAATGATATGCTCGTATTTCTCCGTTTAGGTGATCGAATCATTGCAGCGCTCAGCTCATGGGTTGCGCGCAGCCGAGGCATTTGCGCGTGTGCTGATTCAAGAAGATGAGATGCTGTTGGAGGTGAGTCGGTGCATCTGTCTTTCTTTCTTTAGACGGCAGAGTTAGGCATGGTTATGGCCCCGTCACCGCCACCAACACCGCGCGTGGCTCTGGTGACCTCTCATCAGGGGTGCTTGGCATCGTTTTGTACTAGGCCTTGGAGCCCACGCTTCCTCAACCGTATAATTCGGCGCGAATGACGGCATTTATGCAGACACATAAACGCCTTGAGCTACATCGCGTATGATTACACGTGCTTGCATTGCATTCGCGCAGAAATGCAAGGGAGAGCCTCATGCGTGCCTTGATGCCCTGGATATTCTTGATCCGATTGCAGACATTGCTGGACACTGCCTCGACCAACCTCGTTGCGGGCGATTTTGTCAAACGCTCAGCTGACAAAGATAGTCGGAATCGTGGTATGCACGGTGCTCGCATTCTTTGAATATGGTCGTGATCAATCAGCCTACTGTGCGCGTGAAATCACCACTCGCTCGCGTCGTGCCATGTTCAGCACTGGAGGCCATCAACCTGCACACCTACATTATCGAGGTATGCATTGTATTACTCAGCTCAACTAGGTTGACGTTCCCGAGACACTGCACATGCCTCCTTCAAGCCTGAGCTTTAGCCCTCACCGATTCAGAAACTCCCCAAGCCCATGCCGTTCATCTGAGTGCTGCTGTGTTTAGGTGTTTGGGGACACTCGTGGCGTGGCTGCACACGCATGGACCACTGTGGGCGCCTTTGCTGCGCATCACCTCGGATTTCGCAATACGGCCAGTGGCTGGAAGGTACGTGTTCGGGCTGGAGGCAATAACTGGGCCCGGTGAAAGCATCAATATCTCTGCTGTGTGGGCCGAACATGCATTGTACCATAGGGTGTGGTGCCGCGCAGCGAAGTTGGTGACCTTTTGGATGAGGTCGAAGCTCTCGTTTTTGGACTCGAAGAACTGGCTGAGGCGCTCTCTCGCTGTCAACCCCTACAAGGTGGCGGGCGCGATGACAGCGAGGGCATTTCCTGGCTTTGTCGTAGTCTGTCGTAAGCTGATTGAGGTCCTCTGCTTTCCACAGGCGTCGTTCTTCGCGACCATCGGCCACAGAATCGCCTGATTGAAGTTGCATTGAGTGAGGGCGATGAGCTGGAGATGCATGAGGACACCGCCATGCACGGCACCAACGAGCTCATTTGGGTCAGTGGCGCGTCGACTCGAGCGTCTAGCGTCTGTGGACCGTTCCATTCAGTGTTGGTTCAGTCGTTTATGATAACAGACCGCATCATTTGTGTGTAGGTGCGCAACGTGACCCAAAATGCGGAGGGCTATGCACCTGTGCGTCTGATTATGCGTACAGGCGCCCTGACGTCAACACAGGTGAGCACAGCCACCGTATATTCTAGGCTCCTGCGCTCCTTTTGTCTCGTTGGGATGTGTTATGGTCGGCAGATCATCGTGTCGCCACATAGCCTGAGCCTGTATGGCCGCGCGTCGTGGGATAGGTGGACGCGGCCGTTGAGCAGGCTGAGGCAATCAAGGCCAATGCTGCTGCAATTGTGCGCATTCTACAGGGAGTCGCTTGGGAAATTGCCTTTCCAGAGGCTAAGCTCCGGCACTTGGCAGGTAAAGCAGCGGCACTACTTTGACGAGCACCGAATGTAACTTTGGCTTTGACTCACGGGGCGTGATGCGCGAGGCAATAGTGACAGCTCTTCGGGTGGCGGTCGCATCAGCCAAGCTCCAGGCCGGCGGGGACATGGCAGACGTCAACGCAGCGGCCGCCGCCACGGTGGCGGCCGCGCGCGCATGCGTCGTGCAAGTATGTATGCTCGCTCTCCGGGTTTTGTGCTTGACAAAAATTCTCTATGCTGTGCGGGCTTGTCTCATGCCGTTGCTGTTGCTCGCGCATCATCAGCTGTGCATGCAAGCCGCCGTGTTGGGTGTTTTGGATCAAGAGAGCAATGCCTACCTCAATTGGGATATTCAGGTCTTGTCATTTGACCTAACTTACGTTCAGCCGGTAATTGGCAGTTTTGATCACCCTGATCCAAGTTTGTTCTTCTGTTCTCCTGCAAGCAGGAGGGCTCGGAACATCGCTTGGACAGCATCCGAAGCGCGGCGCTGAGTGCGCTTACCAGCGGCTTTTGCGAAAAACTTCAGGTCTGCCGCATTCAGCCGAGGTCGTTCAAGTGCACGCTAGGCATATACCCTGACCCTCGAATTATTCGCCCGCGCGTGCTTGCTGGCTTGCATGTGGATGGTCCTTGGACCCGAGATAGCTGTCTATTGAGCACGGTGATCGAAATGCTGGTGCAAGCCTGCAATGGCTGAATGATGTTGCGCTGCATGGCGTGCTGGCGATCTTCACGAGCCTGTTATCCACCGGTGGAACTGAGCTAGGTGTGTGAACTGGTTGTACTTTTGCTTTGTAGAAAGAGGAAAGCAGGCACCGCGTGTGCGCGCGCGTGTGTGTGTGTGTGTTTTGTTGTGTTTCGTTTGCTTGCAATTTCTGTAGCCTGAGTTGGATGGCTGGTTCGTGCTCATTGATGCCGTCACTTGGCTGGAGTAGGCATGGTCGCAGACCATCGCTTCGGCGTGCACTGGTTGAACGGCGTGTCCTTTTGCTTGGGCGTGGATTTGGCTCGCAGTCCACGCGATGGTGAGCTTTTGTGCCAGGGCGAATCTGCAGCTTCCGCGTTGATCGGCACGTGACTCATTGAGCCAAACCCCGTACACTTTTTGTGATGTCCTCGCCTGGATGATCTTGTCCATGCATGGTGTAGGATACAAGATTGGTCTACTCGGCAGTCGTCGGCATCTGGTCGTGGAAATTACAGTGGATCCCACCACGTGGCAGCTGCTGCCGCCGGAGCTCCAGCACGCGTACATACCTGTCTGTGCCGTCCTATTCAATCAAGGTATCAATCAAGTCCAGACGGAGGTACTCAAGGTGGGCGGGGACCAGCTGCAGAATGAAATTAATGCAGCATCATGGTACGTGGCCTAGACTTGACGGTGACTTGGTGCATTGATTTTGAGGCCTTGTATACAACGTGATTGGCTGTCGTTGTGCCCATCCTTTTTGCCAGGCAACTCTTGGAGCAGCATGCCGATGCAGTGCGCAGCCATCTGACCGAGCAGGCCGGCGAGCACAACACCTTATACTATCGGTGGGTGTCATGCGGAACGCACTCCTGCACTGAGCCTGCCATCTCAAGCAGGTTGAATTTTGGTTGATAGGCACAAGGAGGAGCGAATTCGAGAACTGCAGACGCGCATAGCAGCTGCAGTCACGCGTTCGGGCATTAAGAACTCGGCCCTGCTTCACCTTGTGGCAGAGCTCGGTGATCTGCTTCATGGGCTGCAGTTTATTTCTTGCAAAAGCGCCAAAGATCGCACCGGTACGCCATACTGGAACGTAACCTTGTCCCGTAATTTCGTGCTCTCGCACGCACGCCCAAAGCCTGAGCTGATATGTTCTCTTTTGGCACTGGGCTCCCTTCCTTTCCTTTTTTTCTTTCTTTTTTTCTTTCTTTCTTTCTTTTTTAGCAATGTTTGCAACCGCACAGGCAGCAGAGACGCTTGTGCGCCACCATGGTATGCCGTTCAATCAGCTGCGCGTGAGCTTGGATGTGACTCGTCAATCTGGCGTACGTCGGTCCAATGTGACGTTTAACACTGGCAAAAATGTTTTTGCTTTCAACGACGACCAAGTTAAGGTGAGTTCAACAACCTGTCGAGGCACATGTTCGCGACAGCATCCGATCCTCTTACATGCCGTTTGTGTGGTTTTTGACTCCCAGAATCATTTACCATTGCTATTGCGACCCCCGCCTGGCTCGTATGGCAAAAACATGACCTGAGCGTCCCTCTTCTTTGCAATTCATCATGCTTTTCTGATGATGATGATGATAACAACAATAACAACAATAACATGGAGACGAAACCTTTTTTTTTTGGGGGGGGGGGTTCACCGGCTTTCGAGGATGCTGTCATGTCAGATGCCAGCCAGTCTCCCAGTCTTACATGAGAC
Organism: Monosiga brevicollis MX1; assembly: GCF_000002865.3. NCBI lineage: Eukaryota > Choanoflagellata > Craspedida > Salpingoecidae > Monosiga > Monosiga brevicollis. The sequence goes on along the minus strand of NW_001865042.1, from coordinate 1,175,490 downwards.
TCACTTTTCGAAGCGCGTTATTTTTCCCTCTCTCTCTCTCTCTCTCCTCTCAAACAGCTAAAAGACATCAAAAAAGAAGAAGAAGGCGAGAGGGGTGGGGGGTCACTTTGCTGTTTTTGACCCGATCGAGGTGGAGTGTCGTGCCGTCGAGCGCGCATGAACCTTCTTCATTGGGGTTGATGTGAAGGTGGCGGGTGATTGTGGCCACCATCCATTCATTGGGTGTAGATCAAAGGAGGAGGTGGCCGCCGTGTTTTACTCGGCCTCCCCTGCGCCCACTTCTTCTTCTGGGGGCTACCACCGCCCAGAACTTGCCACTGTAGAGCGCCACCGTGGCTCAGCTCGGTTGATCGGTGCGCGTGCGTCCTTGTGCGATCCTGGGTGACTGCAACAAGGCCTAGAGGCACTGGTGCAAGACCGCTGATTGCCTCTAAAAACTACCCACGGACATCAAGCAGTGTCGATGAGGCCTCTATGAAACTGTGCCAAGTGCATTCGGTCCAGCCGTGCTCCCCTCTTGCCGGTCGCTATTTATCACCTTAGTGTGGCAGGGTTGCGCAAAGGCTCGCCTGAAACTTGCAACTAGCTCCCTTCTTTCTATCCAAGTTCTTCAGATCGGCTTCGAGGTTGCAAGGGGGTCATGGCATCGACTGCGCACAGACTTGTAGCTTATGTTTAATCATCATAATGCCAAAGTGCGCGCTCTGTCGCGCCTCCACCCCAGGCTTCACCAAGACGCTCTGTGCACAATGTCACTTTATCAAGGAGGCCATGCTCGAGCATGGCGTCGACAATACCCGTCGGGCCTTGCAACGTGCCGTGACCGGCATGCGCGAAACGCCCAACCCATCACAGCGTGCCAGAGCCTTCACCTTAACTGCGGTATGTCATATACTCACACTTACGCCCTTGGCCGTGTGACATCCCGAGGTCCTGCTTTGCTCACCACGCGTTTGATTCTTAGCGCCACAAACATGACGGGAACGTTGAGGCATCGGATGAGGAAAGTTACGTTCATTCCAAGTCCATTCTTGGCGCTTCCGGTGAACAGTCAGACGCCTCAAAGGGTGAGAGTGCTACCAAACCCATCATCGCTCCCCCGCGCCGCCGTCGCACCAATACCCTCTCCAGTCAGGGGAGCGCGTACACGCCGAGCGCGCGAACACCCTCCTTGAAAGTAGATCAAGGTGGCGCACATGGCACTACAGCAACCATCGATTTGGATGCCATTGACGACCCTTCTAGTCATCCCGCAGCAGCGCGCACGGACACCGATGATGCTTTGGCCAAGCCCCCTAGCAGCTCAGAGAGCACAGCACTACCAAGGAACTCAGAGGAAGTGGTCTCGGCCGCACCAGCCGATCTTACAACGACGACTAAGCAGAAGGTGGCCCAACCATCGCCTCCTGAACACGCAGAGAGCGTTGCAGTGGATGCGGATGGCACGCGCACGATTGATTTTGGCGACACCCAAAAGGCTGTCAAAAACACGTCGTCTGCCGAGCCAGCATCGCCCCAGGCCAATGCAACGGTGTCCACCCCCAATCCAGCGCTCTCTTCTTCGCAAGGGGCAGAATCTCGAGGCGAGCTCAGCATCGATCCTTCGATGGTGTTTGTTGTGAAACACTCCTTTGAGACATCAAATGCAAAGCAGCTTTCTGTGGTTCGCGGAGATATTTTGGTCATCAAAACAAAGCACACCAACGGCTGGTGGTTAGGCTGCAACATCGCAAACCAAGCAGCAGGTTGGCTGCCGGGAACATTTCTCACACCCGCTCCGGAGAATATTGCCGACTCGGTCGTTGCGCAACTGGGCGGCACTCTTGCTTTCGGTCGATCCAAGGTCAGTGCTGCCAATACAGCTCAGACGAATGGACCGACGCCGACCAACAACAATGCGGCTGGGTCCACCAACAGCTCAAATGGCGTGAACAAGCAAGACGTGAAGTCTGCCGCAGCGACAGGCGCCACGGCAACGGCCCTCTTGACGGGGCCCGTGCGGGCGGACAGTGGTGAAATATATGTGGCAAAGCATCGCTTTGAGGCGAAACATCCCAAGCAACTCTCCCTCGAGCGGGGCACGGTCCTGGCTGTCGAAGTGAAGGAGCCCAACGGATGGTGGCTTGCTCGTATTATTAAGAATAGCCCCGGTTCCGACCTAGTCGTGTCTTGTGGATATGTACCTGCAAGTTTCTTGGAACCTTACGGTGGCGATCTCCATCCTGTGCGCGAGGTCACACTGCATCGAGTGACTGGCCATCCCCTCGGCATTGGCTTGGGCGCCGTTAAGGTACGAGTTGTGCTTTGATTTGACATTTCATGAATGCGGAGTCGCCACATGCTGGCTGGTGGGCCAGTGGTTATGTAGGGGGTCTCTCTCCTGTTCAAGTCTGCCGCATGACTCATGTGATTCATCATTCATAGGGACCTTCCTCCCCGCTTTTCATCAACCAAATCTTGGATGGAAGCATCGCGTACTACAGTGATGACGTGAGCATTGGTGACCTGCTGCTTGCTGTGGATGGAGGTGCGTGATACCGGTCAATGGGCATGCATTAATAAAGCCGGCTCAACGAACTGCTACAACTTTCACGCGCGCTCATACTCTTCTGTGCCGGTTTGTGGCCCCGTTGTGGGCCTGCCTCCCGAACATTTAATACCTTATTTTCCGTCCTGCCACACACGCACACGTACACGCGCGCACACATACAGAGCCAACCCTGGGCAAGACGAAAACCGAAGTAATGGGGCAGCTTTCGAGCTCCCAACAGGCTGTTACTCTGCGTCTGCAGTTTAATGACTCATTGGCCATGAAACTAAGACGGCGGCGAAGCTCTGGTTCCCGTAGCGCCTCGCCCTCTACCTCAGATCTCATGACGATTCGTGAATCCCAAGAGGATCATCAGCAACACCATCAAGCTGTAGGCACAGGCTCTAACCCGAGTACGAACGGTGGCATGGATCGTGCCAAAGGACGCCTCTACTCGCGCAGTCCACTCGCGGTAGCAAGCAATTCTTTGAGTGAGCGTGATCTTCAGCAAGAAGGCGGGCTGCTGGCTGGTGGTGCTGCTGCACAATCCCGCCGGAGTGCCAGTGACACCGGCCGCTTGTTTCATATCCACATTTCAAAAGAACCTGATCAACCCCTGGGTGTGGGCGTTGGTGGGGGCGTGCAGGAAGATGGCTCTTATAAGCCCATCACAGTTCGCAAGGTTTGTCTTCTCAGTCCGTGTTTTGTGTACGACGTTGTTTACAAGTTCATCGCCGAGTTTGACAGGGAGCAAACATCCATGATCCATCACTCAAATTCAATGTGCCAACTGCAGCACAGTCTCATTGTTCTGAACGACCGGTTGCGTTACTCAAATATAGGTGGCCCCAGGCAGCCTGGCGGCTGAGGCTGGGTTCCGCAAGGGAGACATTATCGTGACCCTTAACGGCGGTCAGTACTTGCGCTCACTCTTTCGTCACAACGATTGTCTTGGCCATGCTCCTGGGCTTTTGCACGCTCGCTTACGCTGGTATCTATCACTTTAGAACACTTTCAAAACGTGTCACACGAAACAGCTGTCGCCACCATCAAAAGCCATGCCCGTGCCACTCAGCTTGAATTTGCCGTCCGAAGAAAGACTCGCAAAACTCGAGGGGTCGAGACCTCCACCGCTTCTCAAGCAGAAGAGGCCACTGAACCGACGGCTCCTGCAAGCCTCCCAATTGCAAATCAAGCCGAAGAAGTGGACGGCCCTTTGGACTCACGCCTTTCACCAACGACCTCTGCTCAGGACGAAGAAAAGGCCGAGGCATCGCTGCACCCCAAAACTCAATCAGGTGCACCCACAGAAGACCTTGAAATCTTTCCTTCAGCCGAGGTGCGACGCAGCATGAGCCCCGACTTGGATGTGGATGCAGAAGGCGATGGAGAGGGCGAACACACCTTTGTTAGTTCGCCCCCACCGCTCTCGTCTGCGCCTGCTGGCATCGACACTGATGTGTCGGTTACACGGGAGATGGACGATGATGAGTCGAGCGACTCTGATGATGAAGCTATTCTACCTCCAGCACCTGTGCCCCATGCAGAGGACACTCAGATTTGCCACGCGCTGCAAGACGATACCGAGGCGCAGCTACAGAATGATCAAACCCAGGAGTCCACTCAGGACGCTGCTGCTGCTAAGAAACCTGCTACTGTTGAGGTGCTTGCCCAGGAGTCCACTGCCACAGAAGAACCCGCTGCTGTTGAAGAGCCCGCTACTAAACAAGAGGTCGCTGCTGTTGAAGAGCCTGCTGCTACAGGGGAGCCCGCTACCACAGAAGAACCTGTTGCTGCTGAGGAGCCCGCTGTTGCTGAGGAGCCCGCTGCTGCTGAGGAGTCCACTGCTGCTGAGGAGCCCGCTGCTGCTGAGGAACCTGTTGCTGCTGAGGAGCCCGCTGCCACAGAGGAGCCTGTTATTGCTGAGGAACCTGCTGCTGCTGAGGGGCCCGCTGCTGCTGAGGAGTCTGCTGCCACAGAGGAACCTGTTGTTGCTGAGGAGCCCGCTGCTATTGAAGAGCCCGCTGCCGCAGCGGAACCTGCTGTTGCTGAGGAGCCCGCTGCTATTGAAGAGCCCGCTGCCGCAACGGAACCTGCTGTTGCTGAGGAGCCCGCTGCTGCTGAGGAACCTGTTGCTGCTGAGGAGCCCGCTGCCACAGAGGAACCTGTTGTTGCTGAGGAGCCCGCTACTACCCAAGAGCCCGCTACTACCCAAGAGCCCGCTACTACCCAAGAGCCCGCTGTTGCTGAGGAGCCCGCTGCTGTTGAAGAGCTCGCTGCCGCAGCGGAACCTGCTGTTGCTGAGGAGCCCGCTGCTGTTGAAGAGCTCGCTACTACCCAAGAGCCCGCTGTTGCTGAGGAGCCCGCTGCTGCTGAGGAGTCTGCTACCACAGAGGAACTTGCTTCTGTTGAGGAGCCTGCTGTTGTCGAGGAGGCCGCTGCCACAGAGGAGCCTGCTGTTGTCGAGGAGGCCGCTGCCACAGAGGAGCCTGCTGTTGTCGAGGAGGCCGCTGCCACAGAGGAGCCTGCTGTTGTCGAGGAGGCCGCTGCCACAGAGGAGCCTGCTGTTGTCGAGGAGCCCACTGCCACAGAGGAGCCTGCTGTTGTCGAGGAGGCCGCTGCCACAGAGGAGCCTGCTGTTGTCGAGGAGGCCGCTGCCACAGAGGAGCCTGCTGCTGTTGAGGAGCCTAGTGCCACAGAGGAGCCTGCTGCTGTTGAGGAGGCCGCTGCCACAGAGGAACTTGCTTCTGTTGGGGAGCCTGCTGTTGTTGAGGAGCCCACTGCCACAGAGGAGCCTGCTGTTGTCGAGGAGGTCGCTGCCACAGAGGAGCCTGCTGCTGTTGAGGAGCCTAGTGCTCACCAAGAGGAGTCGGCTGCTACTCAAGAGGAGCCCTCTGTGGCAGCAGCTGCTGCTGAGGCGCCTGCTACTCAAGAGGAGCCTGCTGCTACTCAAGAGGTTGTTGAGGAGCCCACTGCCACAGAGGAGCCTGCTGTTGTTGAGGGGCTCACTGTTGTCGAAGTGCCTGCCACAGACGAGGCCGCTGCCACAGAGGAGCCTAGTGCTCACCAAGAGGTGTCCGCTGCTACTCAAGAGGAGCCCGCTGCCACAGAGGAGCCTGCTGCTACTCAAGGGGGTGCTGAGGAGTCTGCTACTACAGAGGAACCTGCTTCTATTGAGGAGCCTGCTGTTGTCGAGGAGCCCACTGTTGTCGAAGTGCCTGCCACAGAGGAGGCCGCTGCTGCTGAGCAGCCCAGTGCTCCCCAGGAGGAACCCGCTGCTACTCAAGAGGCTACTGCTGCTGAGGAGCCCGCTATTGTCGAGAAGCCCCCTGTTGCCGAAGTGCCTGCCACAGGAGAGCCCTCTGCTGTCGAAGAGCCCAGTGCTACCCAAGAGGCCGCTGTTGCCGAGGAGCCTGCTGTTGAGGAGCCCAGTGCTACCCAAGAGGAGCCCGCTGCTCCTGAGGAGGAGCCGACTGCTACGAAGGAACCCATTGGTGAGCTTGTTGCTACTGAGAAACCTTCGGATGTTGAGAAACCCACGGTCACAGAGGAGCCCGTTGAGAAGCCTGCTGCTACCCAGGAGCCTGCTGTTGCTGAGCAGCCTGTTGCTACAAACCAAGTATCCGTTGTTGAGGAGCCCGCTACTGAAGAACCCACTATCAAGAAGTCCGATACTACTGCTGAAGAGCCTATCGATGTCAAGGTGCCCACTGCTACTATGGAATCCATTTCCACGGCGGCAGAGGCTTCGGAAGCTCCACAACTGCCAGTTTCTGCTGTACCACAGCTACCTACTATCGCAGCCCCTCAATTGCCGTCTTCTGCTGCGCCTCAATTGCCAACCTCGGCCGTTCCATCTTTGTCAACTGAACGCTCTTCTTCATCAAAATCGAACGGAGAAGAAACGCAACAGCTGTCTCCGGCCACTCCCAGCACCGCGGACCAGAATGCCTCACTCACAAGCTCTTTGCCTCCAGTTCGGTCAGCAGACGAGCCCAAGCCTTCATCTGCTAGTGCATCAGAAGACGATTCAGCGGAGGGTGCGCCTCTCAATGACCTTGATGATCCACCTCTACACAATGAAGTTTCAGAGGCTGAAGAGTCAGCTGAGCAGCGCAAGTTGCGCCTGAAGGAACAAAAGCGCCGTGAAGCTCGGGAACGCGCTCGGGCCGCTTTGGCGTACGTCTGCCCTGCTTTGCAGGCTTTGCAACAGACTCAATTGCTCACTCGTCAGTCATCACGTCAACTCACTCAAACGTTCGTGCCCATGCTCTTGACACAGGCGGAGAAAGGAAGGCAAGCGTGCGTGAGTGCGAACCACGCAAAACAACCGTGACAAGTCTGGGCCACTCTTTGCAAGCATTGAGTGGCGATTTGAGAACAGTTCCTCTCGTGCCCCTGTATTTTTCCTCCTTTGTTTTGCTTTGATTGATTTTTTTCTTCTTTTTATTTTCTTTTTTTTATTCTGCTTTGTTGAGTGGGGAGGCGCATGGAGTGTTGGAGGAAGGCGTATGATGATGATGATGATGGTAGTGATGGCGATGATAAGTGATGAGAAAAATCCTGATTATTTTTTTTTTTTCTCTTTTGGTGCTCTCGGAGCGGTCAAGCAGGTTAAACGGCAGTCGTCTGCGATGCCTTGGGCCGCTCCCATTGGTGGATTTGACCCGTGTTAACGACTACCCAAAGGCGTCGCGCTTGGACGTGTACGTCTACACAACACACAAACACACGCACAATGAACAGCACAAAGCATCAAGACTTGATGAAGTGTCAGCACGCCACATGTCCCACCCTTGAGAGTTTGTTCGCACCTGTCACAGGCTCGGAAGAGACTTGCTGAATCGCAACGGGTCTAATCGTGGCCACCTCTCGGCGAGATGGGGCCTTGAGGATATCATTGTTCTGGGAGTTGGTCGTTACTACAACTACAAAAATGGGGGTTCATCGGCGAAGACCAGCGGTGACAGTTTGAGATTCTTTGAAATGATCGTCGCGTATAAGCGACAAAAAGACGCAAAAGACTGAGAGGCGCCGAAGGCTAACCGTTGGCTTTGCGGCGCAAGCGCAAGCGACGAGTGGTCTGGAAAGTTTTACGGAAAAAAAGCCAGGAGCAAGTGTACCAGACGAAATGAGCAAAATTTAGTTGGAACAGGTACAGGGCAGTACATTACATTACAATGGGTCACCAAACCTTGCGTGCAGCGGGCTGCAAAGGCGCCGTTGCCGATGGTGGTCGAAGCGGCACGCTGAGGTCTGATTCGCTAAAGTCCCAAAATGCAATTTTACCGTCCTGGCCCACGCTTATGAGCCGATAGGTGGAGGGAAGCCTAGGGTGGATGTGAGAGGCAGCTGGATGAGTCAGCTTCTAGTCAAGTCGATATTGTTGCATATCGTCGTCAATGTTACAGGAACTCGAAAGCATACAGAGCGGCATAGGGATCGAATTTGATGCGCGCCACGTAAGCGGTGTGCCCCTCGCCGCGGGCGAGGAGTGACTTGCTCGTCACAGACCAAACTGAAATCTAAAAGAAAAAAGAAAAAAATATGCGCAGAGCCCATCAAGGATACGAGAGGGAGAGACTACCATGGACAGAGGGTAGCCAGAAGGAAGGAACACGAACCAAATCATCTTGGCTACCCGTCGCCAGGTATTTGTCATCAGAGCTCCAGCAACAGCAAGTGAAGCCACCATAATAGCTGTCAGCAGCAAAGCTGAGCTTGATGTCGACGGTATCGGCGGCAAACTATTGACCCAGGCAAGTCGACAACGTATGGCAGGTGATCAATTGCCCACGAGTTGCTGGACGTCATATCCCTTGTTTGATGTGTCAGGGCAGATTCCCTTCAAAATAAAAAAAAACCAACCTTGAGGGTATACACCGAGAGGCGACCACCCAAGTCAACGCAGGCAACGCTTTGGCAGTCAGAAGCTACCGCTAAATCCGTGATGGTTTTCTGCTTTCGCCATGTGATGAGATAGAGCATGGCCAGAGCCGCAAGACTAGCAAATGGGACGGCTCGAAAATACCCACCGCCTCGGCTCGGCGCCACGCAACGCAGGGGTTGTGGCGAGGCATCTTGGCAGTCCAGACTTGAAGGCCGTGGGCCGAGTCGCGAGAAGCTCCGAGCTCAGACGATGCAAATTCGGTATTCAGTACGGCCAGCGTCCCGTCCTCATGTGCTGTTAAAAGAAAGTCTGGGTGTCCGGGAATCCAGCGGATGATTTGGCAGGGAGAGGCCAGGAATGTGCCCTGCACCTCCGAGGCCCGGTGTCAGTCGAAGCAAGCGACCAGTGAAATGGGGCCACATGGGACATCGATAGACCCAAGCCACAGAAGCACAAAGGGGGCTGGTGGAACGACAATGGATGACGGGGGGGCTGTCCAATCACCTACCCGGTCGTTGAGCCAGGTGCGCTCGTTTCGATAATACTCCCAGATCAAGATTTCCCCCGTGTTGTAGCCGATGGCTAGCTGCGAAAAGGGCAGCAGTCAAGCGAGGTGACATCCCCGTCGCAGTTCCACAGTCCTCTTACGCTGAGACCCCAACAAGCAAACCTACTCTGAAAAAATCACGTTCACGAGTCATGATGTCGCCGTCGTGGCAGAGCGGCCGCTGTTTAATGGATCCCGTATGGATGTCTCGTCCTCGCGTGTCATCGTTGGTGTAGAGCGTGACGATGGTATGGTGGTTGCAAATGAGAAAGCTATCCTCGACTTCAGCCACGCTGTCTTGCAGGGCAAGGGTGGAATCATTGTCCTGAAGGTCCCCTTCGCCAGACTCTTGGTCGTCCCGGAAGGCGTGCCCGCCACGACCGGCATACAGGGAAAGTCGCGCACTGGGTGGAGCCAGGGCACAGGCCTCGGCACGAGTCAAAAGTGGCTTGCCATAATGCGGCTGCCCGGGCAACCAAGTGCCATCAGGGCCCTGCAAATCAAGTGGCTAGAATCAAACACCAGGTGAGATCATACTCGAGCATATGCTTTCCTCCTCCTGCAGGCACGGAGGACTTCATGCCACTGCACTCACCTCCATGTCTGGCTCGGCAAAAACCCAAAGGCAGGATCAAGACGTAGCTTGTCACCACGCCACTGCCATCGCCTGCACACCCTCAATCTCTTCCCAAAAGTAAAGCCAACAGCTCAACTCTCCGCCCAACGACCACCTCGCGTCGCGCGATAATACAGTCTCGCTGCCAAACGCATCCAAAATTAAAAAAAATAAAAAATGAAATAAAAAAAACAGAGAGACAGCGACAGAGAGAGAGAGAGCGACAGAGACTTGAATTGGTTTGGTCAGTTTGAGAAAGAGAGAAATAACAGAGAGAGACGGCGACAGAGACAGCGACAGTGACAGAGACAGAGACAGAGACAGACACAGACACAGAGACAGAGATTGGTTAGAGAAATAGAGAGACAGATGAATAGAGAGACAGAGACAGAGACAGAGAGAGAGGGCGGGTTGTCATCATTTTTGTCCCAAAAAATTAATTGGTTGCGGCACACGGGAGTCATGACGCTGCCGGCTGAAAAGTTTAAGGTATGAGGGGGTGAGCCCGCGATGGTGGACAGAGGCGGGGTGGCTGCGATGCGAGTGGCCACGTTGAGCTCACTCATCTGGTTGCTGCTGGGACATGCATCGTTCGGTGCAGGATGCTGATTTTGATGTCGTGGACTTTGTGGACACAGTGGCGCTGAGCGCACGCCAAGATGCTCTGCACCAGGATCTGAGGCCAGCAGACCGCCTCCTTCTGGCCTTTGACAATGCGATTGCTGAGCTCTGGCATGTTCACGAGCAGGTATAAACTCTGGCCCTAAATCGTGCCTGACCCATCGCGGGCGCTGCCTGCCTAATCTCTCTGACGACCATGTCCAGGTTGAGGAAGAAGTCACACGCCTCGAGGTGAGCTGCCGCAGCCAGGAAGAGCGACACCTGGACACACTATCAAGCACCACGCATCTGCTTTCGGTACGCCCGCCGCGCAGTACCCTTTCGCAGTACTACTCAAGTGTGCCCCTACGCTTACTTATGAGAGCTTTGGCCGACTTTGTAGGAGGCACACGAAAGTCTGCACAATTTGGGCCACGGCATCAATGGAGTTGCTCTGAAAATTGTCCATGTTGGCGATCAACTGGAAAATCTCAAAGGCAAACGCGATCGCTGTCTCTCTGCTGCACGACTCATCGAATACCGCATGCAGCTGGAGAATGGCCTGCCTTTGTCGGCACCCCTATCCAAGCTCGAGCCTGTAGGTCAACTGCTTCCTTCACCCGCCACTGGAGCGTACCAACATTTGTGCGTGCGCACTGCATGCTTTGTCATCTGGAGAGTCTCTTACCTGCTTCTGCGTGGCAGCGCGATGACATTGCCAATGCCGACCCCGATGAGATTGGCGTTGATGACGCCGAAGAAGAGGAGGACGAGTTTTCACTCGATAACGATGATCTGGCGCATGCTGCCAGCATTGTTCAACAACTCAACTATCTGTGTCCAACCAGCAAGCGTCTAACTGGAGTGCGCTCCTACTTGGAATCGTGCGTCGTCGGACCAAACATTGCACTGCTTTGAACGATGCAGAAGCAGCTGGCTTTGAGGCTCATTCTTTATTTTATTGTATTTTATTTATTTATTTGCCCTCCGAATCAACCGATACCGGATCAGATTGATTAAGCACCGCTTTCAAGAGTTGTTGATCATTGAAGACGACGAGGGCATGCACCAGCTTGCCTCCGTGTGCCTTCAGCATGTGCCCGAGGTAGGAAGCTTTACATATGAGCCGAGCACCAGCCACCCGTCCCATCGTGCTCTCACCACGCACCCTCGGCGCGCCGCTGTGTCTCTACCAGTTGTATCCAAAGCTCATGCACATTTGCATCAAGGCCGTCGTCCGCACGAAAGCACATCTGATCCAGATCGATCCCTTTGAGGGTATCGCCAGCATTGCTCGTCAGGTGCGTCCAGTACTTCCCACGACCCATGCCGTCCCTAGAACAAGACTGCAGCATCTTCTCATTTTCTCCTTCATACCTGCCACCCCTCTAGGAGGGGCTTCGCCTGCAGAAAATATTCGAGTCCCAACCCGTTACCGTGGCCTTGGTCCAGAAATTGTGCAAAGAGGATCTAAAGGTAGAGCCGTAGAGCCTGAGCGCCTCAAACGCGTGGTGGCACGGACAGGATTGCGTTCCTGCTGGACTCGTGGCCCAAGGACTTTATGCTCATATCTGCCACCCACTTGCCTAGCCCTTCGTTCTGGCTGCTGTAGAAGGTGCCCCAGATCGTCTGGCTGCCGTGCACCGCATGTACAAACGGTATGCACAAAGCAAGGCGACGACCTATTTGGACGAGCATTCAACATGACAGCATGCCATTGGCTGATCTCAATGGGGTTGCTGTTCTGCCGGGGCTTGACTATATATAGGACACAAAGCGTGCTTCAAAGTATTTGCGAGGAGCTGAATGTGCCAGGTGGCCCCAAACTTGGACTGCAGCTCACGCGCGCGGTTTTCCAGGCGGAGTTGGACAACCATTTCGCGTTCGTGCACAATCCGAGCCTACAACATTGCACAACAGATGTAAAAGGGCTTATCCTGACATTTGCTTGTGTAGGGGCGAACTCGATGCCATGCTATCCAGCTATGGCAGCGCCCTGGAAGGCTATTACGCCGGCATTGGTCATGAAAAAGTCATCGGGTACGAGCGGTGCTCAAATAGGCAACAGCGAGCTCTGCCGAGAAAAATCGATAAACGCAGAGAGTCGGAAGAGCTTGCGCAGTACAGTCTTTGTGCCTCATTCTTTGGAATGTTGATTGCTGGATGGGCGTGGGCCGCGGCAGGACTTCGCCTCGAACACCGCGTAAGCATGCGCGGAGCAAATCCTTGGAGAGTAGCCATATCGAGCTGTCCATGACCTTGCTCAGCGATGATCTGGCTGCCGAGATGCTGGACGAGAATCGACTGGCCCTGATTCGATGCCGGGACCTCAGTCCTCTCCGCGACGCCCCACAATGGCCTCTGCAGTGAGTACTGTGGTCTGGCACTTCTTTCTCGTGTGTCTTCTTTATGGCTTGTGTTCTACTTCAAATTGTCTCAACGGTTGGCATTGTACTGTGCTTTTCCACACCATCCCAGGCTTTTCTCGCGGCTTCTCACCGCGTTGGGGCAAGAGCACATCAAGTATGCACTCTCCGTAGCAACCAAGTACTTGCCTCCCAAAAAGGTAATCGTCGCGCGGCCAGATGCCGGCCAATCATTTTGCGCATGGTCCTGCTTGGCACTAAGAAACTCATCCAACGCCTGCTCCGAAACAGCCCAAGACAGAGCCGAAGATCCAGTTTTTCGATGTGCTTCGAGATGTCAACAAGATTTTCTACTTGCTTCAGGTCCGGAGTTATTGGCCCGAGGGCACTTTGAAGCTCGCGCCCGGCTCGTCTGACCCCAGCGATCTGCTCATCTGCAGAAACACTTTCAAGATGCGCTTGTACCCATCATCCGAGATGACCTTGAGCTATACCTTGCGTGTCTCAAGCACAAGAATGAGGTCATGGAGGATTTAGAACAGCAGCTGGCCAGCGGCGTCGAAGTGTGCCTAGACGCGATCATCGAGTGGGTCAAGGTATCCCTGACCAAAGTATGTTGCGTTTGATTGGCGCCTGCTTTCTGCCGTGTGTTGTCGGTTTTTGCGCGGGCTTGAGATCTTGCACCTCCACGATCAGGCCGCGTACACCCTGACTGCTCTGGCCTCATTTATTCAGGAGCGCAACAAACTTGAATTTCGCGTGGAGGATGCCGAAGTGCTCAACGCACCATGCACGCAGGTCCGCTCTTGCAAAGGCAGGGCATGGCTGAATGTGGGACACGTGCTAGAAAACGCTCTTGAAACACGATGCTTCTTGACTCTTGTATCCGTGCATGCTTTTTCTTTTTTTTAGACATGTACCTATGTGGCCAACTTTTTACGAGCTCAGATTCAGAGTATTCACCAAAGCCTGAATGGCAAAGTAGGTCTCGCGCACGCATGTGGTTGTGAGTCATGCCCAGCTTTTCATTCACGGCGCGCTTCGGTGCTTTTAGAACTTGACCAATGTACTCCACGTCCTTGGGGTGCGGTTGCACAAGGTCATTTACGAAAGCATCAAGCAGTTTCAATATACAATATTGGGTAAGGTCGGCGGGCTGAACACCCTACCTCTTGAACCGGCTTGGCTGACCTATCGGGGAACTGTGGCACGATCAGGGGGCATGCTGCTTGCCCGCGACTTGGCTGTGTACGAGAAGATCTTACATCAATTCTCGGTAAGTCTACATGTGCATATGAATGGCAGAGCAAGACCCCCTAAGGTCTTTCATGATTGTGTACATGATGGTCGAACGCTGCGCGCATTGATCTGCATGTGTTTGCGAATGTCCAAATGCAAAAAGGACCCGTACATCAACGAGCTGCTCGAAGTGTTGCGCGAACTCTGCTACTTGCTGATTGTCAAGCCTGAAAATATCGCACAGCTTTGTAGCGAGGGCAAACTGGTGAGGTGCCTGTTCTGCGGTGTCGATATCTTGACGTGCCACCATAAAGTGGGCCGAGAGTAGCCAGCGAGCCGGGTGTTTGTAATTTTTTTTTTTTGGCAGTCCCCCGCGGCGATGGACAGCTCACGTCGCCTTGGTTTGCATTTGTAGGCAACACTCGACCAGAGCGTCGTGACAGCCTTTCTTCATCTGCGCAGCGACTTCAAAGCTGCAAAGATCACTTATTAGACCGGCACCCACGTAGAGCGGAATTGTCAGTGGGCAGGGCGGGGATTCATTGTGGTCGATTAAAGAAGTTTAAAAAACGTTATTCACAAGTCACGACGATGCATTCACCTGACCCAATGATCATAAACAGCCAGTATCAAAGAGAGCATGACACATTGGCTTGGTGGTGGGACGCTGGTGACGTGGTATGATCAACTAGATGGTACCAATAGCGTTGTTGATGTTTCGTAGACGCCAAGCATCAGCTGGCAACCCATTGAGGCCATTGACTTCAAACGTGAGGCAGGTCAGCAAGCGCGGTCCCGTGCCTTGAACAACTGGATGCTGCCCGTCCAATTGTTCAAGTGCTTCGGCCAGCGAGGCGCTGCGGTCCACGGGAACCAATTGGACTTGAACGTTGGCCGTAGCGCCAAGATGGAGCACGATGCGGTGGGGAGAACGAAATCCTCGTTCTTGAGCACCGCGAAATTCAGGACCAATGGCTCCTTCCATCAGATAATAGCTGCCACACCATCGGGATTGTCCGCCGCTCCAGAGTGAGAGGCCACGGTAAAACACGTGTGCGCGGGTCACCCAGCGAGCCGATAAGGACGTACATGATTTCCTCTCGAGACATGCCAAAGAGATTACGCCAGTGATCCACATGCCCATTGCTGACTGTGACATGAAGCACCTCGAGCTCGAGCGCACTGAACTAAAGAAGCGAGTGCAAACATCAGCTGAACCGAGAGCATGGGCTATAACACATGTGGGGCAATCTCACACATGCCACCCGCCGGCGCCGGTTTTGGCATGTCGACCAACCTGGTAGTGAGGTATTAGTCCGAGCTCCGATACAAAGGCCTGACGCCAGTCATCTAGGAAACGAGCTAGCCGAGGCGCCAGAGCCTCGCTATTCTCAAGAACTGCAAATTTTGAGCGGAGGACACCAACAATGAATACGCCGCCCATTTGGGCGGCCGAGATGTTGCTCGATTAGAGGCAGGCAACCACGGCACCTTGAGTATTGAGCAGGATAGGAATCTGAGAGACAGCTGCCATGAAGCCGTCATGGGCCTTAACAAGATCGCTCTCCAGAGCTGGAAAGTCGATGCGGGGTAGTCGTCGCACTGCGTCCAGGTGCGCTTGCTGGCTGGCCTGGTCCACCAGCGACCAGCAACGCGTCAAGTCTTCCCGCCGCGCCACTTCACGAGCAGTCTGACGAAGCGAAGCGCCCTGCAACTGCAAGGCTCGCGCCGTCCATCGGGGCCACAAACGCATCCTGTACGGCTACAAAATCGCAACTGATCCGAGCCCCCATACACAGACACCACCCCCACGACGACGCCACGGCGCCACGTCCTCCCGCCCGCCTGAAAAATTATGATGGCTCCAGTGTGTGTGTGTGTGTGTGTGTGTGTGTGTGTGTGAAACTTTCTGACATTCGAATGTCGGCTAATTGTCAG
Source organism: Monosiga brevicollis MX1 (assembly GCF_000002865.3). Taxonomy (NCBI): domain Eukaryota; class Choanoflagellata; order Craspedida; family Salpingoecidae; genus Monosiga; species Monosiga brevicollis. The sequence continues at coordinate 1,159,764 of NW_001865042.1, read as the reverse complement.
ATCTTTATGTTCGTTTTTGTTTTGCGTGCCGGCAAGCACGGCAGGAAGAGCATTGGTGTCAACCACGAATGGTGGTGTGTGGTCTTTTCGATGCTGGCATTTTGGCGGCACAGACAGAGCCCGACCGGGTGGAGAGAGGATGTCAGGCAGCAGCATGGGATGATTGGGTAAATTTCCATACTCATGCCAGCCACATGGCTCCCAACCAATCGATCGGGGCTCTGCTGACCATGATCGTGGTCTCAGGGCCCCTCATGTTGCCCATTCAAGCTCAAGTGATCGAGACATGTGTGGGTCGGCCGGTGGGGCAGCCCTGCGCCTTTGAACCTTGTGTGGCGGGCATCTGTTTCTTTGAGACTTGTGTTGCTCAGGCCACCCGGACTGATGCAACACCGTGCAACACAACCAGCGATGATCCGTCCGCGGGCTTCACTGCTCAACTTGGCGTTTGCTATGGCGGGCAATGCTTTATCAACGATACACGTACCGATCGGCCTAGCATTGGCCTCGGTCACGGCCCTCGCCTGACTGCGGGCCCGAGCTACATTGTCAACAGCGCCGGACAGGCTCTTATATTTGCGTCCAACCTTAGCGATGCTCACATGGAGTTCCCTGGCTGGTATCCTGGCTCGACACTTGCTGTCGGGGACCTGCTCTGGCGCACTGCACAACTCCGTGTTCTTGTAACACAGGTTGCTCGCGACCTGGTCAGCCCTCGAGGCGTACTGCAGCTCTCCGTCGTACCGTGTGACCCCAATGTTCAAGACAGTCCGCACTGGGCCACGCTGGCCCAGGCCCATAAACTGTGCCTCTCCGCCCCTGATCGCAATGCCAGCTGCGCTATCCTGCACTGCCCCTTGTCGGCGGGAGCCTCACAACCCCGCGTGTGCTTGGCCAGCTTTGCTGCTTCTGCCTGGCGCTCTACTGACACGCTGGGGCCAAGCATCCCCATGGTCTTTGAGCGCCGCGAACATGCAAATGCCCGTGCACACCTGGATGCTACGACTACCTGTGAGCCCACATCAAGTCAATCGTCATCGGACCTACGGCTGCCCCGCGTTCCTCGTCCCCTTGATGCCTTGGGAGACAATGAGTTGGAGGCTCGCCTGTACCGCAATGCTACTGCCCTTGGCCTCCCACAGCTCTATACCTTGCATTTGGCGTCTCGCTTGGCTTTGCGTGACGCCAGTTTACGCCTTACGCAAGTGCCCAAATGTGGTTGCTTCGCGGGGCCTGGGGCCAACACTACGGCCCACGACACGGAAGCCTGCGCCTCAACTCTTCAGCTGGTATTCGGAACGGTCAGCCCAGATTTGGCCCTGCCCTTTACTTACACGGGCCAGGATACTTGCCATCTAGCTCTACACATCTCTGGAACGCGGCCAGATGGCAGCCGACACGAGCAACCCATACTGGTGGCCAGCGATTGGTCCAACCTGAGTTCAACCGTGCCTGTCCCTTCCTCCAGCGCCTTTGCCTCGATGTACGCCGAGGTTTTGCAGCCACCGGCACTTTGCCTCAACGCTTCAGCGCCTCTGCATCTCACCACCCTGACCTTAGTGGGACCTGACACAAACCCCCAAAGGGAGAAGATAATCTGTTCTGCCTCGGCTGCGTTTGGAAGCTGCAAACTTGGTGGAACAGTCCGCATGGTACAGTTTGAGGATGCCGCTCTGCGCATCGGCCAACATATAGTTCCACGCGTGCTTGGTCAGCCTAACATTACGCTGACTAGCAATGCGCATGCTTGGGGGGGCACCAGCGACTGGTTCCTCTCCGAGCATGGCATTCAGTCTTGTGCTCCGATGATCGGTCCGCCCATTACGATGACAGCCCACGCGAATGCAAGCACCAGCACCAGCCACTCGCTGCTGCTGCTGCCCGTCACAGCTTTGTCAGATGAGTGGCGTGCAGTCAACTGGACAATGCCGGCACCACATGGCCCTGGTCACATTATTGGCCTGCCAGCATCGCTCTCGTGGCAGACACTTGAGGTATTCCACCTCACGAGCTGGATGGCCACCGCACGCTGGCCAGCCCGATTCGAGGTACGTGGCACCACCAAATGTCTTGACTCAACCTAACCTGACCGCGCTACGTCGATGCCAGACTCATGAACTGATTGCCATGCTGAATTCTCGTTTCAGGTTCTGGCTATACCTTTTGTGCTTGTTCCAAACACCACGCTGGGGCCTTCTTGGGACAGCATGCCGGACTCGCTGTCCAACTTGGCAGTCACGACCCTGCAGCCTGGGCGCAACTACGTCTTGCTTCTTCAGGGCATCGACCGCGCTGGTGCTTCAATGCCCCTAGACCCAATGCACCTAAAGCTGCGGACGCTGCGTGGCACTCTTTCTGCGGACCGTGGCATGCCTGAGTTTCGCGCTCCGCTGCAAGGATCCGCAACCATTGTTGCGCAGTGGCAGCCGCCTTCCTGTGCTTTCCCTCTTCTGGAGCGCACGGTCCTCTTGCCAGTGGCCGATGATCCCGTTGATGTGGCTGTTAGCACCCTGCCATCGCTACTTACAGCACCCGCCGATGCCGATCTGTTTGTGTTGGTGGGTGCAGCAGATGTCGCGAGCAGATTGCAGTTGCGCATGAGCACACCCATCCCCGGTCTCGAGCTAGACCCCGCTGAGGCCAGCCTTGATGTCCATGCGCGAGCCATGGGTTTTACGCTTGTCAACGGGTCGCTCACTATTGCACAGAACACCCAAGTGATGGGCAATCACAGTTTAAGACTGACACTGGCTGATGATGTTGAAGCGATCCTGGACGTTACCATTGTTCGCGCCACGGAGCTGCAATGCGGCCTGGTTTGGCTTGATGATCGCAGACCCGTTGGAACCCGCTATTTGACCAGCGTGGCACGCACCAACTGGCAGCCATTGTGCTTGGAGTGCACCATGATTGACTCTCGAAGTCACACTCACGTGGTAACGGCAGGTCTGAACGCAAGTACCACAAACCTTGTACCATGGAAGACGGCAGCGGATGATCGACTCTGTTTTACTCTGCAGAATTCGTCAAACGATGCTGTGCACTTGGCAGTGTCACTCCTTGCCCTGCACGAAGGCGTAACTTTACCCCTTATTGACTCCACTTCTGTGGTGCAAGGAGTCGTCGCGTTGTCGTCCAATGGCCCCGCAGTGGTGCGCGGCTTGCCCAACGCCACTGTTGCCCTGCCAGCGGTCCTCGTCCTGGAGAATGGCGCACGTTTGCCTGCTACACCGGCAACACTGGCGCGCTTTAACCTAACGCTGGCAGTTCCTGTCAACGATCAGGGATTGACAGTGATGAGGGCAGCCCCGCCTGTTTTCAGCACGCTGCACGTGCGAGGCACTAGTTGCAATAGTACTGTCTCGGTCATGGGTCCGAGCATCAACGCAAGCCTCTCACTGGCGGTTGAGGTTGATGGCGAGTCTGGGGACTTGCATTGGACAGACGATGGTCAGCTTGGCTTACATACTTGGTGGTCGGCGAATCAGAGCGTCATCAGACCCAGTGGCCTGGCGGTCGCTGTGCAAGTCGTGGGCCAGTCTGATTTTGTTCAGCAAGTGCGCGGTTTTGACGGCTGCTTAACATCGCTCAACGTCCAATTTGGCACACCTGCCGTTGTCACGCTCTTTGTCATCTGCCACGAGCCTAGCCTCTGGAATGAGGATAGCTTCTTGCTTGCCCAGATCAACAATGGCAATTTAGCGGAAGCCTTTGACACCACATTGCTGTCACTTGATGTGTGGTGGTCAAACGGCAGCTTCACAACTAAAGTGTCAACGCCGCGGCCCATGCCAGCAGCGTCAAGGGCATGTGGGAACGCCGCGCACTCGAACTGGACCAAGGCTTACGAAGCGCGGCAGATCCCAAAAAAATCATCTTCCTGGGCAGCCTTGGATGTTACCGGGGATGGTGGCTTTGATATTCGCGATGCGGCCCAAGTCTTGCGACTGGCGTTGGAGGGGACCTCGGCTACGACAGCTTATTTACGTAACATGGGTCCTGATGCATGCTTACGGTGCTTGGATAGCACGGCTGATGGGCGTGTGACCATCGAGGATGCACGCCTGCTGCTGCAGGTTTTAGCTGGCCGTGCCTTTGTGCCTACGTTGCTGACGCAAAGCTGCCCAGGCGCTGTTGGTGTGAACAAGACCACATCCAACAGTTCCGCTTCCACAGGGCTGGCAAACAGCACAGGAGAAAACATAAATGAAGGCGCAACGGAGATCAGCCAAGCGAAGGCAGTCTCCGCAACTCGTTTGTCCCTTGCAGGATGGCAAGCTCCGTTGGCCCACCCCTTTTTCTGGGTCGTACGTTTATCGAACGGTAGCTTTGACCTCTGGGCCAGCCAAACTGAGTTGGTCGACGCAAGTCCTCTCGCCACTCGAATGTCTGCTGCCTCTGTGGAAGAAGTCGCGATCATTTGGCCGGCCGATGACCGGGGCCAGCTACTGGCTTTGCAAAGCGGTGCTGGTACTGTAAACATGTACGAGCCACATCTCTCTGTACCCTTACAGGCTAGCACGAATAGCACACCCTCCGTGGCGAGTGTGGCTGCGCCTTTGATTGAAAACCTTGACCCATGCGTTCCGGAAGGGTTGCCAATGGCCATGTCTGACGATGGTGCGGTGCCCCAAATGGAGTCGTATGCTACCTCATTCGGGTTTGGTGCCTTGAGCATTTGGTTGCAGTGGACAGAGGCACCTGTTTTGGAAATTCACTTGTCCGCCAGCACAAAGTGGAAATCGCAAACTTTAGCTGGCCAGACGCTCGTCTTGGCGTGTGCCAATGCATCGAGTTGCGACCTGTGCTGGAGGTTTGGGGACGCCGTTGGCAACAGTCTGGAGACATGTCGGGTCATCGTAGCCAACTGGACTTTCGCTGATCCGACGGGCCAATTTTGGCACCACGTGTTTTTCGGTGTATGGGGTGATGAGCTCTGGTGGGCAGTCGACGGTCAGCTGTTGTGGCGCAGTCGGCGTATTCTGTTGGCCTTGCAACAGCTGCCAACACCGTTTACTGAGCACAATGTGAGTGTCTCAGGCTTGACGCCGCCGCGTACGCAAGCCGTAGCGGCTGGTCTTCCCCAGAATCGGACGCAGATGCCCGAACTGCTGGCCGCCGCATGCATGTGCTCCCGCCCTACCATCAACATGCTCAACCTGACACTACGCCTCCCATCCGGAACGGCGAGGGCGTGCGACCATGAACGCCAAAGCTTTGTTCAGCAGTTGGTTGTCATCGTTGCCAGCATCCTGCTGCTGCCCGACCGTGACGTGGTCCTAAATAACTTAAGTTGTACCGCGTCTGAGGTCGACGCAGGTTTGTCTGCGCAGCGTCACATTGAGTATAGGTGTACATCGCCCGTCGTATCCTTCCCTACTTGTCGTGGACCGTGTTGCCATGACTGGCTGCTACACATCATTGGTACAATATGACGGCCTGATTTCGCAACTTCTCTTCCGCTCGTCTTCTTTCATCTTTTTGTTTGCAGCATTGTTGGTTCGAACTGCACCAAATCATAACATCACCGGCTTGGATGTACATTGCAGTCAACTGTTTGCGTTCGAATTGGTATGTCTTGAGTGCAGTGTTGAAGGTTCTGTGGGGCATCGTCATTGACTCTAATCGGCCCCGCAGTTTATAGACGAGTGGCAGATTGCGTGTCTTTGTCCAATCGGAACCTGCCCACAAAGTGCAGATTGCCATGCCTCTCGGCACGGGTCATTTGAGTGCACGCAGCCCGTAACGACGAAGATGGTTTCCACTGCTGCGGGCAGTTTTGCAGACAATGCGGAACAGCGCCGTGAAAGCTCAGCATGGCCGGCAGTGCTGATCGCGCTTCTCCTTGGACTTTTGTCTGTCATGTTCACGGCCCTCATCACGTATGTCGCCGGCATATCATAAAGGGAGCTACAACATTTGGTTTCCTCAACCCAACCGTACTTCGTTTGCATCACGTATCTCTTGCTGGCGCCGCATAGATTGAGGCCGGCAACTGACAGGCGGATGGCCAGAGGGACTCGCCGCCAGCACTCGGTGCGCTCTGGGCCCAGACATAGACCAGAGCAGCTCGAAGCTGCTGCTTTCTAGCACATGAACGACCACCGTTCAAGCCCATTTTAAAGCTGGATCTCAAACGCATATCAGAATACCAAAGGGGGGCCAAGTGGATTGTCTTAGACCCCACGACTGGGTGATGAATCGACAAGAGGGTGAAGAGCTCAGCTCGTCGATTGGACCGGGTTGGCCAACAGAAAGGGGGGAGGGGAGGAGGCACAGCATTTACATGCAAACGAGGAAACAGCTAACAGAACTCAAGAAGAACAAAGGGGATGTTTTGGGTCCGCAAGAACCAAGTTGTAGCATGCGAGACCAATTGGACGCCTGACGTCATTGCCCTTCGCCAGGCGCCAAGAAGAAAGGGAGAAGCCATCTCAAGAAAGAAGCAATGGCATAGTCGTTGACAAACGAGCTTGGTCGATTCTTCATCGGCGTGGCTGTGTGACGAGGTTGACGCGAGGAGGGACAGCGCCTTGGTGCTCGTCAAAGGTTGAGATGCGTTGATAAATATCGGTCAGAGGAACAGCAAGCTCCTGATCATAGGCATGGTGTTCTTGAACAGCGCGCATATGGCGCACGGGAATGCCATGGGGGCCTCGTAGAAGCTCGGCCCCCTTGCGGCGACGCTCCTCTTCAAGAGCCACGCCAAACTTCCCAACACGTGCCTATGTGTAGAGGGCAAGGCCGAAACATGATACGGGAGAGCTTTCCTTGAGTCTTTGTCTGGGCAACAACCTTTCCGTGTCACGGCGAAACAGGTAGCCATCTCAAACCTGAAGAGCGTCATGCTTTGCCTGCCATTCTGCGGCCTCCTGGACCACGTTTTCCTTTGCCATTTGCTACAAGATGCGTGCAATTACCATCAGTACAATCAAGCAGTGAATGACAAGGCCAGACATGTGCAACGTACCAATTCTTCGAGCTGCTGCTGCAAGCTGGCCAGCTGATTCTCCAAGTCACGCCGCCGGCTCGAGGCTTTGAACTGCATCAGCAGAGTGCGAGAAAAAAATCAACACATCACGCAAGACGGAAAGCATGGAGGTGAGGTAGCGAAATACACAGAGAGACAAACGACAATCATATCAAGATAGCCTGCGGTCACACTGCACGCACCTTTGATGCGGTTGCAGTTTCACTGAGCTTGTTGAAGCGGACTTCAAGCTCAGCAATGGCGGCTTGCAGCTCGCTTTCACGATGCTGATGCTGTGCTTGGGCTGCCTATCAACATGGCGGATAGGGCAAAAGTCACTGCCAGTGGACAGTCTTTGGTGGGGGCATGGCAAGGTTCGCCAAGGACAAACCTCGTAGCGAGACTCAGCCCCTGCCAATTCATCAACATGCTGTTTGCGTGCATCCTGTAGATTCGACTTTGATAACGTCAGCAAAAGGCACAAGTAAAGGTCAGATGAATCCTTGAAAGATGTGACCCGACACAGCCAAACCTTGCCGGGAGTAGAAGCTGCTCACCTGTAGCTCCGCCAGCTGACGCTTAGTGGCTTCAAAATGTGTTTGCAAAACTCCGTGGTCACGCTAGCAGAATGACAAAGAGTCCGGCATCAAATGATAAGGCCACAGAGCAAGTTATTTTGCAAGTGGTGATTTGCTGCTGATCAACGGTCTACTCTGACAAGCGCCTTGTCTCGCATACCTGAAGTTGCTGATGCTGCTCGCGCAATCGCTCGAAGCGGGAGTCCAAACTACTCAGAGTCAAAACAAACCCATGCATTTTGATCAACGGATTTCAAAACACCAAACCCCTTGACAGCAGGAAAAGAGTGCAAACCTAGCCACTGCTTCGCGAGCATGCGTCAGCTCCTGCTCGGCGTGCTCAGCCTTTGCGGCACGTTTTTCAAGAAGGACCTTTTCCTAACGAATAGAAGAGAAGGCAGGCATTGGGTCAACAAGTAAAATTAGATCATAGTAGAGTACGGTGGTTCTTGACACGCCGAGGAAACTCTCTGCACGCCGGCCACATCCAATGAGGAACAACCTGCTCGAGCGCGGTCACACGTCGTTGGGCCGCCTGCTGGGCATCCTTTGCCTTGCTCAAAGCCGTTTGGTGCGCCTGGGCTGCCTAAGAAGCGAATGCCCGTGCTGCACATGAGGACTTGCGATCTAAGTTTGTGATGAAAGAATGTGGTTAATTGGCCGGCTTGTCGAGAGGCTGGCGCACCTCTGCGCTGGCATCACGCTGCTCAGTTGCCGCACTATCCATCGAAGAGCGCGCATTTGGCGCGGGGCAGCAGGACAAGGCGTGAGGAAGTAAGAAACACATGGCGGCTCAGTTTGCCCGTTTATGCCGACAGACAAAAGGACAAGGACCTCGCACCGAGACAAAGTGCTACATTGGTCCTCCAGGCGAGCTTTTTCGGCTTGAAGCTATTGCATACCAGACGGTCAGCAATGATGTCGGCGAAAGGCTAGCAAGCCGGTACGAGGACGGACCGCGGGCAATCGTACCGTCTGCATTTGCACGAACAAGGAATGCTGGAGCTCGTATAACTCTTGCTTGGCTTCCGTCGTCTAGGCCGTAATTCAAAAGCATGTGTCAGCATTTCCGGATGGGCATGAAGAGGCAGCTCACCGGGAACGTCTGAGAAGGCCTGTCTCACTTTGTTTTGCAAGCTTCTCTCCAGCTCTGTCGCGTAGGCCTCAGAGTCCTTCAATGCGGCCTCGAGCCGTCGCAAGCGTTCTTGGTGGGCTAGTTCTGTCAAGGTTGCATGGAGCAAGGACGTGAGCGCTGCTGGGTCGCCCGGTTTGAAGAGGTCATACAAGGGCACATACCCAAGTCACCGCGTTCGCGCTCCAGCTTGCGAATGCTGTGAAATGGCATGAGGCAATCTTATGAGAGGTAATGCCAGTGAAACTAGCTTGGACGTGCAGACCAAGTTGAAACTTTATTTGTTGGTTTGCTTGCTTGTTTTTACATGCGCGCGGGGCGACTCGTGCTGCAATGCAGGCGCCCACCTGCTGCGAGCATTGCCGAGGTCGCGACGAAGGACGCGTAACTGCTCCCCATGTTGAACCGTCTGCGCTGCTGCTGCCTCGTCTGCAGCAAGCACTTGATCACGCAATCGCGCCTGTTCGTCTTCAGCCAGCTTCAAGGCCGCCTGAAAACAAGCCGGGTCATGCATGATCAAGAAGCCGAGGTTCAAACGAGTAGGTAAAGTGTATCAAAATGACCTTGAATCAATTGCCAGACGGACATCATGACAACTTACCTTGAGACTATCCAACTGGTGCTGAAACGTGGCGTCCTCGCTGTCCATTTGCTGGCGTTGTGCGCCTGCTTCCACGGTCAAGCGAGCAACACGTTGCCTTTCCTAGGGATGTGAGGCAATATCAATGAGATCTACATGCGCAGGCACTGAATCAACAGAGCCACGCAGGCAGCTGGGCTAGGTCAGCAGGGCTGGAGCATGCCCGAGAGGTCGGAATAGCACACCGTGTGGAGCTGCGTCTGAAGCTCTTGGCGGTGAGTGCGCTCGTCTTCCAAGAGGCCTTGCAACTCCAGTAGCTTTTGGGCTGAATGCTGAGAGGCAGCCCCAAGCTGCCGCTCGACTTTTTGACGACGCTCGGCATCTAGTTCTCGCTGGTTGGGCAAACAAAGACCGGGATTAGACGAGCAAGCTTGGGTGGTTAGTCTAGCGCGAACTTTAACGTGATTGGGTAGCGGGACAAGAGCGCCCACCTCGCGCTCAAGGACGCGGTCTTCAAAAGTGCGAAGCTCCTCAATGTGTGCGGCTTCAATGCGTTGCAGCTCGCGTTCGTGGGCAATAGCGCGTTGTTCCAACTCCTCTGCGTGTCGACCAGGTAAAGGTGTGAGATCATTCAGGGGCCGGGTGCGCCACCGGAAGAGTATGGGCGGGCACGAGTGGGTGGAGATGCGGGAAAGTGCAGTGCTTACGCTGCAACTCCACGTATGCTGCACGTAGGGTCTCCATGTCAGCAGTTGTCCCAACGAGATTTTGAAACTATGATCCAGCGCCCAATCCCTTTGGAGTAAGGGTGCCGCCTCGGCGGCATCGCGCGTGTCTTATCTTGGAGGGAGGGGTGGAATCGAAAGATACCTGTTGTTGTTTCTGGAAGAGCTCGGCGTCGGCGAGGTTGAGTTGACGCCGAACCTCTTCAAGTCGAACGCCAGCATCCCCCTACAAGGCAGCCCGGGGAGTGAGAGGACAAAGAGGGCTGTGGCACCAAACTTTTCCATAAGACTGATGCGAGAGCGGCAGCACACAACAAACCTGGAGTTGGGCACGCAACCGTTGGGCTTCCTATGGCCATGAATGGTTTTGACGATGATGAGTGAGCCGATGCAGGGGACCGCGCGGCCTCGCAACCCACAAGCAGGGGGTTCGCGCTCATTGCCCAACCCCGCGCACCTCCCGCCCGTCCCTACTCTGGCCCGTCTGAGATGTTGTGTGTCCTTCCTGAGGGTGGCTGGCCATACCTCCTCAGCTTCGCGCCTGCGCAGATTCAGGTCTTGATTTTGGACGAAGAGTTCGTCTTTCTCGGATCGGAGTTGGGCAATCAGAGCAAGGGCCGCCTCCAGATCTTCCTTGAGATCAATGTTGGCGATGGTGCGACCAGACGCCATGCTGCCGGTGAAATGTTGATGCTGCAAGGCAGCGCTCCTGGAAAAGCTCGGCGCTGCGCTGCGGTTCTGGTGTTTAATTCAGAGGAGACTCGGCTCGAGAGAAAGAATCGGATCCCCGCCGTCATTGGCCGGCTGAGAGCAAGGCGTCCCGGCGAATGGTGTCAAGCAGACCAAAGAAGGAGAACTGGGAAAAAAAAAATCCGACCTGGAAGTCAAGTCAAGTCAACAGAGGATTCGAAACTTCGCGCGAAATTTTACAACTATAGTTTTGAACAGGTGTTTTGATGGAGGCAAAGATGTCCGCCACTCGGGATGCCGGCGGGCAGTGATGATCACGGGGCGATTACGAGCGCATGCGCGAGGACCGGAGAGGTGTCGCCAGGCTCAGACTCAGCCACACCCATTTTTCCCGCTTGACATCGAACTTTCTCTCTGCCCGCACATTCTCCTTCACCGCGACTGCCGTTTGTTGAACGGCACAAACAGCCCAAGTGCTTTTTTGTATGCAAGACCACCTTTGTCAGCAAACAGATCGCGTGACTGTGTCTGGGGGCTCAGTTGCCAGCTCAACCTCTGGTTTTAGCTTGTATTTTCCCTTATTGCAGCACCCGATTCATCCCATCCCTCTCACCCGACTCCCACAACGTCGTCGTTTTTTTGGTGCGCATCCACACACACACTCAACACACAACACACAAAAGATTCACCAAAAGGGAGTGTGTGTGAGTGTGTGTGAGTGTGTGTGAGTGTGTGTGAGTGTGTGTGTGTGTGGGAAGGGGGAGATTGCGTTAGTGGCATGCGCTCACTCTCACACACAGTCTCTCTCTCTCTCTCTCTCTCTTTTGTTCTCTCTCTCTCACACTCTCTCTGTTTCAATTTTTTCGTCTGTTTTACATGTAAAGGTCATTCAAACGCGCTGCTGCCCGTGCGCTCCGCAGACCGTCTTTGCTCGACTTTTGGACTTGGACTTGCTTCATCGTTGGGTCTGGAGTCAATGATAGCAAAGGTGTGTCTGTTTGGCTGTGCAGGCGTCGGCCCACTCGTCGCGTGGGTGGAATATTTTTGTTGGACTCGTGATCTCCATCGCGCGACCGACGACCTCTCCTCTTCCTTTTCCTCGTTTGGCTTTTGCGTGATTGGTTGTGCCTCGTCGCGTCAGGGCCGGCTTGACTCATCGCTGTGCCGTTGTTCTGTCTGGAAGCTTAGGTGATTTAGTTGGGCACGTCTCGTGTTCGCTTTTTCTTGCCTTGCCTTCCTTTGCCGCATTTTGGCACGTCTTTGCGTATCTCGCGTGAGATAGCGGCGCCGACCAGACGCGTGACGCTTGTCTTTTTGCCGGTGCGAGTCTGGCAGCCGAGGCTGCCACTCGTTCCCCAGCTTTTCCCGCGTCCATTTGTTTTTGCCAAAGTCACTCGTTGACCGCCACCATGAGCGCGTGTGAACTTGATCGCCCCATGGGCAAAGCTGACCGACCCCGCACTACGGGTCAGCTCATGAAGAGCATGCGCAAACTCGGCGATTATGATTTGGATGTAGGATAACCCCCTCCAATACCATTGCGTGCCGCCTCGAGTGGGGAAGCCGTCGCCCTCACTCGCACTCGCACTCGCTGCCATCCCTCGCCTCTCTTAGGTGGACGATGCAGATACCTCGATTGAGATTGGATCTGCTCAGGAGATGGAATTGTTTGATCGCCTGGTCGTGCGTGGCCGTGGCAACTCGACCTTTGAGCGTGCAGGCCCCTTTTGGCAGATGGCGTGTCTTCGCGCTCGCAAGTACAATGTGGAACGCGCGTACGTCCTCGTGACAAACTATATCAAGTGGCGCGACGAGTTTGGCGTCAATCGCACCACGGTGGACAACGATTCGGAATACCGCGCGCTCGTTGAGCGCGGCGTCGTTGAAGCCTGTGGCAACCGCGATCAGGACGGCCACTACGTTCTTACCGTTCGCCAATGCCGAACCGACCCGGGTCGTTGGTCCCCGCGATATGCTGTTTTGGCAGCCCACGTGGCCATCGAGTCCCTCTTGGTGCGCTTTCCCGAGGCTCAAGCCAAGGGCGTTGCCTTTGTCAACGACATGAGCGGCATATCTATGCGCAACATGGATTCTCGCGTGCCCCGCGAAATGTTTGCTGCCTTTCGCGACAAACTACCGGTCCGCTTTGCCGGCCTTTACGTCGTGCATCCTCCCATGTTCATGCGCATGGTCGCCCCCGTCATCAAGATGTTTATGAGCACCAAAATGCAAAGCCGCATGCGCGTCCTCACCCATGGCTACGACGATCTCAAGCTACACTTTGACGCCAGCCAGCTTCCCACTGATTTTGGTGGCTCATACCCCTACAGTCATGAAGCCTACATGACCTTTGTCTCGGAAATGCAGCACCATTACAACCAGCAACGCTCTATCAACGGCGAGCTCTTCTCCGACAACAAGGCTCCTGCGGAAGACTCGGACTCTGGCAAGGAACCCTCCATTTGCAGCGCCGCTACCACATGCTCCATCCACGAAGCTTGGATGGACTTTACCATCGAGCCAGACAATGAGCGTTTCGTGTAAACTGCCTCCGCCCACGGACCAGTTTGGCCTGGTCTTCCGTCCCGGAAGTAGCCATGGGCTATCCTGGCACACCGTGGCAGGCCTTTTTGCCCGCAACGGAACTTTCTTGAGTTTGTGGTTGAGAAAACGCGTGTGGTTCGAGCTGCCAGACATCATTTCTCCCTTTTGGCCCTTTGTGTTGGTGCCCTGGATCCTTCTTTGTTGTCTTGTCCCTCTCTACCTTTGGCACATGCAGAGTGGAGGAGCTCCGAGGGTGTGAGTGTTCACTCTTTATCACCTTTCATGTCTAGGCTGTATGTCCTTTGTCTTGTTTTGTCTATCCAATCTGCTCAGCACCAGATCATTTTATGTCGCGGTCATTGCCGACCATCGCTTTTGCTTCGATCTGGCCGCTGAGCCGCAGTTTGTCCATTCACCCTGGTTTTCCCTCTAGTTTCCGTCTCGGTTATCTTTCCCTGTCCTTTTTGGCCTTGGCGCTGTTGTCTTTGGCCGATGCGGCTAGTCAAGCTCCCAGAGTTTTGTTCCCGGCTGGGCTGTATTTTTTGTTTGTTCGTTTTTGAAAAACTGCCGTTGGCTCCTTCTTTCCCCTTTTGAACGCCTTTGCGTGGCCCGTCCTTTGTATGACCTGGCCTCCCTGATTGCTGTCTCGTCCCTGTAAGGCCAGAGTGCGCACCTGCATCGTTCCCTGTGTCCTTCCCTTTGCATGTATGTGTGTGCATGAAAAATGTTCCGACTCCCAGTATCTCTTGTCACACAATCTTTGTTGATCCTCGAGCTCTGGCTACCGGTCGCCACCTTGTTTATTGGCGGTGCAGCGGCTGAAGGTCTCGTCAAGTCTGCCGTGCCAAGTTTGGCTTGGCTAAGATCAGAAGCAGCAGTTCTTCTTGTTTTGACGCCTTGAATCGAATCTACATGTTTCTCAATTTGTACATTCTGTCTACCGCAATCGCGTCGAAAGCCTCCAACTTGCCCTCCTCAGGCAACGACTAACGAGCTCGTCAACTCACAACGCACCAACCATGACCCAAGTTTAAGCTGACACGCTGTAATCGCCATCATAACTTTCCAACAACAACAACAACAACTCATGACATTTTTATTGGATGATGTCTCTTGCGTTTGGTCATCCTAAACACACACACACACACACACACACACACACACACACACACACAGAGCTCTTTCAAAACTTTATTGCTCTTTTGACTGACGTGTGCTTCAGCACAGACGACACGACGACAGGGACGACGTCTCTCTCTCTCTCTCTCTCTCTCTCTCTCTCTCTCTCTCTCTCTCTCTCTCTCTCTCTCTCTCTCTCTCTCTCTCTCTCTCTCTCTCTCTCTCTCTCTCTCTCTCTCTCTCTCCCTCTCTCTCCCTCTCTCTCCCTCTCTGGTTCTCGTGGCACAGTCAAGATGAGCCCTCCTCCGCGAAGAACGAATCGGCGCTGGCTTTCTTGTGACAGTGATGAAGAGGACGATGAGCCTGGCGCTCGGACCGCAACTGTTGTACGACAGCGACAGCGACAAGAGCTCGACACAGCTCGAGTGCAGGCGCAGCGCCACCAATCGCTCCAACGTCGCGCCTGGGAAGGGCAACATCTTTCCGGCGACTACGACCACAAAGAGAACGACACACAGCTGCGGTCTCGAGGCCGCATGGGAGCAGCTCCCAGGCCCAGCTTTGAATACGACTTGCAAACCCAGGAGCTGTCAGCCAACAACGCTGTGGCAGCCAATCTATCTCGCCGTCGACCGCAAGACTGCCCCCCTGCAACTCAACGTGCTCGTTTGTCTCATGACCCCCATGAGGGCCTGGTTGGCCGCGCTGCCTCGACCACCCATGCCGCAGTCGCTGCCGCATCTGAAACGGGACGGCGAATTCAGGTCAGTCATTTCGTGCCGCGGACTGCTCCCGATAGGCCAGCCTTGTTGTCCGTACATCTAAGAACGCGTGTGGATGGCTTGGCTTGGCTGGGCAACCACCACCACATCCGCGCCGCGCCGCGCCCTTGACTGCGGTGGTGTGATGCTCTGATGCTACGCCCGTGTCTCTTGGCAGACGGATGTTGCGTTTGCTTCGGCGCTCCGCGCAGAATATGGCTGGGAAATAGTGCCCATGGTGGGCGATGGAGCCTGCTTGTTTCGCGCTGTGGGTGCGTTTCCACAAACTGGCTCAGGGCTCGACACTACCGCTCTTGCCTTGCTAATCACCCACTTGCTGACATGCTGTGCAGCCTATCATGTTTATGGCGATCCAGAGATGCACGATACTGTGCGGGCATCCTGCGTTGACCACATGGTCTGTGTCTGACTCGCGCTCCTCGCTGACCCGGACCTGCCATTGCGTTTGGCTTGCCTCGAGAGACCTCTTCATTCACCGGACTGTTGCGTGTTTCCTGCATCTGGAATCATCAGCGGCGCAATCGCGACCACTTTCAGGCATTCGTGACCACAGATTTCGATGCCTACCTCGAGCACAAGGCTCGACCAACCACACATGGTAATCACGTTGAAATCCAAGCCATGTCTGAGATCTACAATCGCCGCATCGAAGTGTACTCCTATGATACGCGTACGTCGGCTCGTTGCGTCACCACCGCCCATTCAAGCCTAATGCTCATCCCAAGCACCCGCTTCTATTTCCCCCCGCCCCTTTTTTGTCGGCCACAGATCCCATCAACATTTTTCAAGGCAGCAGCCACAGCGAGGCACCCATTCGCTTAAGCTACCATGGTCAAGTTCACTACAATGCCATCAATGACCCGCAGCATCCCAGCTTTGGCATCGGCTTGGGCCTGCCCGGACTGCGCACGCTGGTGAGTACAACCCAAAACGCAGGCAGCATATGCTGACAGGAAGGTAGAGATTGTTGGTTTGAAGAGATCGATTGGTAAGAAAGAAAAAGGAGCTCAGCTCCACTCTGCTTGAGCATCACGACTGCTCAAGTTGTGGACAACACTGGTCCAAACGCATCCTTGAAACGGTCTGCGCTGAAACCAGAGGATATTGACTAGCTCGACTAGGACAAGCAGCAGTCTTCAATGTAGCTAAAAATCATTTATGACACTCACGGTGCATGGGATGCGCACAGGATGAGACAGAAGCCACCCAAGTGCAAGACGCCCTGACGGCTTCCAGCATCTCCCAAACAGAACAGGTAGGTTGGGCACAGCCCTCAATAGATGACATCGGACGTCAAACAGGATGTCCAAGCATCTAGTCAATCCTCGACAGCAATGCTGACGTGCATGTTGCCATCTGGCAGGCCATGCTTCAGCAAGCTCTACGATTGTCCAGCGCCGACGGCCATGCGACGGCATCACACGATCCAGAACTCGACGAGACAGAGGCGACCATGATTGCTGCGGCGCTGCGCGCCTCAGACGGAGATGTAGACGAGGACGCCGTTTTGGCTCGAGCTCTAGCCGAATCTCAACGGGAATGGTCGGCACAGGCAATAGATAAATGAAAGTTGTCCAGATGTATCATACCGCCAAGGCGTTTCAAACAGCACTCGACACTACGTCGTCGGAGTGGTTAAAGTATCCGCGCTGCGGAGCTCGGCGACTCGTGCCCGTGGTAAGAGCTTGAGATTCGATGTGGGTTACGACATCTTCAAGACTCTGAAACGTAAGGGCGTCCCCAGAGATTTGAAACCCAATCGGCTTTTGCACGACCATTGCAACGTCAGCGACCCCACGAATCGCCAGAGCAAATTCGCGGGTGGCTTGGACCCAAGGGGTGTCTGGCCCAGCTGGTGTAGAGCAGGCCAGAACCGGGAGGCAGCTAATACGTCCGTGTTGGGACAGTTCTTGTGCCAGGGCGGCAGTCAAGCGGCGCATGAGCACGACCTCGCTGAGGTGAAGCTGTGAAAAGCGACTCAGCTTGGCGGCAGCCTTGGGCAACATGTGCATGTCCGTGATGCGCGAACACAATTGCTGTGTAACATTCAACGCATGTGATTGAACTTCCTTGCTTGTCTCGGCCACGAGCTCCAAGAAAGGCAAGCAGGTTCGCAATCGGGGCCGCCGTGTTCCAAGCGCACTCAGAGTTGAGGCACACGCTTCATCCCAAGCCTATGTGGTATCAATCATGACTTGTGAGAACAAGTAGAAATTTGACAGCCATATAAGTCAAGACGCACGGTAAACATACCTCGCTCTGAAGCACGGGTTGCAATAGGCGTAGGGCGGCGGTGGCCGCGGCAAAATTGGAAAGGTGAAGCGACGCATCGAGCAGGGTGCGAGCCGAAGGCTCGAGCTCAGTCAACGTCATGCCGGTCTTTTGGGCATCCAGCAAAAGCATAGTCAAGGTCTGCAGGCCGCTGTGAATGTGAATTCTGAAAGCAGCAACAGAAAAGGTGAGACAAATGTTTAAGAAAAATGTTTAAAATGTTCGAGTCAAGTCGACCGCGAAGTGTCAGAATGAATAAACTTACTTGTCCATCGTGTCACGGCGAGCCGGGCTGACGGTGGCCGCCACGGTCGCGATAAGCTGGCTCAGATCATCCGGGTTTGAGACCATCGCTTGACTTCGGCGAAAGTCCCGGTACAAGTAGCCCAGGGTACCAAGGAGTTGAGGGTGACGGGCAGTAACTTTGATAATGTCCATACTACTGGCAGCGTCTGGTCGCAGTCGACACCGTTTCTGGGCGCGATGAAGAGCTAGGAAGAGCTTAAAAGGTGGCTCTGGCATCTGTTCTGTCAACAGCAGGGCCCGCTGTTGTGCCGTGCTCAGCAAAGTGGAGGAAAGCACGTTGTTATTCTCCATGTCCTGGACCAAGGCCGCAATCTGCTCCGGTGTGTGGGCGTGATTCAGCAATGATGCGTAAACTCGACGCGAGGACAAGGCCGTAGGCCAGTGTGCCAGCTCTTGGAGAACTGTCATTGTTTCAGGGTGATCCAAAGACGCAGTGGTTGCCAAAACAGCATCGATCCAAGCATACACGTTGTTGGTAGAGGGTGGCACGAGTCGGCGGCGCATTTCAGCGTGAATGGCACGGCTCAGCGACAAGTCTTGGCCCAAAATCGCGGCACGAAGCATCTCGTTGTAGCTCAGGCGTGGCAAAATCATGTTTCGCTGACAAGCCAGTGTAAAGATGCGGGCGATGATGGACGTTTCCTGACGCGATGAGGCTGAGGTGACCAGGCGCTGCACGAGTCGAGCTGGAAGGGTGTGTTTCTCGAGGAGCGCCACAGCCGCAGCATTCTCCTTGCCCACCAAGGTGGTAAACTGTTCAGCCTGCATGAGGGCAAAGAAGAACGGGACAGGCAGTCAGCATTTGATCTGTCGAGGAGAATGGCATTCACACGAACAAGGATTTCAGATGCGAGTGGTCTGAAACGAACCGGAAGCTTGGCGGCTTGCGCCGCTGGCGGAGCGCTCAACGACGCACGCGGTGCATCGTAAGAAGTGGGGCCTACAGGAGAACCACAGGTTCGTCCAATAGCATGACGTGAGAATTGACCGATCAAACAGACAAGCCACGGCAAGCCGTATAGTTTGAATATAACAAAGTGTCGATCAAAAGATTGCGCTTGGCATGGTATATATCAACGTCAAGCGCTGCCACAGTCGATCATTGCTCTGGCCACACGCCCATAGGGCATCCAACATGGACGAAATGGATGTTCGTCATGATGGCTGTTGCGTGGCAAAGGTGCAAAAGACAAAGGGGAAAAAAGAACAGAAAAACAGCAACCTCAAACTCACTCACCAGTACTGAAGGCGGACGCCCTTGCGACTGCACCGAGATGACGAGCTGAGGGAGGGAAGAAGCCACCACAGGCCACGTGGTCGAGTGAGTATGAATCAGAGTGAGGAGCTGGGATGGCGACTAGTGAAAAGGGAAACGACATACCGTGAAAGACGGATCTCTGGAAGCGCACGGCCAAGCGCGGCAGCTGCACGAGCCGCTGCATGGCAGGCTTTGATAAAACGACTTGGAATCCGGCCGGGCTCGGCGCTGCCGGCGGCGACAAAAGCAGTATCTACCGCCACATGGAGTGACGTACCGGACCCCAGCCTCTCCGACCCGAGAGACAGGGAAACGATTCAAAGAAAAAAACTGCCCACCCCTCCTGCCTTCCAAGACCGCACGCCCTGATCAAAATAGCTCAGGAGAGGAAGCCACTGCCACAGGTTCAAACATCAATGTGGGAAAAAAAAAAAAAAAGGTGTCTCTCTCTCTCTCTCTCTCTCTCTCTCTCTCTCTCTCTCTCTCTCTCTCTCTCTCTCTCTCTCTCTCTCTCTCTCTCTCTCTTCTCTCTCTCTCTTCTCCTCAGAGTGCCACGTGGTGGAGGAAAACGACAACGCGCTCAGTCTGCACTAGTCTTCTAATCTTCCGGGAGACCCAGTTTTCATCTGACGTTTTACGGCAATTCCAATTTGTCAGAGGAATTTTGAATTTCGACGAGTTCGACAAGTTGGTGAGTCTCTGTGTGTGTGTGTGTGTGTGTGTGTGTGTGTGTGTGACGGCGTCGACGCACTGGCTGATCCCGCAACGATATGGCACCGGCAGCGCTGCAGAGGTGGAAGGGGTGCAAAGAAGAGAGCTCTTGATCAACTTGTGCGGGCAAACTCATCGAAGAACGTATCCTGCAATCGTGGGTTGCGACAGCGTGTATGGTGTTGCAGCGTCAGCAAGAGGGGGCACATTCCATTCCTCGTTTCAGCCTCGATCCCGGCTGGCGCGCCCCTTCCTGTGAGCTTGCCCCTGGGCGTTGGCACTGCTGCTTTGTGAAACAGCAGCCATGTCCCCCGGCCAAGATGCGACGCTCCTAGAGCGCTCGATCAAGATTGCTTTCGTCGTTGCCCTTTACTGGTAGGCCAAATGGCGGGCTCGTGGCACCGGACTGAGACTCGGTGGTGTGATGCGCCTCAACGATGCTGCCTGCGCTGCCAATGATGGCAATACCCTAGGGTCGTCTCAATCTCAATGGTATTCCTCAACAAGTATCTCCTGAGTGAAGTCTCGGTGCGTTTGTGCGTCTGCCATCGAGCCGGAACCTTTATGCCCCAAACATGCTGGCCTTCAACGCCTTACTTTGGCCTGCATCTGCTTTTGCGACTTGCCATGATCTCCGGCCCGCGGGACCGTCTTGATAGTTGGACGCGCCCATGTTTGTGACCTGGTTTCAGTGCGTCGTCGCCGTGGTGACTTGTTTCATTTTGGGCGAGCTTCGCTCCTACCATCCCGCTCTGGAGATGTTTCCCCGCTTCGCCTTTGACACGCACGTTGCCATGAAGGTGGGCTCCTGCACCTCTCTGCCAGGCGTGAGCGCAGCTAGGAGCCATGACAAACTCTTACCATGTCTTGATGCGCCTAGGTCTTGCCCCTCAGCCTGGTCTTTGTGGGCATGATTGCTTTCAACAACCTGGCCCTTAAATTTGTGGGCGTGGCGTTTTATAACGTCGGCCGCTCCTTGACCACCATCTTCAACGTGGTACGTCCTTGCAGACATGACACTCATGCCTCACGCACACTGCGCAGGCGTGCAAGCGCAAGTGCCTCACTGACTCGTTCTCCTTGATTGCGTACCCATCCTGTTCCTGCCCCGCATTCTAGCTTCTCTCCTTCTTCATGCTCCAGCAGCGCACCTCCATGCCCGCCCTTCTGATGTGCGGTGTCATTGTTGCTGGCTTTTTCGTCGGCGTCAACAAGGAACAGGAGCAAGCCGACCTGACCATGGCTGGTAGGCCCCGACGCTTGAAAGAAGCGCTGCCTCATGTTGCCGCCCTATCAAGCTCATTCATGTCCGTGCTTGTCCATTACGTACAGGCATCATGTACGGTGTGCTGGCCTCGCTGTGTGTTGCCTTGAACGCCATTTACATCAAGAAGGTGATGCCTTTTGTCGACAACGACATGTGGAAGCTGACAGCCTATAACAACATGAACGCCATCTTTCTCTTCCTGCCCGTCATCACCTTCATGGGCGAAATTCCTGACATTGCCGCCTCGGAGGATGTGTACTCTGGCAACTACTGGTTCCTGATGACCGTGGCTGGCCTGCTTGGCATCGCCATTGGGCTGGTCAGCATGCTGCAGATTAATGTCACAAGCCCGTTGACCCACAACATTAGCGGCACCAGCAAAGCGTGCGCTCAAACCATTTTGGCCCTGCAGCTCAACGACGAGAGCCGCACGGCCACATGGTGGCTTGGCAACGTTTTCGTCCTCGGCGGTTCACTTGGCTACGTGCTGGTCAAGCGCGCGGTAAGCTACAACCCCGCCACACTGCACTCTCGACCATCCGTAAGCTCTGGCAATCAATGTCGGCTGATGCGCAACTGTGTTGGTCGCCCGTGCAGGAGATGAAGCGCGACCTAGAAAAGGTGCCGTCCAGTGCCGACAGCAAAGCTTAGTCAAAAGTTTCGTCGCCACACCGACATGACCAGCCCGGTCGTCAGCTAACTAGTTGGCCAATGACAATCACCAGGGACCGTTTTTTGACATGATAATTGGCTCTTTTGTTTTGTGAGCCAGCTCTCAATAAGTTGAGCATCAAATCCCGTGGTACCATGGACTGGGCCAGGCTCATTCTTATGCACACATTTGGAAATTTGTCTTTGTCACTTGACTCGCTTTTGATTGACAGGCAGACATATGACTTGCCGGCTCTTTGCCGCGCGCCAGCACTCCTGATACAACAAAAGCAGCCATAACAGTGCGCACACCAAAACACAACACAAGACAGCCACATGACCCAAAAACTCCTGGCAACACCGTAATCCACAACTTGAGAAGGAAGCCGCCTACTCGCCCATGCTCTTGACCTCGGCTTCGCTAGAAGCCAGCAGTCGTGGTGTGAACGTGTAATGCGATGTCAGCTCTGCCGCCAGCAATAAGCGCACTCGCGTCAAGAATTGAATCTACAACGCAGAAAGAAGATCACATAGGCCGAGACAAAAATGGGCAGGTTCAGTGAGATAGGCACCCAAAAGCACTCCACCGAACAGCGTGTCCGCCATGCACAGTTGAAACTCGAAAGGTGGACCAGCGCAGCGCACCTCAAGGACCTCGCCACTTGCCCAGCTCACATTTACGGTCCTGTCAATGGAAAATGAGAAGATGAGGATTGCAAAGCCTGAAAAGGACGCTGTCGCGGGTTAATCGAGGCTATGAAGACAAAAAGTATATACGCACTCAGCTTTGCTATCGTGCTGATAGTGGGCTACACCCATGTTGTCGTACCACAGGCGCACCTGTGATGCCACGGATGAACACACACGAACAAATGAGTGAGCCCCAAGGACCTGCAGAGATTCAATGAGGTGGCACGCAACCCCGACTCACCTCCAAGCCGAGACGCAAAACAAGAACATCCATACTGCGATCCTGAACGCGATAGACGATGGCAGGCTCCTCAAAAGGACCGTGGTGATAGACCATGACGTTTTTGAAAATATCGATGGACTTGTTGCCGGCTTCTTTGGCGTTGAGCTTGCGCTCGTTGCAGCGATCAGCTGCCTTCTGAACCTTGTCGTGCTCGTAAAAGGTTTCCTTGTTCTCAAGTGCAGCCAAGAGCAGACGGTGCACCACCACATCGGCGTAACGCCGAATTGGGGAGGTGAAATGGGTGTACATGGGAGTGGCCAGCGCATAGTGCTTCCAGTCTGATTGCTCCAGCTTTGAGTCCCCAGTTGAGAAGTAGACAGCTTGTTGCATGGCCTGCCACCCACAAAACCATTCCAAGCACACGACAAAAATTAGCACCAACGTACCTGGCACCGAGCCCACACCTCACATCCCCTCACCCTTGCCACGTAACGCGGCGTATTGAAATGCAAACGAACGCAACGCACCATGGTAAGCAAAAGCTGCATGACCTCGACGCGGCCTTGATCTTGCTCATTTTCCTGATACGCACGAATGGATGCGGCGATATCGCCAGACGAGCCGGTATCCAAGGGAATACCAACCCTCTGAAAGCGGGCCGCCACCTCCTCAAGGCGGCTGGTAAAAGGCTCAGGATGGCGACGCAACAGTGCGCATTGTGGAAACGCCTTGGCAATGCACTCCGCCACGGAAATGTTCGCCAACAACATAAACTCCTCTACAAGCTGATTGGCAGCGCGCTGCACATAAGGCCAGGTCTCGACGGGTAGCATGTCCTCTCCCAGGCGAAAGGAAAGCTTGGTCTTGTTGAGACGTAGTGCACCATTGGCGAAGCGACGGTCGCGCATCTGCTGTGCAATGTGGTTCATGCGGAGAACGTCGGCCTTGACATCTGCGCCTTGCGTGTCAGCGGACAGGCGAGGAAACTCAACGTCATTCCACTCCTTGCTTTCATCATCAATGAAGAGCTGGGCATGATCGTAGGCCAGTTTGCAGCGCGAGCGGATGACGGTTCGGCCGAACCTAGAAGATGTCAGCACAGTGAGCTTGGTATCGATAGTGTGTATAGCATGTTGTCCACATTAACATCACACCACATGGGAGTAAAAGCAACAACATGGGCGCAAGAAAATCAAGTAACGAAATAAGCGATAAAGAATTGGCCACTAACCATGTTGACTTGCGATTGCCTTCAGGGTCCAGAACCCAGATCACACTAAAGGCTAGCCGATCTTCATCGGGGTTGAGACTGCAAAGGCCTTCGCACAAAAGGCGGGGCAGCATTGGATAGACACTTTGGACCAAATACGTTGAAGTGGCACGGAATTCAGCCTCCTCATCCAAGGGCGTATTGGGCTCGACAAAGTATGAGACATCCGCAATGTGTACGCCCATCTCAAAGTTGCCGTCCGGTAGTTGCGTGCAATGCAGGGCATCATCCAAATCACTAAGCCGATGGCGCAAAGAAAGCGTGCGTGGGCGTGGGCGTGGGCGTGAGCTTGGCTGACCAACGATAAGGCAAGGAAGATACAAGGCAAGGACATACCGTGCAGTTGATGGGTCGATGGTAAAAATGCGCACGTCGCGCAAATCACGGCGCTTGGCAATCTAAAGCAATGCCAAAGGCGGTCAAAGAACCGTGGCAGGTGCATGAGCCACAAGCCAACAAGGGATAGCCACGCTTGGAGTGAACGAATCGTGGCCCATGATGCACGCACGCGAGACAGACGCTTACCTCGTCATCGGGGATCACAAAGGGGTGTTTCTCGTCTACTTTGGGTAGACACTTCAAAACGTGTGGCTTAAAGTCTTCAAATGGAATCTTGTACTCCATAAGAATGGCCTGAGTCTCGGCGTCAATGGTGCCAGCCTGACCCAGGACACGCTTGAAGCTACCACGGGCAAAGCGTGACTTGGCAGTCCATTCTTCAAAAGACACAATAACCAGCATTTTATCATCGACTTCGTCGGGCACGCTGTGGGCAGGCACCCGCATGCGTGGAACGCGACTGTCCTTGGGAGAAAAAAGGAGAAAATCTTGGTCTTGATCGCGCCGTTTGAGAAAGCCAGCAAAGAGACGCTCTTCCGGAGGCGGTGCCTTGATGATGGCAACCACGCGACCCACGGGCTGTAGATGCTCGGCGGGAATGCCATTGACGCGAGTCAAGATTGGATCTTGGAGATGCATTTGTGCCATGGCCGATGACAGCGCTGCCTCGCTCGTAGCAGCACCGGCGTCGGCGGCAGGGCTCATGGGCGAGAGAGGTGATGCCGCGCCGAGGGCGTGCGCCAGATGACGCCGCGCTGAATTTGTGGCGATGCGGTTGCGTTGTGCGTTACCTGTGATGAGCGAACGGACAACGTGAGACACACCGCTGGAGCGAGGATAGTTGCGCCCAGCCAAGAATCGCGGTGGGAGGCTGACGCAGGTCAGGCACGGCATACCATGCTTCTGAGCCGGTGCGATGTTGTAGGGCACAAGGGCCTGTTCCCATGTTTGCATGTGGTTTGGAGGCACTTGATACCCTGAGAGCCGTTGAGGAAGAAGCACGTGAGCAATCACTAGCCAACACGAGGACGGAGACAGGAAACATTGTGCACACGAACGGAAACGCCTTCCTTCTGCCTACCAGCGGCAACAGCGTCGCTGTGCATGATGCGCCAGCAATGTTGGGGCAGAACTTCAACAGCGACCACGTCTCCATCAAAAGCACGATTTCTGTCAGGTCGGGCCGGTGATGAAAACGGGCCCCAAATGAGACGGACAGAGCAAACCCCCCTCTCTTCCCGGGTACGAGAGGTTGGGGAATCAGGCAGGCGACATTCTCCATTCGCGTACGCACCGGGCCTGGAAAGAGGGCACGATGAGGTCCCGAGGAAACCGTTTGCAGGAGACAAAGCATTCTTCATAGTTTTTGGCGTTGACGCGCAGTGGCGCCTGAATGACGAATCCATCGGCAATGCCCTTGGCGACATCCTCGGGCGACCACTGCGTTTGTCGGGGTCGAGCACGAGAAACATGTGAGGGCAGGACCCCGTCGGCGCTGAGAGACGCCAAAACAGGCTATGGGTATGATCATGCCATATCATGCAAACAAGGGCGGGGTGTGGATGGGGGACGGCCCACAAGTCACACATACGTATTCATCAAACTTGCGGAATGAAGACGAGGGCGAGTTGTACGGACTGCGAGACTGGTGCGAGCCCCTGGAGTGTGGGGTACGATTGCCAGGGTGCTGGTTCTGGCGTGGCGTTTTGGGAGTACGTGGGGTGCGTGGGTTGCGCCCGCCCTTGGATCCAGCAGGTGAGTCCCTGGGACCGTTGGCGTTGTTTTGCTTGCGGCCTTTGCCCTGGTTGTGTTGCGATTGAGGGGTGTGCTCTCCCCGACCCTCGCCGTTGTCAGACCCCTGCCCCTGTTGCTGCTGCTTGTGTCGGCCGTGTTGCTTGCGAGAGGACTGGCGGCCTTTGTTGCGTCGTTGGGCACTATTTGAGGTGGAGGACTGGCGACCCTCAGCTGAGCTCTGCTGTTGTGGAGTCGACGGAGCGCTCAATGCCTCCACAGGTGCTTGAGGTTGCTTGTTGGCTGCTGAGGCCTGTTCGCTGGCTGCTGGTGCCGGTTTGGAAGCGGCAGCGGCAGCCGTGTCCGGGGCAGCGGCCTCCGACATGGCAATGGTTGCGTGGAAAGGATCTGCGAACAGCATTGCGGAGAGTCAGAGGAAAGAACGAGAGATTCCAAAAAATGGTCGATGAGAAAAGACGACACGCCAAAGTGGCAGACAGCAAGCTCTCCCCCCGTGCACGGCTCATGAGAAGTTTCAAGCGCTTATGAGAAGATTGCGACACCCCCGCTTTGCCCTGCCAACACATGCCGTCTTTGGCACCCTCGCTCGCCATGACCACCCTGCGCGTGTCGTGGTCCGCTACAAGTTACGACAGTGCTCAACCCTTCCTGTGCAATCCTCTTCCTCAAGCAGAGCAAGACGGCGGCGAGTCCGCTGTACGCCTTCAACCCGATCCAAAAAGGAAATCATGGCCCCTGTCCGAGATGTTTTTTCCTTCCACCTCTTGCCCACCCCTCCCATCCCCTCACAGCGATGACACATCGGGAATAGCGACGCGAATGGCGCTGCCGTTTGCACCCACTTCCGCCAGTATATCGTACCTGGACAAGGGAGTGATCCACCACCACACTCACGCGATCAAATTGAACCAGTGACCGCGTAACTTGGCCACACCCTCAACCTCAACCAGCCTTGACCGTCAGTGTAGCACAGGTTACACTTTTCAACTGGACTCGCCCGCGATACGTTTTTGCTGACAAGCAAGGGCTACGTATCGCGGGGTGTGGCTTATCAACGCTTTACAACCTTAATCGTGCACATGCGTGTGTGGGGTGGAGCTCTTCCGCGCTGTGATGTCAGACTTTTTGGTGGAAAAAAAAAGTGGCGGGGAGGAGGTGGGATGGAAGTGGAGGCTGATGAGGGTGATGACGCCTTGGAGCACGGGGGGCAGGTGGCGGGGCGAGAGGAGGGGCTAGAGGCGGATCCGATGCTGTTGCTGAATGCCCATGCCCTGCCATTGGAGCACTTGTTGGAGCTCTTGGCCACGCGCGGCTGTGATCTGGGAGAGTGGGCTCGCGTGAGCGGTGATCCAGGGCGCGACGCCACCACCAAGGCTCGGGCGCTGGACCTTTTCCAAACTCATCTTGCACCGCGTCCGCAACGTGCCCCGCGACGCCGAACGCGTAAAAAGCCTGGCAAGCGTCTGGCGTAAGTGCGCCGCTTTACCTGGCCACCCACTTGATGTTTTGGAAGGTAGTTGATGACCGTCTCCATCGCCCAAATCGGTGTCTCATCGAAATGGTCTGGGTTGCAGCGATGCTTCGGAAAACCTCAGTCAACTCTCGCTGAGCGAGAGTGTGTTGGCTGGTCCACCAAGAACACCACAAGCTGCTAAGCGAAGCAAGGTAGGTGCCCCTACATTGCTGTACATCAACCAACACCGTCTCCCTCATGCATTCCTCTTGTCTTCCCCATTGCCACAGATTGATCAGCCGCAACAGCGTGATCCCAAGGGAGCTATGGGTTTTATTCCGACACGCACACACGATAGCCAGGGACGACCAATTGTGCCCATTTCCTGGCCTTGATAACCCCATGACCGCCGTGGTCCTTGTTCTTCAACAACGCTGTCTCTCTTCCGCCATCCCTATATTCCTTCCTCTCTCTCTCCTCTCTCTCTCTCCTCTCTCTCTCTCCTCTCTCTCTCTCCTCTCTCTCTCTCCCCGATTGATTCTTGGTCATGGTTGGCTGTAAGACGGAGGCCGCCTGAATAGGCGGCCAAGTTGCCACTCCACAACAACACGTTGAAATATAGAGCTGGGGCATGTTTTATGATTATCAACATAATATGAAGCACACATGGATGCCCTTCGACTCATTCTTCAAGGTGGATTGTTGCTTCATGAATATGCTCACACAGACAGGCATCGCAAGCTCCAGGACGCCGTTGAGCCCACAACCCCCGAAACGGGGGAAATCACTCGAGGAAGGAGCAGAAACCACTCACCCACACGCACAAAACCTACACCAAGGATAGAAAACACTGGAACAGAATGACAAGGAGAGGGAAACAAAACGTCAAAACAACTTAAGCCATGTAGTCAAGAAGAGGGTCGCGCATCTCCTCCATGATGGACATGGGCTTGCGGTCCTGCAGCTTGAATATGCTCTCAATGACCGAGATCTCAGTGCTGGTGGTATCCAGGCCGCAGAAAGCGGCCCAGTCGTTCACGACCATGCCGCCACCCACAACATCACTACCATAGTTGACGGTACCGGCAACAAGCGGAATCTGGAGCAGAGAGGACAGCTCATCTTGGTCTTGAATAGAAGTGTGAGGGTGAACCTGGTAAGGGAGATGGAAGCAAAGGAACCAACAAGGGTTTGAGTCGGAAGCATTCAATGTACGCACACACGCACCGCCAGGTCGAACGTCGCATCTATGATCAACCGAAAAGAAGAAACGAAACCCATCCGTAACCAGACTCACCAGACCGCCATTGTTGGAGAGAGCGCAGTAGCTGCCGACAAGAACATGGTTTGCCACGGTTTGACGGAACACCTCAACGTTGAGTGTGTCCATGATAATCTCCTCCGTTTCACGATCCAGATCAGGGTGCACCAGGGCCACGTGATCGTTACAGGCAATCACATTGCCCAGAGCCGACAGACGCTCCTCCACGCGCTGGACCTGCACATTCAAGTCGCAAAGCAGGCAGCACCGTTTCATGTTATCAAGGCTGGCAATGGCACATCCTCAATGGCACATCCTCAATGGCACATCCTCGAGCGATGGGAGAAGGGGACAAGATAGGCAACGGGGCAGTCGAACGAGGCCCACGCCAACCTTGACTGCATCGGGAAGGGCATTGCGGATGTGCTGCATCTCTTGGTCGGTGGTGGTGTTGGGCAGCAAAAGGCCGTGACGATTGCCCGCCGTCAGGCGGCCGATAACGCGAGTTCCGGCCACGGTGCAGTGAATGACGGGCACAACCTCGCCGACCTCGCTCTCGAAAATGCTGTGCAGATCATGGGCAAAAGTAGTGCGCATACATGAGCGACAAAGAAACGACACCCCGTCAACTTCAGTTCAGATGCATGCCCACGACCCAGCCACGAACCTGTAAAAGTTCTCGGAACCGCCGAGCGCAGTGAGGCAGTACGAGTTGGTGAGCTTGGCAAAGACACCAATCTCGTTGCTGCCCTCGAATTGAGCACGGACAGCCATGATTCCTGGTCGAGGAGCAAGCACCAAAACTATGCAGGCAAAAGCCAACGTCAAGAACAGCTGGTCAGAAAAGTGCGACAAGAATGAGGTGCGTACACGCGGCCCGGGGTAGTCCAACTTGACGTGTGGTCGCTCGTACCCCCACACACTCACCACGCCTGAAACCCCACGGGTATGTACTACGACGACCGTCTGTCGCTTTGCCAAGTCAAGAACCAAAAGGTGCTGGCACGAATGCGCGCGGAGCAACAACGCCAACCAGAAACACAAGAGGCGACGTCCGAAACCGAAAAACAAATGACCGCGCACAGCAGCACAGTCTGACCGCGTGCGTTTTCTTTATGCCTTGCAGTCACACACACACACACGCTCTCTCTCTCTCTCTCGCTCTCTCTTTATGTCTTCTCTACCAATGCTCTCTCTCTCTCTCTCTCTCTCTCTCTTTCTCTCTCTCTCTCTCTCTCTCTCTCTCTCTCTCTCTCTCTCTCTTCTCTCTCTCTCTTCTCTCTCTCTTTTCTCTCTCATTGCAACGTGGGTTGATGTCATCATCTAAATTAAGCTGATGAACTACGTCTAATTTTGCTCGTTATGCAAACAGCCGCCAACCGGTTATGCCATTGTCAGACAATTTCAACAAAACTCCCCAAGGCCTTGACGGGAGCACTCGCGCTCCCTGGCCGCTCATCGCTCAGCTACTCCCGCCTCCTCTGTTGGCTGAGGTTGACATTTCCCACATCACAGACCAAGAACCACCGATATGAGCAGCAAGAAGGATGTGCCGTGCCGGTACTTCCAGCAAGGGTCAGATCTCGAACCTCATCGCGCTGCTTGCTTGGGCGCTGGCTCGCATGCTGACGTTCATTCGTCGCCCGTGCGTGCAGCCAATGTCGATTCGGCAGTGATTGCGAATTTTCCCATGACAAGAAGTCCCGAAATGCCGTGAGCGTTTGCAAGTACTATCTCCAGGTCCGTTACTCGTCCCTTCGACCTGAACCAAGGCCGGTTCACACACGTGCACCTGCTGGCTCAAGACTAGAATTGCTCCCCCTCCAGAATGAATGACATTCCGCCTGGTGCTTGCCCCCCCGCAGGGACATTGCTCCTATGGCGACAAGTGTCGCTACGATCATGTCAAACCCCAGCGCACGACGGCTCAGCCCGCCCGGCCCAAAGTAGCGCTTCTGCAGCGACCAGCTGCAGCGGCAGTTGCACAGGTCGCCAATCGGTACGGGCCAAGCCCGCCCTTCAAACCGCTCGGGTTTGGCAGCCTTGAAGACTGATTTTTTTTTTTTTCGATTCTCTATGAATGTCACAGCCCACATTCACAACCGCTCAGTTCCACAACAGCCAACAAGCCACCAGAGAGCCGACCCCAAGTCAAGGTCAGCCGGAGCAACACTGGTGGCCCGTGCTTTCTTGTTTGTCGGAAGCATGCTCACTTCTCCTTGTGCATTCGCATGTCTTCCATAACCCTCAGCGAATCATCTTGCCCTCGAAAAAGGAGGCATACGAGACAAAACTTCACGAGAAATGGCTAGCTGCCCCAGAATTCGTACCAGCCACCCACCCTGCTACCGCCGGTGGGTTTTTTCGAAGCTGTGTCCATCCATGTATGTGGTCCGCTGTCATCTTTTTCGCTAACCCATGTTTGTGGCAGTGTCCTTTGCACACGCTGCGCGTGGCTCTCAACCCGCTCAAAGCAGCGGCAGCCCGGATGACGAAGAAGACAATGAGGTTTGGCATCTCTTGGCCAGCTTGCATCGACAAACTCGTGCCTTTTCGATTTACACATCTGAAGGCATGTGTAACCCGCTCGAGCTGACCCCACTTTGTTGCTTTGGCATTTAGAATACGCCCCTTTGCCCCATGGCCATGGCCCTTGGCATATGCCCGGATGACGATTGTATTCATTTGCATGGACTCGTCTGCCCCGCTTGTGGTCGCGCACATCTGCATCCTTACGCACCTGAAGAACACGATGCTCAAACCAATGCCTGTTACGAACAGCTGGCCCGCGAGCATGAGGTAGGCCCTGCTGCATCACTCGAACAGCTGCAGCTCTACTTCACACGCACCATCTCTTTGCAGTCTGCCTTGTTCGACCTCATGAACGGCGGCCTTTGTACTTGCAGCAACAAGACGTAGAGGAGCGGAGCAAGGCGATTGACTGCTGCATCTGCATGGAACCAGTCTTGGAAAAGCCCACGGCCTCACAGAGGCGGTATGCTGACCACATGCTCTACGTGTACCACCGCAGACCTGCCTCGTTTCACACACACACACACACACACACACACACACACACACACACACACACACACACGCGCGCGCGCGCGCGCGCGCTTCGCCCCGATGCTCACACCGCTTTTTCTTCGTCGCATGTGCAGGTTTGGGATTTTGCCAAACTGCGACCACGCCTTTTGCCTTCAATGCCTGCGTGAATGGCGTGCCAAGCACGAACAGGGGAGCGCTGTCCGCTCCTGCCCCATTTGTCGAACTATCTCCTATTTTGTCGTCCCCTCCAGGTACGACACGATGACCACGTTGACCACTCAGCTGCATGGCGACAGTGTCACGTGTTGAACCTGCTTCTTTCATAGTGTGTGGGTCTTTTCACCAGAGGAAAAAGCAGCTGTCATCGCCGGATACAAGTAGGTCGCAGCCTCTAGGAAACATGATGCTTTGAACCCGCTTTTGCACTGCGCTCTCTGTGCGCATGCACTTACACCATTCACGCCCATATGGATCCCTCTAATTCTTCAAAACTTGCAGGAGCAAAATGTCGGCTATTGACTGCATGCACTTCCAGATGGGCGCTGGCTCGTGCCCCTTTGGCAACTCTTGCTTCTACCGCCACCGCTATCGGGTTCGTCTCGCTTGGTCAGCTTCGCTGATCCAGTCCTGTCTGCCAATGCGGTTGCGACATGGCTCTTGCTTTGTGTGAATCATCGCGATTTCTATTTTCGGAGTCATTTTTCGACCTTTTTTTCTTGTTTTTCCCACTGTTTTTCTTGGTTTTGCTGTTGAGGTGATGGATGCCTTTGACTTTTCGTGATTGCTTGGCAGGATGGGACGGCAGCATTTATTCCAAAACCGCGCTATCAAGAAAACGCCGACGGCGAGGCACGACGTGCTCAGGTCTGTTTAGTTTTTGTGTTTTACGATAGCGCGGACTTGGCTTTTGCATTGGTAGGCTTAAATGAGTCATTTCGATCCATTGCAATTTAGGCAACCAACCTCTGGGACTTTTTCGCAGTTCGCGAAGAAGCCTCGGCTGCAGCACAAGCTCCGCCCGCTTCCGCAGAGCAACCTTTGTATGACGCTTCCAAGCCTGAGTAGAATCAAGCGGGGCTACGGTGCTAGGGACGCTGAGCTGGGATCCGTTTGAGGCTGTCATTTTCGCTTGTGTGACTACTAATTAACTTTCAAATGCACGACCTACAGTCATACAGTTGCCAAATGTTGATCACCCCAGTGAGAGGCAAGACTGGTCTTCAGCCCACACGCTCAAGGGGGATAGGGGAAGTGAGCCTCTGCTTTGATCAAACCCGCCAAAAACGAAGGACGCATGTCATTGTTTTCAATTTCATGCTGAAATAAAATGTTTCAAGGCGACAACTGGAATACCAACAAACAAATACAAAAAAAAACCAACCAAGCCAGACATGAACTGAACGGTCGAATCTTGGGGCGTGCACTATGGAGCAGACACACTTGCCGAGAGGAGCCTACCGATGAGCAAGCTTTGCCGCTGCATGGACGTTGAGGGTGCCCCAAACGTTCAAAAGACAGCAGTCTCTCCCGAGTCAAAGGACGCCAAGCGAACATTGGGCATGTGCACACATCAAAAAGCCGACTCTTCCGACTTTGGGTAGAATTCTGATCTATCATGCTCCAACAGGCTGGGTTCTAATTGTCAGACTTGGGTTGACCCACATGCCACTGCTGCATGGGATCCTTGGGGTCGCACTTGGCCAGGTGGAGCGCAAAGGGCGAGTTGGCCGTCTGCTCGCGGCGCACCTCGACGCAAAAATCGCCAGTGGCGTCGCCAAAGAGACCCGTGGTCCGATCCCACTTCCAAGCTTGGTTGCCGCCGGTCTGGTGGCACGGCCAGATTCCAACGCTGCCGTCCCCGTTGCCTCGGTCCAGGCAATTGTCAAAGTCCATCGCCGCCACACGAACATCGCCAGCCTTGGAGAGGACAAACTCTTGGGTGCCATGCGAGTGGTGGCAGGGGTACACGCCAATCTTAGCGCCTTGGTGAGAGGCACCGAGAGTGTCAAAGCATGCGTTGGTCTGTGGGTTCCTAATCTCGCCGCTGGCTTCGATCGATTCCTCATCATTGGGGACAAACATTTCAGGATAGACATTTTTGAGGAACCACTTGAACGGCTTGCATTGAAACTTGCGACGAATCTCCTGCATGGCAGAGAGATCGCCCAGGTCCATGCCGCGGGGGAGCGGTGGCATGACGCGCTGAACCACCTCCTTGTATTCGTCCATCCAGACTTCAGCAGCACGCAGCTTGTTCTTGACAATGACGTGCCCAGGAACGGTGTAGACTTGACCTTTCCAGTAAGCGCCGGTGCGAAAGACGTGGCCCACGCGTGAGCATGGAATGCATTCCAGGGTGCCACCGCACTGCCAAATGCGAAAGCTAATTTCCAGCTCCTCGCCACCATACAGCTTCATGCCGGGATCGTAGCCACCCAAGTCGAAAAAGTACTTTCGGTCCATGGAAAAAAGGCCACCCGCCATGATAGGGGATGGCATGGGTTCGACGCGGGTGCGTCGGCGCGAGCCAATCGACTTTTGTCCCATACCCCAGGAGAAGCCAAGAATGTCCAGGCCACCGCGCATGTAGTTGAACGAATCAGGGTCGATCGAGTCAATGATGGGCATGACGACGTGCTTCCGGTCCTCGTTGATGCGGGCCATCATGGGCTCAAGCCAGCCTTTGCTGACCTCAATATGAGCATCAAGGAAGGTGATGGTATCGCCCGTAGCAACTTCAGCGCCATAACTGCGGGCGTCCATGAGGCCCGAGCGCTCGCTCTTGCGCACGAGCTTGGTCTTGGGCAGGAGCTTGATGTAATCCTCAAAGTCCTTCTTGAGATAATCGGCATCAGAGCCGTCATCTACAAGGATAATCTCATGAAGAAGGTGCTCCGGGGTACGATCCAGCACGCCATGGATGCTGCGGTAAAGCGGGGAAAGGGGCTCGTTGTAGAACACAAAGATGACGCTGGTGGTCGGAAGGTTGTGGGGATACTCAATCTCCTTGCAGCGCTTGTCTCGATGATCAGGCACGGGGCGGTCCAAGGGCAGGGAGTCACTGCGCTTGAGGTTAAAGCAGTGCTGGGTGTGGGCCTCGCGTTTCATCTCAAGGGTTTCCTCCGACAACGACACATAGGGGCGCAACTCGAAACCGGGTTTGCGTGGGTTGATCATACCAATCATATCACCATGCATGCGATCTTCTGTTACTTCACCGCGCGTGCTCTCGTGGCTCTGCACGATGATGGGGTGAGGCACTTGCGGCTGCACACCCTTCGATTTGGCTTTGGCTGGTTGTGCTGCGTCGCGGCGTTCGACGTTGCCCGCTGCGCCATGGTCACCCGAAAGGGGGGCATCACTCGACGGGGTGCCCACGAGGCGCGGGTAGAGCAGGTAGCCGCCAAAGGCCAGGGCGATGACCACATAGATCAGCCGTTCTGTCGTGCGCCGCCGCATGATGCTTGGTGTCAAGACCCTGTGAATGCAGGGCGGAGCAGAGATCGGCATCGCAGGAGCAGGGTGAGCGAACCCGACATGCCACGCATGCGGTTGGTGTCATTCCCTTGCGTGCACGACGCGATTGATGGTCCGACACTACCACCATCAACACCAGCAGCCATTCACACACTGCGCACTATCGACCATCGTTCCCTTTTCCCTTTTATCATGCATTCAACCACGACACTCCTCACTGCCGTTTCCCCATCTCGCGCTCCATCGCCTCTCACCTCGCAACGGCTCGCGCACAAGAAACAGTGAGAGACTCTGTGTGTGTGTGTGTGTGTGTGTGTGTGTGTGTGTGTGTGGTGTGTGTGTGTTTCCTTTTCTCACCTGTTTAACAGAAAAACAGCTTGCAAGCAAAACTTTGAATCCTGTTGTGGCCCTCTTTTTTATTTCTCTGACGTTTCCTCTCATTTATCCCTCTCTCTCTTTGAGAAGACAACTCAGCGCTGTATGTGTCTCTCTCTCGCTTTGTCTGTCTCTCTGTCTTGGAGAGAGAGAGTGTGTGATGTTTTGTTTGCTTGTCATTGAACGGTGCGAAGTCGTGATCGTGGCAGTGGCAGTGGCGAGTGCTGGTGCTGGTGCTCTTGGAAGGCGCTGTTGATGGGGGGGGAAAGACCAGAGGGTGGCGCGCAAGCCAGTGGGAAATCCTTTGGGAATGTTGTGTTTCGCTCGACATCGGCGCCGAATATATGAGTGATCGTTTGTAATCACTCACTATAATGGGGGGCTCGGCGCTCTCTGCCTGCGCATCGCCTGGTCTACTCTGGCAGGGAGTTTTCGGGCCAACAGTAGCTCTGCATCATGTCACACCAGACCGGTATCCAAGGTATGCTACATTCTGACTCTTCTTTGACGTGACACGACAACAACAAAAGTGAAAAACACCAGCGGCCTCCTTGTTGGTCCCCATTCTTCTCCATGCGCATACATCCCGCCTCGCCGGCTTCCGTCCACAGGCTCGGACGAGCTGACTGCAGCCTTTGCCAAGCTGTACAACAGTGATGACACTCGCATGCTCTTGATTCTCATCGAGAACGGTATGGTCTGAAGTCATGGCACGGCGCTCGTTCAGCCTTGGCCCAAAATCTGCGGTCAGGGCTTGTCTCATTCCCGAACAACAACGCTCGCAGAGGAAATGGTGCTGTCCAAGACGTTTCCCACCCAGGGCAGCGAAGCCGAAGACTGGGACAACTGCGTGCTTGCCGTGAGTTCAGGCCAACCAGGGACCGCCCTTGTCCATCAACAGTTCACCCTCACAGCATCGGTCTCGATCATGAGCAGACGGCAGACGAAAAGGAGCCGTGCTACATGATTTTTCGCCTCGACTCAAGAAATGCGTCAGGTATGCACGTTCCTTTGGCCGCTAGCAACTCATTGTAGCACTTTGGCGTCGAATCAAGCCTCAAACCCTACTCCACGGCACCATCTGAGACTAGGTTATGAGTTTGTATTGATTGCTTGGTCTCCTGACTTTGCGCACATCAAGAAGAAGATGCTGTACGCCGCCACGCGTGCCACCCTCAAGCAGACCTTTGGCATGCTGCACCTCAAGGCCGAGCTCTTTGGCACCGTCACGGATGACATTAGCTACGCTGGCTACCAACGCCACCTTGTCAGCGAAGCCGCACCCCCACCGCTCACTGAAGAGGAATACGAAAAGGCTGAGATTCGCAAGGCCGAGGTACCATTTGCACGCAAACACATGCCTAAGTCCACTCTGCTCGCTTTCCGTTCTTCACTCTCATGTACCCCCACCCCCTTCTTTTTGTCCCTTGCCATGTGTGTTTTGGCCCTTAACAATAGACGGGCGTTGAGATTGGTGCGAGCACCAAACACCAAATTGCCACGGGCGTGGCTTTTCCCGTTGAATCCAAGGCCATGAGTGCGGTACGCTCCTCACAACGCCAGATTGTGCCATGCAACCAACGCTTGCGCGCGTCATGCAGCCACCTCATGCATCACCACACAATTTGTGCTGGCCACTTGTTTGATAGCTCAAGGATTTGAAGGCGGGCAAGATCACCTACGTGCAAATGGTTTGTCAAGGCAACCCCTGCTCAAGGGCAACACAAGCTCACAAGCTCACAAGCTCACACCTTCACATTCATGCATACCTTCCCATTTTCAAGACGGCTGTGGCTCACACAAAGCTGATGCTTGTATTCTATCATTTGCACCCTGCTTACAACAGAGCCTAGATCTGAGCAAGGAAGAAATTCTGTTGGCCGAGTCAGGCTCGTACCACGTCGACAAGATTCAATCACTTGTGTCAGACGATGAGCCCCGCTATCACGTCTTCAACTTCAAGCACAATCACGAAGGTGACACGATTGAATCGACCGTCTTCATTTATTCGTGCCCCGGCTTCAAGTGCTCCGTCAAGCAGCGCATGATGTACAGCACTTGCAAGAGTCCTCTCATCGACGTCGTTGAAGACGAGATCAAATTGGAGCTGGCCAAGAAGGTCAGTTTCATCCTGTGGCCCGTCCATGCATTCTCGCAACCCCGCCCATGCTCTGGCCCGAACACGACGCCTCATCGTTCATCGCGTCGTCCATAGCTCGAGATTGGCGAGTCTGCAGAGTTGACCCAAGAGTTTCTCTACGACCAAGTATGGTTTTGCAACGTGATGACTCCCCTGCCCGCACACAACTCGCAAGAGCCACCCATGCCACATTTTGCGCTTGTCTTGCCTCTGGCCTTGGGCTCACATTGCCGTTTGCCTTGCTATCTCCAACCCATTTTTTTTCGACCACGCAAACGCGTGTTTCAAAAAAAAAAAAAAAAATCGGAATATACGCATTAATCAACGCCATTTGCGTGTAGCTGCATCCCGCCAAAACGGTCTTCAAGCAAAAGTTTTCACGGCCGTCGCGTCCCGGAAAGGGCGGTCGGCGCATGGTCCGCGGTGGTCAAGAGTCATAGACCATTAGCAATACGCCTTACTAGGTTCTCTTGACTGAGACCAGGTATTTGCCCGTGTGTTGTCTTGCCCAGCACGCGTGCGTGCTCTTGTCTCTTCTCTTTTGTACATGTGGGTGACGCACAGGAGTGACACAACATTTTCTTCCGTGTGGACTGGCTTCTCTTGACTCTTCTTTTTTAAAATTCAACTCGAGCACAGCCCAATGACCAGACCAGATTAGATCAGGCATATTAAAAACTTTTGCTTGCGCCATTTACCTCAAATCCCGTTTGCTTCACTCGCCAGGCCTTGATCCCAGACCCGTGATCAGCCCACCAGCAATTCAGTCTTGAGGCCGCACAGCCACTGGCCGTTGGTCAGCGGAACATGATAGCCATCGGGTGTGCGCTGCACGAGGTGTGCATGAACGTCACCAGGTGACTCGGTGTAGCGCAAACCCTTTCCGCTGGGATCTTGTTGGAAGACATAGGTGCAACGCTTTCGTCGCAACCACGCGGTCAATAGACGCTTGTCTGTAAGCTTCATGTTGATAATGGCGCTATGATCGGCCAGCAAGTCATTGCTGACCATACGGGCATTGCTGCCCTGCCGCAGCGCCAGTTGCAAAAAAAAGAGGTCATCCTCGTCCTTGTCATGCGTGAGAAAGGCTCTTCTTGCCTTGACCATCTCGAAGAGCATGTCCTTGATAGGCTTGGGCGCGAATCGCGCCAAGTGGTGGCGGCCCACGAAAAAGACAGGTGTGCCTTGCTCCTAAACGGGAGAGCAAGCAGCGTTTAGCATGTACAGAGGCAAAAGGAATGGTTCCCTGCACATTTGTGCCAAGAAGAAAACATGATTTTACATCTCTAACCTTGTAATATCTCAAGCACGCCTCGATCTGCGGGTATCGAGCGCCTTTTTGCACATAGCGAGTCCCAGAAATATGGTGCAGTGCCACGTTGAGGCCATCAATGATGACAGCATCTTCATATTTGGGGATGTTAGCCAGGAACTCGGCAAAGTTCTTGATGGTGCCTGGCTTGGGATTGGATGCCTCGAGCATGGCCCACGTTGCCTGTATGAGCGCTTGAAGCTCCGATTCTACATGCCACGAGTTTGGCGTGAGCGTGAGAAATGAATGAAAGCGACACGTGCATGGAACTGAGTGTGTGTGTGTGTGTGTGTGTGAGAGAGAGAGAGAGAGAGAGAGAGAGAGAGAGAGAGAGAGAGAGAGAGAGAGAGAGAGAGAGAGAGAGAGAGAGAGAGAGAGAGAGAGAGAGAGAGAGAGAGAGAGAGAGAGAGAGAGAAGTGAGTGTGAGTGAGTGTGAGTGTGTGCGTGAGTGTGAGTGTGTGCGTGAGTGTGTGAGTGAGTGTGTGAGCGAGTGTGTGAGTGTGTGTGTTATGCGACCTTGCGAGTTGACTGCCAAGTGTCACGCGCACAGCCTGTACCGGATATCTCAGCTTCCTCTAGCTTGGTTTCACAAGCTGGGCAGACGCCATGCTCGGGCACAGCTGTTTCTGTAATGTCCATGGGCTCGAGCAGAGCCAGTGCATGCAGTAAAGCTTGGCCACACTCGGGTGACAAAACTGGCATGTGAGGCCGGGCGAGGCACGCAATAATGATGAGGACCAGACCCGGGGAGGACACACGGAACAAAGAGCGCTCACTCGTACCAGTGTATTCTTGCCGAAGCCAAGCTACAAGCTTGTCCAACACAGTTCGGGCTCGCGGCAACGGCCCCATGTTGGATGCATCCATTGCTGACAGGATCTGAGCCAAAGCCGCATTGGTATTTTCATGGCCCACTAAACCCTATGCGAAATCGTATGGCAAAGAGGTACGAATCCAGCGAGAGGGGAATGAGCTCAGGCAAGAGAACAACTATGCCTGCACAGCGGACGACCACTGGGGTCATGCAAATTGAAATGCGAAACACCAAGCTGACCAACCATGTCTTGAATGCCGTTGATACGGAAGCTATCAAAGAGAATCTCGAGAGCATCCAGCGGTTTGTTGGTCTGCTCCAGAGTGAACTTGCTTAGCTGACCAGGCGGAGAAACATCGGTAAGCCCTCAGCAACGTGTGAGTGTGGTTCTGCTGGACTCCGTGAAGCAGGGGACTGCGTTTGATTGGAGTCAGCCCTGCACAGTCATACCGTGACAAAGACACGCTGTTGTGCGAGCTGAGGCTTTGTGCACACAAACTCTAAGATCTGCCCAAGCACGGGTCATGGCCATCAGTGCTCGAGGCGCGTATGCGGGAGAGGTCTCAACTCGTCTAGGGAGAGCATCAGGTCAGGCGGTATTGAATGTGAACTCACTTCGCGCATTAGCTCGGGGTGGCCAGCCTGCAGG
Organism: Monosiga brevicollis MX1; assembly: GCF_000002865.3. Lineage (NCBI taxonomy): Eukaryota > Choanoflagellata > Craspedida > Salpingoecidae > Monosiga > Monosiga brevicollis. The sequence continues at coordinate 1,119,377 of NW_001865042.1, read as the reverse complement.
CAGCCCGACATAAGACTGTAGAGCTCGGCATCGTAGAGCGGCGCTCCGTGCTCAAGCTTGTCTATACATAGCTCGAGCGCTTGGTCAACGCGACCGGTTTGGCAAAGGGCATGGCACAAGGGTGAAGTCAACTTGTGGGGCCGTGCGGGTAGGGTGCAAAAGGTGGCGTAGCAACTCTGGACGGCCTCCGGGTCCGTGCTTTGGACGGCCTCAACCACACGCTGCTGCAGCTCTAAGAAGGGCTGCTTGAACACATGCACGTAGGTGTGACCCTGGTCGCGCCGCTCAGTTGGAAGCTCGGAGCTGGAATGTTCCTCAATCTTGCGCCGTGCCTGTCGGCCGAGGGGCGGAAGCTCGTGGCACATCTGAATGACATGGCGCACGGCGTTGCGCGGCTCAAGCACGGGCGCATCATGAAGGCATGCCCTCTGTGTGCCAACCCACCATCGTCGTGTGACAGATCGAGAAGACCTGGAGACTGACATCAACGCTGCCACTCTTCCCGCAAATACATGCCGACTGTGGCGCCACATCGCTGCCACCTAGCCCTGTGTCTCCTCGCCAGGCGCATTCAATGGCTGGCCACGGTGGGGGAGAGGCAAAGAAAAAAAAAAAAAATCTCTCTCTCTCTCTCTCTATCTTTCTCTTGTTGGAAAACTGCTTTTGACAAATCCGCGAAACACCGGCCTCGTGGTCACACACACACACACGCACGCACACACACACACACACACACACACACACTCTCTCTCTCTCTCTCTCTCTCTCTCTCTTTGGGTGTCACCGCCATTCAGCCAGCGTTGCTCGACTTTATCACAGGTGCACAGGTGAGCACCGTGGGGGAGTGTCGTTGGGTTCTTTGCTTGATGTGGCTGGGCAGTTCGTTGGCAAGGCTAGCTCATCACGACATCTCCACTCGCTTTTAGCATGTCGGTGGCCTTGTACAACACAGCCGGTCACATTGTGGACCGAGTGCTGGCTTGCCGGGGCTCGGCCAAATCCCTATGCTTGGCCTCCAAATACGACCGCAAGAAAGCTCTCTTTGCCCTGGTTTGCGAAACCCTCAAATGTACGTGCAGCTCCCAGGCCTGATTGAATGCTATGCCTTGATTGACCACCCTCATTTTGCTTGGTGTGCGGCTAGATTCCGAGATCCTCCTGCCTCTAGCGCGTGACCTTCAAGGTGGGCCCAGATGAATCCCCGGATGCGTCTCGTCATCCATGGAATTCTAATAGCCTTTCCACTCAATCAATTCTGCTTTGAAGGTACTCTTGGAGATCAGTGGACGCAAGGCACGCTGCTTTGCCTTGTCCACGATGCCTGTATCAAGGGACGTCTCCGTTGCGGCGGAAAGATCAAGTTTATTTTGCGTGAGCACAAGGTATGCCATCAGCCCACTTGCTTCAGAGCAGACCCCCAGGTTCGGTCGTGGCGTTCATCTCAAAGCCTTCCTCCGCCGTGCGTTGTCCCTCAGCCAGCCTTGGATCAGCATTTAAGTCGGATCCTGGCGGAACGTGGCGTCAAGAAAATCCAAGACCTTGTTCCCTCCGAAAGCCTTGCTGGTATGATGCTCAACCGATCCCATGCCGTGTGGTTGTCCATCATGCGTACGCAAGCATTTCACCTCACTAAAGCCGTACGACCACTTATGCAACTCAGAGCGGCAGCTACGCTTCCTTCGCGTAAATACACTGCGCGCCCAAACAGCTGACGTCGTGCGCGACCTTGAGACCGAGGGCTGGCAACGGCTGAGCGCCAGCACGCATGTCGAACTGTTTCGTCTCCAAGGCCGACAGTTTGCCTGTGACCCAGACATTCCTGACCTCCTCGCCTTCCCCGCCAAGGTACATGGGCAGCCGGACACGCTCGCTTCGTCCCAATCGAGTGCCCTCTCCACCTGTGCCGTCTGGCCTCCCCGCCCATGTATGTCGACCATGGTTGAATTTGCGTGCCCAATAGACCGACCTGCATGACCATCCCCTCTACTTGACGGGTCGCCTCATTTTTCAGGACAAGGTTTGAGCGCGCAGCTGGCCCTGCTTCTTCTCAGTCTTACATGTTCAACTCACCACGTGCCTTCTTGGGGTTGATGCGACTATAGGCCTCATGCATGCCGGCATATGCCCTCAACCCTGCCCCAGGCGCATTGTGCATTGATGCCTGTGCAGCCCCTGGCAATAAAACCTCGCATTTGGCTGCTCTCGTCGGGCCCAAGGCAACCATTATTGGCTGCGACCAGGATGCACGTCGCCTGCAGAGTAAGCCTTGCTCAGTCTTTGCCACGACCAATTCTCTTCACGAGGCGACATACTTACAGCCTCACATCCACGCTCGCCCCATCTCTAGCCATGCAAAAGCTCATGACTAAGGCAGGGGCAGACCGCGTTCAGTGCCGGCACACCAATTTTCTTGAGCTTAATCCTTTAGATGATCAGTTGGCTCGCACTTCGTTCATTTTATGTGATCCTTCGGTAAGCCCGACCACCGATTGTGCGTCGCACTGGTGTCATCTTGAGATGGCATTATTTCACCGAAATTCTATCATTAGTGCTCGGGCTCGGGCATCATCAGCAGCGAGCGCCTGGCACAGAATGCTGCCAGCTCCAGCACAGAGGCGGATCGCTTGGGCAAGCTGGTAACTTAATCGTTGAAGCCGCATGCCGCAATGCTTGCTGTGTCACTCTGCCGATGCATTCTGGGTGTTGTTCTTGCGTTCTTCTGCGGCGCCTCCAGCTAATTCACCCGACTTGTGATTGTCCGTTATAGGCTCAGTTCCAAGAGCAGATTGTTAACCACGCCCTCAGTTTTCCCCACGTATCTCGCGTGTCCTACTCAACGTGCAGCGTTCACAGGGTATGCAGCTCGCCTGTGGCTTGATACCGTCCAAGTCTCAGCTCTGGGTTCAGCACGTCGACGGAGCAGGCAGGGCACACGCACCGCTGGCTCATGCATCATCCGTCGCAACGCATCCATCTCGCACAGGAGGAAAACGAGGACGTGGTACTGCGGGTTCTTCAGGCAAATCCTGGCGTGGCCCTCGTGCCCATTCTTCCGACGTGGTCGCGTCGCGGAATCCATCCAGATTTTGATGGTGCGTCCCTTCAATATGCATGGTTGGCTTCCATGTTGGTTCCGCTTATATGGCAGTTGGCCCTCTCACTTGAGTCATATTGTTCTTTGCAGCCACCGCAACGGTTCGCGCTGATCCAGAGCAAGATCGAATGACTGGGTTTTTCGTGGCCGTGTTTCAGAAAGGCTCGTCTGCTTCTGATTCCATGCCCACCTTGCCGTCGCAGACAGTCATGCCTGTGAAAACAGAGTCGACTGCGACTGAATCGGGACCATCACCCGCCTCAGTCGTGCATGATAAAGTTCGCACTCAACGACAGCCTCGCTCAGTTCAGAGCATCCCACGAGCCAGCAAGCCCATTGCCGCCCGTCGCACAAAGCGCAAAGGCCGCCAAGGCCAACACTCCTTGCAGAGCGTGACTCGCACATAGGCTCGAAGATGAAGGAATCGGCCGAGCTGAGCTTGCACATCAACAAAACTTTGTGACAAATCGCGTCAATTGACATGTGAGAAATGAATAGCAGAGCGGCATCGAGAGTCTGTCAACGATGAAGAGTTTGGTGATGTCAAGACATCACGCGAGGATTGCAGATCAAGACCCAGCCACATCCACAAAGAAAGAAAAAAATCTAAAACGAAAAAAAAAAAGGAATCTGAAACAACAAAAAAATTAAAAGTAATCAATCAGCTCGTGCTTAGGCTTTGGGCGAAGCGCGGCGCAACTTCATGATGTGCCCAACTCGGAAACCAAGGCGCTGCAGTTCCTCATCTGGCAAGGAAACGAGAATTTCGACTTCGTCGATACCGTTGGCGATGAGTGTGTCTGCATAGCTTTCTAGCTTGAGAGATTGAAGTAGCTCTTGCAGGTCAGAGGGCAAGTTTGTCATTTGCGCCGAAGCCTTGCTAGGTACGATTGGCGCCGGTGTGGGTTCGGCAATGGCAGCAGACGAGGCTTTCTTATTCATGGCTTCTACGACTTGTCCCATGTGCTGTTCAAAGAGCTCCGGCCTGAACAAGTCCCAATAAAAGTCACCGGCTAGCATCTGTTGAAACACCAAAGCAGACCACGGGCAAATACGTGAAGAGCGGCGACACAACAGGAAGTGTCATTTCGCCCCAGCCGTAACTTTGACAGGCAATCTCAGGAAATCAGCTCTTGCGCGCCAGCTTACCAGCCCCGTGGCATCGGACAGAGGCACGTTCTCAGCTCGACACGGAAAGACGTGACGCTTCAGCTCCATCGCGCGCATCAACTCTTTTTGACAATTGGCAGAGTTCTAGAGTGCACGAGAGATGAGTCAATGGTGCAGTCACATCACAGCTGCACGCGTTCGCCAGCTGGAAGTTGGCATACCTCGTATGCTCGCGATGTTAGACAAAGAACAACGTCACACTCTTTCAGTGCTTGGGCCATGCCTTGATAAATGTTGCCTGTGATACACACGTGCACGGAGTTTTGTAAGGCATTTTGGTTGCGTCACCTAGGCCAGTCGAGCCGGGCCTTCCCGTTCACAAGCGCAAGCCTAGCCTAACCTGAGCTGGGCATGTGATCCTTGTCTAGCCAGTATGGAATCTTGTGCTCCTCAAAATAATCACGAATTTTGAGGGCAAGCTGCATGTCGTTGTCAGCCCAGGTGTGACTGATCATGACCTTGAACGTGAAACGCGATCTGGGGTCTGGTTTGAAAACGGCGGGGCCTATATCAATCGTGAAGCTTGCTTCCACATCCGCGAGCGTGCGCAGGAGATAGAAGCGAAAAGCGTCCATGTGCAACGAGTATTCTTCAGGGGTTAGCCGTTCAGCCAGTTGGTCGTTGCGCAACGAGGCCCCGACCACACGCGCCGCATAACTTCCTGATTGCTCGCGCATCTTGGCCTATGCACACAGCGGCCCCAAACTCCATATCAGCCATTAAGATTGACAATAACACCTCTCCGCTGCTGGGTTTGCTATCTTCTGTCACGCGCATGATCTCCCGTTCTCCCGTTGGCCGCCCTTTTCCTCCTTCACCATTCTAGGACAAGACTTGTGGCAGAACCACCAAGCGCGAAGCCAATCAAAAGTCGTACCTGAACATCTTTATTGTTGTGCTCGGCGTTGAGCGAAGTCTCACAACGCTCGGCGCGTTGACGAATGTCGTTGGACTGCCCGGTTCTCTCGTTGCTATCATCAACCATGCCACTAATCCACTGACGACCCATGCTGACCAAGGATTCGGCCCGAGCCTGCTTCTCGTACTCCTCCTTTGTCACCTCCCCAGGCACAAAGGCTTTGAGTTTGGTCAGAATTTCCGGCGTAAACTCGTTGCGCAGTTCGTTGTGTTGCGAGCACTTGAGCAGTGCGAGTGCTGTAATAAGCTGAAACTGGGCCTCCTCGCGCTGCCATGAGAAGGCCGTGCCCATTTCGACCAGTCGCCCAACAAGTTGAACCACAAGGCTTGGGCCGCCGTCAAGGCCCACCAACATGTCTGCAATGACTTCTGAGGAATTGAGGCAATTGACGAGCAAAAGTGTGAGTGCTCGGCGTGAGCCTGCAGATGAGGCATTGAGCTCACGCACAAGCGGTTTGACACCCCCCAGCTTGATGAAGGTCTGCAGTCGATCGCGGTTCCGATCGACCACAAAGGCCAATGCCGAGGCCACGCGACTCTGTACCTCTGGCTTGCCGGAGCGCAAGTCGTCAATCAGAACGGGTAGACCATCGTTCAGAAAGATGGACTCGCAATGCTCGGCCGAGTTACGGGCCAGCTCGGACAAAATTTCAAGTGCATTGAGGCGCAAGGACGGGAGGTGGTAAAAGTCACGCCGAAGAATATTGAGCAAGGCCGGTACGGGTCGCGTTCGAAAAATGGCGCTGGACACCATGGTGTCCCGCGAGCGTGTGGCCACTGCGGCATAAACCTCGGACAGGAGGTTCAGCAACACATCGAGATCCACCAGTTGGCGATTCCAAAACTTGACGTTGAGGGTGTCGGCGTCTGACTGAGTCGCCGTACCACGACGGATAAAATTGATGATCTCGGCCACATGGTCCGACGTTTCGCAGATGTTATGAGCAATACGGTCGGTGGGTGAGGTGCTGATAAGGCGGTAGATGGCAAAGAGGAGCAGACACACGTCAATCTCGAGTTCTGTCTTTTCGGCATCCTCACCGCGTTCACGTAGTAGCATGCGCACCGTCGCACCCATCAGTGTACGGCTGACGAGACCCAAATAGTCGAGAATCTTGTATGCGTTGGTCTTGCCCACGGAGAGGCCGCTCACCGTATCGTGGGTGCCATCTACGGGGACGTCCACAACGGCACCATCCCAAAGCCGAGATGCCGGGCGAGCAGCCGTCCCCACGTGCTCCATGAGTTGCACCAGCACCAAGATGACCCAGTAAGACTTTTCTGTGCGAGCAGAGGCGGACAAGTTCTGGGTGGAATCAATGTCCTCGACCAAGTTGAGGAAAGTCATCTTGTGAATGTCCGTGGCCAGCTCCGTGGCAGCCTGCGGCACATGGACACACCAATACAAGGCCTGAAGGGCCACGCGAGGATCTGAGGTACGCTTCTTCTCCAGGCTTTGACAGATGACGCGGACGAAGGACTTGGCAAAGAGCGTGGCAATAACATCATCGGTGGAATCTGCTGCAATCGTGTGCTGCGCCAGGACTTTGAGGGGCTCCATGATCCAGATCATCGGGGCCGGGTCCTTCAAGTCAAGATAGCACTCAAGGATTCGCGTCATCTCCCTCGGAAAGGTGGCACATATGTGGCGCGCGACCACGGGGTTGCCCAGAATAAAGGTTAAAAACTCAAAAGGTCCGAGACGCTGCGGGGCAAGCAGTGCAGCGTGGCTCTCGCCGTCTTGATGAAGGAGTGCATCTGCTGCTCGCGCGCACAACCGCGCACACATGGGGGCCAGGTGCGTCGTGATAAAGTCGTCCTGGGTCGTGAGGGTGGGTACGTTGTGGGCCGTGTACCCATGCAGCAAGAAGAAGAAATGTTTTGTATCCTCCACAGGGATCTGGTCTAGGCGACGCTCAAAAATGTCAATGAGCTCGCCGAGTTTGAGTCGATGGTTGGTGCTACGAGCAGCACTGGTGGCCACCGCGTGGTGGGACATGAGTGCCGCACAGATAACCATTAGTTTGAGCCGAGCGCCTTGTGCATTTGCCTTGCCAATCATGGATTCGCGGTGGGACTGGCCCTGCTCGTAACAGTTGATAAGGATTGTCAAGGCCGGAAGCAAAAGGGCCGTGCAAGTGGAGACCAGGGTTGCGTGCCGCTGTGGTGAGAGGCTGGTATGCTTCTCTGCGGGGAGCGGCTCAATGAGGGTTTTCAGATACAAGTAAATCCAAGGACTGTCCAGCAACGCAGTGCGACTGGGGTCGTTGAGTCGCTTCCCCTGACAAGCCTTTAGGTCCGGAACGGGCACGATCCACAAGGCCAGAGACCGGAGGACGTGGAGAAAGTCGAGACAAATATCTGCACCCTTGATATCAGCAGCGCAGGGCCCGTCACAGACGAGCAAAAGGCGCCGCAGATCGTCGTCCTTGCAGAGCATGGCTGCCACAGCCGGGAGCTCAGCCAGATCAGCAAGGGTACGAATGACATCGGATATGAGGTCAACAGCCTTGCCAACAAAGGCTTGCGTGGGCAGCTCGCAGCAGAGCGCCACCAAGGCGGGCAGGATCTCATCCTGTAAGTAGTCGGCAATAGCCGTATCCTCATCGGCATGCGCGGCCACGGCAGGAAGCAGGCGCAAGGCATTCTTGGCATCCTCGGTGCTCATGAACGAAACTTTGCGATCCGTGCGCAAGAGACGGATGACATTAGTCAGCTCGGCCAGGCCCGGGCCGCAGAGAGCTCGAGCAAGAGGCAAATAACCGCACAGGGCGCAACAAATGAGCAGACCATTGTGAGGGCAGGCTCGAATGATGGCGTCTGTCTTGGATTCGAGGCAATGGTAGACGAGGCTCATCAGCGGGATCATAATGTCCTGGGTGTAGATGGCATCCATTTGTCGCTGTTCCTCTGGTGTAGCCTGATCGCGGTGGCGCAAAACCTGCAGGAGGATATCGGTCATGCGGGTGACCACGATGGGGGAAAGTGGGAGGTCGGCATTTTTAGCGTGCAGCTGCTGCACGAGGAGTTTGAGGGGGTTGGATGGCGCCAAACAAACGGCGATGGCATTGCGACTGTGCTTGAGTAGCTCCAGAACGAAGCCAAGATAATGATCAAGGATGTGTACCAGAGTCGGGCAACTGAGGGTGGGTGCACCCTTGTCATCGAAGCCAGTGTGGTCGATTCGGACCAGTGCCTCGACGAGCGGGACGATGGCACGAGCTTGGAAGTGTTCCCGAATGAGTTCACGGGACCGCTCCTCGCGGTTGCGCTGTGCCTCAGTCAGACCACGGCGGTTGGTAATTTCTTGTGAGGCAATGGCGTGATTGAAGATGCGTTTGAGAAGGTCGAGATGTTTCCGTGCGCCCTCATGCTGTTTGGCGCTACCAGCCGCCTGCAGGGTGTTCAGGGTGCGAAGCACATCGTAGTGCCCGTGCGCCAAGAGCGAGGCAGCACAATTCACATCACCAACGCAGGCAAGGAGGATGTTGAAGACGGCGTCAAGTTCACCGTGAAAGATGGTGCGGGGCTCAGCTGCACTTTGATAGTATAGGTTCAAGGCAGCTGGCGCAAGCTTTTCTTGAAGGTAGAGGCTGACGGTTTCTTGAACGTCGTCGAGAAGCACTGTCTCAGTTTGACCGGGGACCGGAGGGTCGTCGCGAAGGGTTGCAAGCTGGCGAGCGAGATCAGCCAGTCGACCAGCCAAATCTGGGATATTGATCCAATTGGCCAGATCACTGGAGGATTTATGGCTGGCCATGGGCTCGGCCAGGAGATTGAGGAGATCATGGAAACCGGGCTTGCATTCAAGACAGATGAACTTGGCGTGAACCTGGTCCATCTTCAAGAACACGCTTTGAATGAGGTGGATGATGCCGGAGAAATGGACGTAGATGCCATCGAAGTCGTCATGTAAGGCTTGGAACAGTCCTGACACGGCCCCCTGAAAGAGGAGCGGAATCGCGCGCTTCAGATCGGACAAATCGGCGGCTCGGGCCAGGGAGGTGAAGGCCTCAGTCTGCGGGATGGTCCCGCAGACATACTCCATGGGCGGCTCATCACCTTGGCTGGCGGTGTTGTTCACGAGATAGAGGATGCCACGGTTCTCAACGGTCAGGTTGACTGCCTTGCGATTGCGGGCGGAAGTGAAGTCTGAGATCTTTTTGCTGGTTGGGAAGTCATGCTGCAGCCACTCCTATGGGCGGATGAGGAAACTCGTCGATGAACAGACCGGCATATGTACGCACAGGCCGGGAACGATTCAGGGTGTTTGCTGCCTACCTCGCCAGCGTCGGTCTCCCGGGCAAGGAGAGCGCAGTGACCAATGAGATTGTACTTGTTTTTGGTCACCTCGACAGGTAGCTTGGAGCCTTTCTCCTTCTTGGTCACGTAGGTGTGCAAAACGCCACCCGAATAGGAGGCACTAATACAATATTGGCGCTGGCGCCACAGGTGCAGGCGGGAGTTGCCTCGCTTGCAAAAGTATCCCCGGGCAATCTCAAACTATCACAGGCAGCAAGGCGTCGCACGTCAAGAGGCCTTGCGGCAAGTGCATGACGTTCGCATTCGATAGAGGTATGTGTGCCCACTCACCAAGTTTTGACGACTTAGCTTCTCCCGCCACTGCTGAGCGTCGTCTTTGCCGTGATCCGACTTGAAGTAGTACGTTCGCTTCACTGTGACGAGCTTGAAATACTCGGGCCCCTTGAAGCGCGGATCCTCAGTGATGGGTTCGACTCGAGCATCGGGACCAAGATGAATGATGCCCTTTTGGCGCCGCTTGGTGTCGTCTCGGTAGTACACCAGGCGCTCAGGCATGCCGTCCTCCAATTCAAAGTAGCGCACACGCCAGGCTGCGTCGTTGGCAAGCAAAAGCACCTGAGCGTGATCCGGCCGAGCAGAGCCTGTTGTGTGAAGGTCAAGATGGCAGCTGTCAGGGGTACAAACCAGGATTTTCAATCTCCTTCAAGGGCTTGGATATGTCGCCAAGTTTTTTCAGGTATCCTGTTGTGGGTCAGGTGCAAAACGCCGTTGAGAAGCGGCCGTGGACATGCGCAGGGGTGCTAGCTAGGCCCGGAGCCCTCACCCGTCAGAACGACGTCGCGCTCCATGTCACGGAGAAAATTCTGGCGCTCGTTGAGCAAGCCCTCCGCATCGTCTTCCCACAGCATGGTGCTCGCCGAGCTGACCGTGCTGAGGGAGCTGTGCTGACTGCCATCGTCATCATCGCCCTCGGGTTTGCTGTTTTGAAGGCGCTTGCTCAGGTTGGTGTGCCGACTCAGCTTGGTTTGAGCACCATAGGGAGCCTCACTCAGCTCAACGCCGGTCTCAATCGAGGCCGCAGCCAAGCTTGCCTCCTGTTCAGCCATGTCCCCGGTACGATGGGCTCTGTGCACCACAAAACCTGAGGCATGCAAGCACCATAGCACGACTGAGCCAGTTGGACACGATCCCAAACACTGTTCGACCGATTCGAATCACTGCAGCTTGACACTTTAGACTGTGAGATCCCAGCTCAGGTGCGGCCTCAGATCACCGAGATCCAGCCTCAGATCACCGGGATCCTGCCTCAGAGCACTGGGATCCAGATCCAGCCTCAGATCCGCAAGAAGAACAAGCAAGCGAGTCAAAGGCACGATTCGTACCCCTTAAACGGAGAATCTGTGTCACACACACAAACTGGTTAAAGAAGGGGGATGAGGTGGACTTTTTTTTCTTTCATCTCTCTCTTTCCTTTCTCTTTTTTTTTTTCCCTTATGCGCTTTCGTGATAGGGAGTGAGGGAAAGTGGATTGAGAGTCAACGGCTGGCCCGTCAGATTTAGGTGACGCATAGACTTGAGCCTAGGCTTGGCTTGGTGCAATTGGGTTGGCGGCAAGACACCCAGAGCAATGGGTTCATTTGCAAAGGCAGGAGCGAACGTTGAATGGAAGAAGGTCAAAAGGCAAGTGGGTCAGGCTTGGTCGGGTTGGGCTGACACAAGGGTTTCTTCGAGCTCGAAAAGCTCTTGGGAGCTGGGGCTGTACCTGGCCCATCATCCTGGGGTCGAGCCACGTCCTCGGCCAAGTCTGGGGGCAAGTGCAGCTTCTGTGTGTGGCACATCCCAACCGGAGTACCGTGAAAATTGTGATCAAACAAGCGCAAGGAGGGGTAGCGGAGAGGACGTAGCGGCGGTGCGACAGAGGCGCACACGCACCTCGATGAGCATTGCCTTGCGCTTGAGCTTGAAGGCCAGATCAAAGGTTTCCAGTGCAGGGTACGTCAGGGCCGTACCGCGCATCATCTTGCGCACTCGGAAAAAACCTGTTCAAATGGCCGACGCCAAGATGAAGTTGGCCAATCGTCGCCCAATACCACCACATGAGCCCGGCTGTGGTAGGTAGCGTTTGGCCCAGGCGAACTCATGTGAGACGCACCATGATAGTCGGAGAGACTGGGATCGCCCTCGTTCGGGGTGCCGCTGAAGCTTTCCAGGGCAAAGGCGGCATCAACAAAGCCTCGCCACGCGGCCAAGGTGCTGGGGGATGGGGCTTGATTGGCTGGAACAGCCAGCAAGACCACGAGGTTCAGCTCCTGCGCCATTCCTGCCAAGGCATGAACAAGCGCCGGCAGTGCCCAGAGCGGATGAAACAGGAGTTGACGCCAAGCCATGAAGGGGAGCGGAATTGGACAAGATGGGTATTCGGAATGACGGCAAGATGCAAACAAACCAACCGCGAAGTGCAAACAGAAATTGATACAGCGCCAGCTCACGCTTGGCCTGCCCGATCACAGAGGAGAAACGGGGATGGTAGAGTTGGGGTTAGAACCGAGAAGTCGAGGCAGAGCAAGCCCAAGTGGGGTGAGGCAAACAAAGTGGGAGACATTGCCCTAAGAAATAAAAAAATTGGAGAACTCTTTTTAAAAAAAAACAAAAACGCACGCGTGGGGCAAAGGTTCACACCTCGGCCTCGGCCTCCTGCCACACAAGTGAGCCAAAGTCGTGCAAAAGTACACGGTAAACGGGCCGCTCTTCCCCCTATTGATGTGACATAAAAGTTGACCTTGCGTGAGCAATGGGGACAATGACAAGGAGAAGGAGGCGTTAGGGTCGTGTCTGTCTGTTGGGTGACAGATGGGGCGTACCACTGGAGCGGATTCTGCTGGAATGGCCTCGCGAATGGCGGAGAGCAGGGCCGCAAATCGGGTGCTGTATTATCACAGTCATATCAAAGTCGAATCAGGTGAGCAAGGTTGATATCAACAGCAGTGGTGAGAATAAAGGTGGACACGCGACACGTGAGTGCCAGTGGATGGCAGCCATGACTGGAGCCGCTGACCTGGCGTCGGGTAGGGTCAGCAAGGGGTAGGCGTCGATGGGGTGCAAGAAGCCGGCTTCACGGTCCTCGCGCGCCATCGGTTTACCCAGATCGAAAGTATGACAGTATTTGTCCTTGCTGCCAGCGCCCAATAGCGACTAATGTGGTGGGTATGACTTTGTGAGACAATGGCAGCTGCAGAACGTCACGTATGGGGGGGGTTGCAGATCGTACTTGAACCTTGGGGAGGGATTGATAGCGGAATGCAATCTTCATGTCATGGGGGGCACCAGTACCAGCCCCAGCTGCCTCGCCGACAGTGGGCTCCTCGGCATCGTCAAGCTCGCGAACGTCAAGCTCGTTGGCAAACCGCACCCCCGCTGCAGCTGCTGGTGGGGGCGTGGTAAGAAAGCTGTGGCATGGGAAGCGCAAAAGAAGGGCTGCATGCAAGCAGTCATTCGCCCACGTCAATGCTTGATTTGAGTAATATCAACGAACCTGGTGCGGGAGCGGCCGGGCCGGGGTCTGTCGTGGGTTGTGTTGGAAATGCGCGGTGCTGGGACACGATCAGCGGCAGATCCTAACACGCGGGCGCCCAGAAGGAAGGAGGAGGCGTCGGTGACACAAGGAGGCGAGAAACGACGCAAGGCTTGAGAAGTGTGGAATTGGCGGCCCACTAAAGGGGGTCGCGGGACCCTCAATATGATGTTGTCAAGGGTTTGAGCCGCACCTTTAGAAAAGCTTCGGGCTCATCGTCCGTGTGGACGCTCACGAGGTGGTGTCCACTCGCCACAGCCTCGGCAGTAAAATACTTGAGCATGCTGCGAGCAAAAGCCTTTGTGTTGTCTTGCTCTGTTTACAAGCCACACGGCATTTGGACGGAGGTGGGGAGGTGAGCTGTGGGCTACAGCACGAACAGTACGAACAGCACGAACAGTACGAACAGCACGAGCAGCACGGGCAGCACGGGCAGCACGAACAGCACGAGCAGCAAGAGCATCAGGCCAATTTGGTTGTGTTGTATGGTTTGCATGGGGCAGGTACCGTACCAATCATGGTGAGTGAGCCCAAGGGCAGGCCACCGTCTAAACAAAGCAAAGGTTGGAGGGCGGGTAAGCCACGGAGGCGTGTCTAGGCAATGCAACGACAGGGGCGCCGGCCTCACCAAGGAGATAGTCGAAGGAGGCGATGCCCGTCGACACGCGTGGATCGGCATGCGTCTTGCTCGGCCGTGTCGCGCGATAGCGCGCCACAGTGGCGCGCTTGCCACGCTTGACAAACCCCGACGCCATTTGTTCGCTATCCAAATACGCAGTAGAGAACCTCACAATATTCTGCGCGCCCTAGGGCATCTGCAGCCCGATTCGTTTGCCAATATGACGTGACCACCCGCCGACACCGAGCGCCGCCACCGCGCGCGCGCTCTCTCTCTCTCTCTTAAAAAATAAAAAAAGCTTTTGCATGCAGCAACCTTTTGCTGACATTTCCTCCGCCAGCGTTCCAACTGCTTGCAAGAGGGAACATTTGTATGCATTCCACATGGATTAATATCGTTCCAATTCTTTGAAAATTTCGGGTTATTTTCTTACATTCTTGTGAGGGGCGCTGTCGTCCCAATGACACTTGGTAAATGAGGCTGTACTTGTTCCTCTCGCTCGTGCGCCCCCTTTCTCTGTCTGGCAACAACATCTCCACCAAGTGCAACATAAACTCAAGGTGTATTTAAAAGTAAAACGTTAAGCGAGTTTAGTAAGATCTACACAAACTAATCGAACAGCAACATAAATTACCACCTCGCCCCTTTCTTTGTTCCCTGACGAACAAACAACCAACAGACGACAACCTTGTTTCTCTCTCTCTGTCTCTCTCTCTGTCTCTCTCTCTCTCTCTCTCTCTCTCTCTGCCTCTCTCTGTCTCTCTCTCTCTCTCTCTCTCTCTCTCTCTCTCTCTTGACACACAACAACAACAACAACAACGACGGCGACGACGACGAGCGGGGGTCACTGGAGCGTGGTACGTGCGGTGGTGTCGGGTTATTAGGTCTGGCCGGGGTGACTGGATGGCCGGGTGTATGCGCTTGTGTTCGGGGAGGGCGTGCTGGCTCGGCCAGGGGGCCCTGGGTAGCCAAGGAGCGTGCAGGGTGTTGCTGAGTGGCGTGACAGCCCTGCCGCAGTGGACACACTTGTGTGTGGTGCGCGAGCGGCCCGAGACATGCTCGACACTGCTTGTTGGTCGTCTCGATCTCCAAGTTACGCGCAATGCCAGGGCACAGCACTCAAGTTCTGATCCACCCACACAAACATATCTACCCTTCATGGCCCCGTGACCGTTGTCTCGCCCCGCTCTTCCTGCATCTTGGGCGCCCGATTATCTTCTTCCGGTTCCAGTTCAGCAGGGCCTCGGTCCGATTTGCCACACGACTGGCCGTTTAGAAAGCGCACCCTGCTTCCCCCCCGCTCCCACCTGTTCAATCCCGCCTTTGACACGAACACAAATACAGACGCATGCACACCGTCGTATCTTTCTTCACGAGCTCTGAGGCCTTAATTTACACCGACCAGCGATTGCTGGCTGACGCATCGTTGTTGCTCTCGGTGACCCATAGTTCGACTGCATAGGTGATGAGCCAGGCAATGATCCCAATCTAGGCACCCCCCCTTGCTGCGGTGCTCCCTGTGCTGCCCCACGCCGTTTGGCTTGGGACGTCAAGCCTTTGGAAGCAGCAAGGCCGCAGACGCACGCCACCCAAAAGGAGAAACGCTCGGCGCCGCTCGCTCGGCCCCCCTGTTCTGGGCCAGGCTTGAAGAATCAGCATCATGGCGACGCCCAAGGCCGATCAGGTCGTCTGTCTCTACGACTTTGCCGGTGATCCAAGCACGTACGATGCCCAGCCAGACCTTAGTCTTGCCGCCCCTCCTTTGCAGCGCATTTCATGAACTGAACATGATTCACTCTGCTTTGTGACTGATCAATCGCATTTGACAGCAATACGCCTCCTCTGGTCAAGCAAGAAATATTGACTGTCTTGTGTCGACATGCCAATGGCTGGCTTGAAGTTACAACATCCTCCAATCTGCACGGCTTTGTGTCGCCAGCCTGGACAGCCCCCATCCCCAGCACCCCTGCCCCGCCCTCCGTCGCTCCTCCTGCTGGTACGAAAACCTGCTTTGACCACCTGAACCTGCAATGACGGTCTGCAATTGTCTGCCCTTTGGAGACCATGCGCGCTGCTATAAGGCGCAACGAAGCCTGCCCCAAACCTCATCGGCCTGTGCTCTCCCGCCCCCGTGCCGCTCAACGCCGACAGCTCCCACCAAGGTCCTGTCTTTGAGTATGGAGGAAGAACCGACGCAACCTGTCCTGCAAACTGATACCGCAGAGGACGCGCCCGATACAGATGAAGAAGAGGCACCACTTGCCACGGAGGATGAAGATGCCGCCATGCGCACTCTCGAGCCGACACCCGAGGGTTCCACTGCTGCCGAATCCATCAACAGTGAAGACGTTGTGCCCCACCAACCTCCTGCCGAGTCGGAGCTAGAACCCGTGGTTGAGCATAACGAAAGTGCTGGTGCCGACGCCGACAGCGATACTGAGAATGAAGAGCCAGGGGAATCCATGTATGACAACATGGGTCCTGTCGCGAGCGATCCCGCTGCAGCGCTTCATTCAGGTCCTGAGCCCGCACCAGCTGCCACTGCTCACGACCAAAGCACCGACGGCGAAGATGAGGACGCTGCTGAGGAGGAGCCCGTTTACTCACCCGAGCCCGCCGCGGCTGACGAAGACGCTATCGGCGATGAAGACGATGCCAATACCAATGACACCAACGATGATCGGGCACTCGAAGCGAAGGACGACCCACACGCCATCGGGGAGACAGGCCTGTCCAACGCAGAGGCGGACGCTGCTGCTGAAGACCTGGCTGCCCGCCTTAGCCAAGGCCAAAGCCAGCCGTCGAGCATGAACAAACGACGCTCCATGCAAGACATAGCCGAATCCCGTGGTAGCGCCCCCCGCCCTGGCCCGCCACCCCCGGCGCGCAAGAGCGTGTTGTTGATGCACCAAGATAGCACCGATTCAGCTGACGCAGAATCCCAGCACCAGCCTCGACCTATTACCTTGTCGCCGGGCAAGACGGCCCCCGTGCCGCGCAGCCGTCCGGCTCCACCGCCAGTGCAGGCCCGCAAGTCGTCCTTGCCCCCCCTGCCTTCGCAGTCTCTGGTATCTTCTCCCACGGTGACGACCCCACCGATTCCCTCTTTGCCTTCATCGCCGGGACCAGCCTCAGCTGCAGCGGGAGCAGACATGGATGCCAAGTCTCCCACCAAGCGTGTGGCGCCACGCCCCAAGCCCCGCCCAAAATCAACAGCCGAAGCTGGCTTTATGAGTCAACTCGAAGCAAAGCTCAGTCTGGCTGGTCCTGCGGGACCCCCACCGCCCGTACGTCCTCTTTTCCCTGCGCCTGTTTTTCTCCTGTGCTGCCTTGACTTTGCTTGTTTACACCTGCCGCCTGACCTCAACTGACCTGGCATTTGCCGTGCTCAGCGCCTGTCGCAGAGCGTTGTATACGAGGCACCACCGCCACCGCCACCGGCAGAGGATGGTTCACCGGTGATGGGTAGGCCGCATCGACCCGCCCCCGCCCCTCCACCAGGCGTCCAGCGTCACGCTCGTAGCAAATCGGGCAATTTTCCCGGAACCCCCGCCGCTCTCCCGAACCACAATAGCCCGTACGTTTAACATCGGTTTGTGATGCCTCTTCCTTCGACACCTCCACCCACGCGCCCACTCACACACCCAAACATTACCGCAACTTGCGGACATTGTAGATCCAGTGCTGGCAACTCGCCGCTTTCGCCGCGCCGGGCGACTGCATCGCGAACCGGCGAGAGCCGCTTGTCCGCAACTCTTCGCTCGGATAACGTGGTCACGGACGAGGATGACCCGGCAAGCCCCGGGCCAGGGGAGGGTTCTGATGGCGCTGACGCAAACAACGATGCGACAGACCCGGTGGGTGCAGAACAAAGTGCCTGTCTCCTTCACAGTTGACCCCTAAAACATTTGTCACGCTGTTCCTTCTGACCTAGCTATCGATTGCTTTGTGTTCATGTTTGTGTATGTATAGCTCAACATGTCCGATCACGTGCACCAATTTGGCTTTCTGGAGCGCAAACCCATTCGTGAGGTTCGTCCTGTTTTGCCCCGCCTCCTCCTTCCCTTGTCCAGAAAGCTGAGACATTGGTGTCCGAGTACAATTCACCTTCTCTTGGGTTCTGGGGAATTCCTCGCATTTACATGAATCAGAATGGTATTCCTAGCAAAGCACGGCGATGGACCAAGTATTACGCGGGTATCAATCAAAACCATCTCGTGTTTTACTATTCGAAAAAGGACTTGGATCGTGGGCGTTCGCCGGCACTGCGCTTTGCTTTGGATACTGCTGAGGTAAGCACAGTACCCTTCCAAGTCCAGGCCATCTCGGATTTGCTTGCTTGTGGCATGAAATGGAAATGATCACAACTTGTGCCTCGTTGAATGTATGTTCCACGTCTCAGGTGCGACTCGAAGACCACGCGCGGCGTGGCGAAGTCATCTCCTTTGGCAACGATCGCGATCGGTTAGTATCCTCTTTTTTTTTTTTTTTTTTTTTTTTTTTTTTTTTTTTTTTTTTTTTTTTTTTTTTTTTCAATTCCCGAGTGACATAGCTCCCATCGCCTGCCAACTGATCATTTGACCCTGATTCCTGGGGAAATTGGATGCAAACAGCATGTTGCTGCAAGCACCTTTAGCAGACCTCGAGGATTGGCTAGTAGCGCTTCTGCCGGCTGACAAGAGCTTGGCGGCACGGCGCGCCGCCGCCAGCCCCAAGGTAGCACGTGACACATTATGGCTGAACTATACACGAGGCAGGGGCTTGGTCTGTGCTTGTGTTGCGCTTGCGTTGCGCTCACACCGTTGGCACGATGTAGGAAACTGTTAAGTCGCGTCTAAATCGTTGGTTGGGCAATCGTGCGCGCAAGCAAGATCTCATGGAGCGCGGCATCTTGCAAGGTGGGTGCATATAATGTCCCAGAAAGCCGGGCACGGCAAGGGTGCTGGAGCTGAGTTGCGGCAGAAGGATACTCAAGGCTCACATCCTTGTTTGATGGATGCACGCGCCCGAATCGACAGAGCCTGTGTTTGGTGGAAGCCTGGCAGCAACAGTTGAGCACGAACATGACATCGCATCATTGCCTGGCATTCCGGAAATTGTTGTCAAGGTTTGTCGTGGGCCGCATCAAGCGCCGAGTGCCTGTGCGCGTAACCAGCTCATCTTGTCAAGTGCTCAAACTTGTGTTTTGTGCTTTTGCAGTGCATCACTCGCATCGACCGCTCACTCACCGAACAAGGCATTTATCGCGTTTCCGGACACTCCTCAGACGTGCAAGCCATGGTGGCGCAAGCCAATAAGGGTGTGTCGTGCCGATCGACCTGGGTTCCCTATCACTGCCGGAGGCAGCCATCGCAACTTTTATTTGAACCTGTTTCCCACAAGAGCTTACCACCCGCCACTGCCACAGATGTTACACTGGCGATGGTTGAGGACTTGAACGACGTTCACGTGGCCACGGGCTTACTCAAGCTTTATTTTCGTGAAATCAGCGAGCCTGCTTTCACTGACCATCTCTACCCCTCATTCATCAAAGCTGGGCGTAAGTTGCGTGGTGTCGAAAGCATAGTAACACGTATTCATCTGCTTTCCTGAATCGTATTTCTTCTGCCTTGTGGCACACGGACACTTGTTTCTTTTTCTTTTTCTGTTGTTCGTTTTGGAGCCTGGACGTTTTGGACGGCGCGTCTATTCGATTGCTTGACTGCATTCCCTTGCTTCTTCTCATGGTTTTAATTTTGTTGCCACCTCGTATTGATGACCCCTCATGTGCAGACACCTCGGGTGAGGAACGATCTAGCCAAATTCAGGCCCTGTGTCAAGAGCTGCCGCGCAGCCACCGCAAAACGCTGGCTTATCTATTCCGGCACTTGCAACGCGTGGCTCAGCACAGCAGCCTGAACAAGATGCAGTACAACAATCTGGGCATCGTTTTTGGGCCCACGCTCTTGCGTGAGTCGGAGCCTAGCTTGGACGCCATTGTCATGGACTCGCCGTACCAGTCCAGTCTTGTGGAGGAGATGATGCAGCACCCAGAGTGGATGGAAGACTAAACGTTTGGCTCTTTTATTGGCAGCCGATAGGCGCAAGCCCATGTTCTTTTTCTGAATTTTGAGTGACTTGTCAAGCAAGGCTCTTGTTCTTGCTCGTTCCTGGCCAAAGCGCTTTGCTTCACCGACCTCTTTGTCATGCATTGCCGTCGGTTCGATTCAATGTGCGGCTTTGTTGGCTCCCATGTCGTGCACTTTGATGAGGAGTTTGATGGTTTTCTTGTTTTGTTTTTTGTATCCACATCCGAGTCGTACTTTCTAGTTTTGGGGTGTGACGATTTGACATTTTGACACCTGTGCCCACTTGTCTTCTTGGGTTTGGCGTTGAGCATTGCCGGCGTCTTTTGTAAAGATTTGTTTTAAAGAATCGTACATAGATCTCCGATGCATCGGTACCGTGTGACCTTGGTGAACACACAGCAACACAGCATGTGTGCACGTCAAAAGGAGGGCCCCGTTTGCGTACCCGAACATACCCGAGCATACCCTCCTTTCATTTGCCGACCCTTGACTGACCAAGCGGGACGGGTTTAAGTTTGAACGAAAGGTACACAATGACTTTATGCAAGGTAGATTGATTGCCATTCAGTTAGGGTGTTCGAGCCTCCGCGCACGAGACTGGCGTGCAACAGTCGCCTCGGCAAAAGGTGAACAGTGTCAAAGTACACTTTCTGCGCAAAAATGGGGCTTGGCGGAAGAAAGGAAAAGGCTAGTAAAATCAGAGCCAAGGCAAGGACGGCGGGCAAGCACATGTTTGACGAAACTCTTGTTGGGCGTGAAGGAAGGCCGGGCGAACTTTGAACCCAGGCCAGCGGGTGAACAAGTCGTGCAGGCTTCAAGCACGGCCTTTAGCTTTCTTGCTTTTACTTTGAGATTTGGTGCTCTTGGACTGGCGCTTGGCCGTGTCTTTGGCATTTTTGGCATCATCGAAGCGCCGCTGGGTGGCCTGAAAGGCCTCCTCTGGTGGCTCATCAACGCTGCCAAGATCAACGCCATACTTGGCTGCAAATGCATTAAAGCTGCCGCTACGTTGGGCCTGGCGTTTCTGAACCAGAGCTGCCAGATCAGTGCCACCACCAACATGTCTGCGTCGGCGAGCACCACTGCTGCTGCCCGCGCGTCGGGGCGATGCCACAGGTTCTTCTGCATCAGCGGTGTCGTCGTGCAGCGTCTCGCGGGCGACCTCGGCCTCGCGAGCCTCGCGCTCGGCCTTGCGCAAGCGCTTGGCACGCTTCTTGGCGGGCTCGTTGACAAAGGTGGGGAAGGCCTCAACCTCCCCGGCTTTGATCCATTGATTGATGGTCGCAGTGAAGCGCTCCTCATCCTCAATCACGGAGCTGAGGGGAACATGCTCGAAGATGCATCCAATGTCCCCTTGACATTGCAGGTAGGCCTTTTTGAGATCACTGGCCTCCTCTTTGGAATGACGATACTTTGATGCAAAGTTGTCGAGGCTCTCACGCGTGATCTGTTCGTCAAGGGATGCGGGACGTGGATTGGGTGAGGGGCTCGCGATGGCTGGAGGGCAGACGTGAGAAAGTCATGGAGCCGGTGCTGTGTGGGCGCTCAACATACCTTGGGATAGAGCTGACGCCAATAAGCCTCCCTAAAGGACGGTTGTGCGTCATGGCGTATGGCGGTGAGTGGTGACAGAAGCTTGGGCAACGCACCATAAGGGCCTTACCAGTCAAAGTCGTCGCCAAAGTCAAGTTGGCCATCATCAATGGCTCCAGTCTCATCGTATAGCTACGTCATATCAGGCATGCAGCACCCAAAAGATGATGGCCAGGGTGCAGATGAGCTTGTTCAGTCGTGAGTTTGGTGTTTCGTCGGTGAAGAGCAAACGAGGTGTGCCTGCCAGGTGCGAGAAGCGGGTCTGACCTTTCGCTTCTCCTCATCACTCAAAACGGCATGAACCCGACTAAGAATTTGGAAGTGAGTGGTGGCTGTCTCGCGTTGAGAAGCATCGGCCTTGTCGGGATGCCATTTGCGCGCCTGCTTGAAGTAGGCTTTCTTGATCTGGTTGCTGGTGCAGGTTTTGGTGAGCTCAAAGACCTCGTAGAGCGAGCTTGCCCCAAAGGCCTGGCGCACATCATCCATGAGCCCCATGGCGGTGGTGTTGTTGGCGGTAAACCAACACACTCAGCTCTGAACTTGAAGATGTCCCTCCTTCCCCTTACGTGCGGCTGCTGATGCGCACTTGCCCGCGACCACCACCACCAAGACGCCCCGCCACCCGCACAAAGCAAGCTCTGTGGTTTCCAGCGACAAAACTGTAACGGTCACTAGTTGCTACCAGGTTGATATCCAAGAACCAAAGTCGGCCTGCCTAATTTCATATCATCTGACATTTCGCTGTATGGCTTTTGTCTGACACATGAGTTGGTACGACTGTGTTCGCGTGTGTGTGTGCGCGCACTTGCCTTCCTCACCCTCGTGCCAAAAGGGCCCAGATCAGCATCGCTCCCGCCCCTTCTTCCTCCGGGGGAGGGTGTCTCCCATGGTGTCCCGTGTTATTCTGCAGATACACCTCAAGGTTTCTTTGCTCGGTGCCGCTTGCGTGCTGTGGGTTGGTCTGCTTGGCTGCTTTGATCAGCAGGTGGTCGGCTTTGATTGAGAGAGTCTGAAAAATCAATTTTCAGAGTTGTCAGAACGAAAGCGGGCTGGATAGGCAAGGGACACGAGCCCCTGGTAACGATCGGCAGCGGGCGCGGGGCGGTTCCGAGCCCACCTAGCTGCCTGTTCATTGGTCCACATTGCTGACCGAGGAGGCTACAGCCAAGTCGGCTGCACCGATCAAACATGGCCACTATGATTGCAGAGGCGTCGCCCTCTGCCCTTTTCGACTGGGCCAAAGGCTTTTGGGAACTGCAGCCCCTGCAAGGGATTGAAGAGCCCAATCTCGTGGACCTTGGCATCTGGACGACCTTCTGGGCTGCCCTCTACGGATGCCTCTGCTTGCTCATGCCCAAGGAATGCCCAGACTGGGTCATTCGCATCCATTCCAACCTACACTGTGCTGTGATCTTGGTGAGGGCATGCTTCTGGTTGGCCAGCGGCGTATGCGATGGGCACTATTGATCTGACTAGCCAATCGTGCCGACGACACCTTGTGTTGGTTTGCTTTTTTTTTTTTGGTTTTTTTTTTCTTGGCGAGACAGTTGCTGGCCGGTAGATGTATCTTTGTGGTGGATGAGCGCCATCCTTTGTCGGCAGCTCGCCTGAATGAGGCCAATACGCCCTTGCAGAACTTGACCATGGTCATTTCTGCCGGCTATTTGTAGGTGCCTGCATCTGATGCTCACTCGTTGCACACACGCCCCTCCCTCCCGGCTTGACTTGGTATACCCGCCTCCCAACGGCTCATGGCGCCAACGTGCTGTGACATCCTCCTGCTCCTCCTCCTCCTCCTCCTCCCTTAGCCTCTTTGACCTCGTGTGGTGCTTGGTGTATATGGGCAAGGACTATACGATGCTGGGCCATCACGTGTCTTCAGCGGTCAGTGTCTCGGCAAGCGCGCACTTCACTTTTCTGTTCTTTTGCGGCTGATGCCCTGAGTGATGACTGCCTGCTATTCTGACCTGATTTGGCTGTTACAGGCGGGCTTGGTGGCAAGCTTGCTTTTGGGCAAGTCTGGCTACGAGGCCGTGGCCGTGCTGGCTGGGGCTGAGATCACCAATCCATTTCTTTCCGTGCGCTGGTTCCTGCGGCATCTCAAAGCCTACGACACTCCTTTTGCTTGTCTCAATGACACAGTTTTTGCTTTGACTTTTGCCTTTGTGCGGTACGTGCATGAACTGGGCGCACCGGGTCCCTTGAGCTTCAGCCTGTTGCGCGCTTGCTTGCTCTAAGTCTCCTCATGTGCGATTCGTGGACATGCCGCTTGTCTTAAAATAACCTCAGAATTGGGTGGGGTAGCGTCATGGCCTACCATTATTTTATCACGGGCATTGACGCACACCTTGTTATGAAGCTGGGTGGGCTCTTTCTCTATTTGCTCAGCGTAGTCTGGTGTGTGCTCATCTTCCAAGTGTATGCGCGACGCTACATCTTAAAGACCGCTCGCCGACGACAGCCGCAACTCAAAGCAGAGTAGTGACCCGAGCGGCTTAGTCTGCTTCGTGCAACGCCCCCGCTTCGATCGACGAGGCCGCTGGTCGGCTCATACCCGTGGATCTTCTGGGCTACCAACCAGCCTGACGCGTGTTGCGGCAGTTATGCTGCTCCATGGCAAGATTTGGATGACTGTGTCTGCCTGAGCGGCAAAACACGCGACATGGCCCGAGGCCACTGGTGCGCTCTCCATTCACTTATTGTACATCTTTGTGCCTGTCACTCGTGTTGGAGAAATTTAAAATCCCAAGGTGCATGAGATTGATCAGACTAGACGCTGCGCCATCAGCTTTCATGCGAACACCTTCCCCACGAGCCAGCCGCTGCACACCCACTCGTTGAGCCATCATCACCCACGACAACCCTTCCGATGGTCCAAGCACAACAACAACAACCCCCTCACCCCCCGAAGGACCTGAAAAACCATGACATTCGTTGTCAGACAAATCGGTCCCCTGTCAGGAATGCCCAACGCCACGTCACTGTGACTCTTTGCTGTTTCGCACTGAATCCCGGCATTTGGCAGCCATTTGGCCGCGGGGTCTGGCGGGTTTTGATGGCTTCAGGGCCCCTATCGGGCAGTTTGATCCACTGGGATCGCGGTGCAGCGACAAGTTCCCTTTGGTATTCTTGACACCTGTCTCATTTTTGCGAGGGGGGGGGCGAGGGGGAACACGCATCCGCCCCTCGCCGGTCGGCGGTTGACGCTTGTCGACGGAAAACTGCAAGATGCCGTACATTCAAAATGGCGTCGTCCATCAAGGCGAGCGCAGCATCTTTCGCCTGAGCATCTTCAGCGAGGTTTTCTGGGGCATCATCAACTTTTTTTACCTGTTCTTGTACGTGCCCATGCTCCCTCTTCGCCCCGATTATAGCCCCAGTCTGCTCCATCCTGCTCATGACCTACCTTGTGCCTTGGTTGGGCAAACGACCTCCCTTTTGCCACCGCACCCCTTTTTGCCTGCATTGGGCACACCACCTTGACGGGGTGACGCGATTCATTTCTGCCCGGCTTGTCGTTTTCGGCAGTCAAACGCTGTTCTTTGTAAGTTCTTCCCAAGATGCTATCGCGGCGTATCGTTTGGTTCTTGCTTTGGGGTGTTGACGCCTCTCACGAGTGCGGTCCCCTTCATTTTCCTCTTTTTTGTGGTTTTTAGCCAAACAAGACGCGCGGCGCTGGTCATGAGGATGACTATCGTCGCCGACCCGGGGATGATAGTTCCAATGGCGGCGGCGGTGGTGGTGGCAGAGGACGGCCCAACAACCGCATTCACGGCTTCCGCCGCAACAATGCACCCGGTGCTCCCCCCATGGGAGGCGGGTGAGGTCGCTAAAGCCTCGGCTCACTGCTGTTAGACGTTCTCGTGTGGAGCACTTGTCCCCTTTCTCTTGGCCCAATGGGTAGAGAGTACAGGTCGATGGGTACCATCCACCAAGAATGTTTGAGCAGCATGCCCCGATGAGCATTAAGAGGACAGGAGGTACCACCATGGGACTGATCTTTGACGGATTCGGTCCATTGGTTCTCCTTCTCGCCCTCTCCATGCGTTTGCCCCCTCCTGGGCTCGTCGTGGGCATGTTGGAGACCGAGGCTTGGCCAGACTGATTTGGCTACTGTTAGGCGCGTTGTGCAGACAATGGACATGCGGTGGCTGTTGATGTTTGGCCGCCCAGCTCTGTAAAAATCAGCCCCGAGCACCAAACACACCCATTGTCGAACTTGCCCCGTCCATTTCAGTATCTTTTGCTCTTCGCTCCTCTGCGATTTCGTGAAAGAACGGAGCCAAGGCTTTGCGTTGAGGCGCAAAGTGGGCTCTGAAGAACGGACGGGAAGTTCGACTGGGAAGTTTCCTTGTGACGCGGATGGGATCAACTCTTTGCAGCTCCCTTGCCGCTGATATTGCTCGCGTGGATCAGCTGGGTTTTCTCCTGAGATGCTTTTTTTCTTTTTTTTTTCTTTTCTTTCAAAGGAACCTCGCTGTGCTGTCTTTTTTGTTGGGTGCTTAGTTTGCCCTTCTTTCCTCTTCCTTGACCTGTTGTGGCTGAGCTGTTGTTCATGCATGTTCTCGGCTCACCCGGTGTTGCACGTCAACGACAAGGAAATCAATTCAGCATGGAGACCGGCCATTGACAGAGAGGATTAACATTTCTCAACAAAGCATTGAAGCAAACTGCATGTTGTTTGCCGAAACATGTATATCAGGGAGAGAGCCTCGAGACTCCCAAGGAGGGACGTCATCTGCTAAAGCCGAGACAGGCACAATGGGGAATGATGGAAACGGGGTGGGCGCTGCCCAAGGATGCTATGACTAACACAAAGGAAAAAGAGGGTTGACTGTGATTAACTCAAAGAGGCTGAGGCCCTTGGAGAGGAGTCACCCTTATTCACGTTAGGCTGAGTGAGGGGACAATTCTGTGGACATATCAAAGACCCAGGCTCTATTGCGTGGATGCATCAACGGCTGCGGGTGGCTGAAGGGTCGTGGCTGCTTGTCGGAGCTGAGTGCCGTATGCTTCAAGCTCCTGCTCTAGCAAATCCTCGACGGTACTCAGGATCTTCGCTTGCAGAGATTGTAGCTCTTTGCTTGTGTTGAGAAACCCCGCATCGCGCTCACGCGCTGCTTCCAACCGGGCCGCCTGCCCGAGGCACGATACAAGTGGAGCATCAAACAGCACACAATCATATAGAGATGAGGCTTGGGTGAGCCGGCCATTGAACGTTGGAGGTAACGTTGCCCC
The DNA here is from genome assembly GCF_000002865.3 of Monosiga brevicollis MX1. NCBI lineage: Eukaryota > Choanoflagellata > Craspedida > Salpingoecidae > Monosiga > Monosiga brevicollis. The sequence goes on along the minus strand of NW_001865042.1, from coordinate 1,092,843 downwards.
GGGTGCCAGGAAGAGAAGAGAGCAACGCACCCTGGCATTCAAGGCTTTGGTTGTGATGTCGCTGCAGTATGTGTCAAGCTCGCCCACTGCCGCACGTGTGAAGCGCGCACACAGACATGAGAAGGCGACGCACAAGCGAGGCACGATGAAAAGCCCATCTCCCGCCCCCTGTATGTGCAACACGCATCTCTGATGTGCACTCGTGCGAATGCAGGCGTTTCCCCATGTGCGTCTTTCCAAGTTTTCACCAAGGCATTGCTGGCCAGCCCGAGATGGCTGGACATACCTCGCGTGTCAAGATCTTCAAGAGCTGGGCTACATTTTTGCAGGGCTGGGCCCACGTCGGCCACCTTCTGCACGGCCTCAACAATTTGGGCAGCATGGGTGGAGCAGGTGGCCACGGGTCGCTGTAAACATGCAGGCAAATTGCATCGACCCGAGCCGACACATCAAACGGATATGAGTCTTGAATGGTCGCTCCATCATATTTCCGAGGCCGTGCAGTGGCCATCAAACCTCGTGATTTTTCACAAAAAGCTTCTCTTGCTCCTTCAGAGCATGTTGGTGGTTCAAGAGCGCTCGAAAAGCAGCAGAGCTATCTGTGTGGCGCGATGGCGGCAACAAACGCGCGGTGCTTCAGATGAGCATGCCGACCCCTCTCACGATCAGCCAGTGAACGCAGCAGGGAATTGGCAGCCTAATCTCTACGCCGTCGAACCTTTGAGCACCCGACCCGTGAGCAAACGCTCATGGCCTTCCAAAGCCCGAAAGCTGTTGCTCGTTGCCATTTCAACCGCTTCCCCAACTGGTTCCTTGCTCCCTCCTGGTGGATGGTCCACAACAAGCTTGAAACCTTGAGAGCTGGAGGAAGCGAAGAAGGTGTTCAAGTCAAACAACAAAAAAATTATTTCAAAGGTTTTCTTCTGAAAACGGACGTTGTGTTTTTATGTCTCGGATGTTCAATGAAGCTGTGACGTGATGTGCACAGGTCGCGTTACTTTCGCTCTGCATTGGTCACTTGTGGACGTGAGGTGGAGAAGAGAAGACTGGGGATAAAACAGATGGATGATAGCTGAAAATTAGCAAGCATTCAATTTGATGGTAAGCAAGCAGGCACAGTGCTGCTTAATTAAGCACAACAGATACAAACAGCGCACACTTAAAAGCCACCACGCAGACGAAGCACCAGGTGGAGAGTCGACTCCTTCTGGATGTTGTAGTCGCTCAGAGTGCGGCCATCCTCGAGCTGCTTGCCGGCAAAGATCAGGCGCTGTTGATCCGGGGGAATGCCCTCCTTGTCCTGAATCTTGGCCTTGACGTTCTCAATCGAGTCCGAAGGCTCAACCTCAAGGGTAATGGTCTTGCCCGACAGGGTCTTGACGAAGATCTGCATACCACCACGCAGGCGAAGCACCAGGTGGAGAGTCGACTCCTTCTGGATGTTGTAGTCGCTCAGAGTGCGGCCATCCTCGAGCTGCTTGCCGGCAAAGATCAGGCGCTGTTGATCCGGGGGAATGCCCTCCTTGTCCTGGATCTTGGCCTTGACGTTCTCAATCGAGTCCGAAGGCTCAACCTCAAGGGTAATGGTCTTGCCCGTCAGGGTCTTGACGAAGATTTGCATGGCAGCGGTTCAAATATCAAATGCCACTAAAAGGAAACAGCACTCAGTGTACTGCCAATAGAAGATGTAATGTCGCAAACGATGAAAGAAGTTCGCCGAACCAGAAGTGGTAAGAAAATGCCACCGACCGGGAACCGCAAACTACTAATACTGGAGAAGGGGGGGAGGGTGTCAGTGGCGCGGGTGAACAAGGGCCAGTGTCAGCGTTGGGTGTAATGTTAAGGTTACACACAGATAGCGTTGAGGAGGAGGGGGAGCTTTCTCACTAAAATTGGAAGCAGTAAGCTTATGTTGGCTTTGGATTTTTTGTTTTGATATGAGAAGAAATGATGCGATCGGTAACCCACGAAAACCGTTTGCTTCCGCTTTCAGCTTGCTACTCGCCAACCTCAGCCTTACTGATTGGGGCTTGTGCCAAACAAGGCCCAAGCTTATCAAGCTTATCAAGCTTATCAAGCTGATTAGCTCATTGTTAGCTTTGCTTTTGCTTGCAGTCAACCGTTTGAAGGGGACAACGGTTGTTCAAACAGAGCTGGCACATGTAGCTGACGACGTTGGGCAACGGGAGCCTTCTTGAAGGTTCTGGCATTCAGCCAAAGCCACGTCACACACACCTTTTCTTACATGTAGTTGAGTTAAGCGAGTTACGTATCTAGTATTTTGTCTGACAACAGGCTGATCGGCTCCGATGCACACAAAGTGATGGTGATAATGATGATGATGCATTCCAAGCATGACCCTGAGAGCAGCGCGACAGCCCGAGGCTGAAGTTCTGAAATGTGAACCAACTTTGAAGTTACATGTAGTAATACCGACCAATAAGGTCTGCAAGGCATCGGCCCACACACGCGTTCGGTCCCATCACCTCTTGCTGCTCACATCCCCACACACACACACACACACACACACACACACACACACACACATTATGCATGCTTACACACGCACACCGGTCCATTGTCCATTGTCAGCATGTCAGATATTTTCTGTCGCTTGCCGGTGACTGCACATCCTATGGAAGGGAAGGGGGCCATCATCATCATCCGGCGCGCGCGCGCAGACGCACATGCTCTCTGTCTCATCGAGAGGGTACGACTGGTGCTGATGTGGTTTGCCGATGCCAGCCATGACAGTGCCGTGGATCGCGCCCGTTCATCTGGATGGAGGGCGGAGATGTGCATGCCCAGCTCATGCGTGGTCAATCTCTGCCTGCGAATGTCCGACGGCTCCCATCTGTTACCGATGGTGCCCATGTCCAACAATGGTTCGAGGAGTGAGCAGCTATGAATCGTGCCGACTCTTGCCACCGCATCAGACGGTGCACCGCCTCATCAGGCCCTACTGCAGCGGACAGCCTTTGAAGCTACAGCTGGCCGACACCGACGAGCTGTGTGTTGTAAGTGACGCTGCCTTCTTCCCCATGGACATTGCCTGTGCGCACGCCCCGGTTCCAACACGATGCGCCCGCTGGCTCGTCCCCGATGCATTTTCCATCTGGCCAACCTCCAGCCCACCCCTTTTGCAACCCCGGGTCCTCTACCTCTCCCTCCCTCCCTCCCTCCCTCTCCGACAACCCAGCGAGACCGTCCACCGCCAACATGCTGTGCTTTCACCCGTACGTCGCCGGTTCCCTGAAACCACACTTCAAAGATCAAGCCCTCTGGCTCAACTCCTGTCTTGTGTCCTAGGATCGCCTCCCTCTTGGTGTTCACCTCGGCTGTACTGGCCGTGGTCACACTGGTGCCCCACGTTCCATGGTATGTCATCGGACGAATCATCTGTCCCAGAGTCACCGATATGACTGAAGAGAGCTGTGGCCCATCCGCCCCCGACTTTGTTTCGGTCGCTGATTCACCCGCCTCTCCCTGTAATTCCATAGGTTCGAGATTGTGGACAACAACAACCATGACAACGTGCGCTTTGAAGCCAGTCTCTTTGAGATTTGCGATGGCAGCAATAACTGCGAGGTACGTTCAACAGCAAACATGTGGTCATGAATGCCGCCAGTCGCACTGTGCCGTGAGCGTGTATCGCTCATACCACGTTTTCCACTTCGTTCTGGGTCTTGGCCACTTTTGCAGTATCAAGACTTCCCCTTTAATGATGGTGACATCAACCAAGCTGAAGGTCTGCGCATTGCCGCCATCAGTGGCCTTGTCGTGGCCTCACTTTTTGGCGTGGTATGTAAGCCGCCTCCAGCTGGTTCCTGCCTCCTCTCTTGCCGTTGCTGTTGTTGTTCTGACCCGTGAACACGCCTGCCGCTTAGATCTCCAGCATTACATATTTGTGCTGCGTGCCGGGCTGCGGTTCAACCTCCAACATGCTCAACTTTGTTGGCCTGCTGCTGGCCGACATCTCCCTCGCCATCCTCTTTGCCGACTATGACGAGAACCCCGAGGATGTGACCGACCAGTACTTTGCCGCGCCCAACGATGAAGCCGAGCTGGAAACAGGCTTCTACCTCATCATTGCTGGTGCCGTGCTATCATTCTTGGCCATGTGCATCGGCTGCGGCGGCTTTTTCCATCACCGCAAGAACACTGCCGTCTAAAGCAAAGACGTCATGCACTGCGCTGTGCGCGTTGCTGCAGTTTTACTCGATCGAGCAAGGGCCCCTCGTTGCCCTGCTGGCCATGACTGTGCCCATATCCGAGCGGGTTCATAGAACCCGCGTAGTGTCTGGCCCTAAGCCGTTGTACGGCACTTTCTCTGTATACATGAATTTGTTTCAACTGAACAATAGATGACCCAATTGTCCATCTCACCATGATTCAAAACACGCCACAAATGTTTACCGTCTAGCAATATCTGGCACAGGCGTGCACCACTCTACTGCGGGTTCGAGTCCAGCATGGTGCTGTTGCCATTGAATGTATCGCGCCGTTCATCTGCAAAGTTAGAATCAAGGATCACACGCAACACCCCCGTTAATGAAGGGTCCGTAGTCCGACCACCCAAGCAGAACCATGTACACACCTGAAGGTGGGTGCTGTGCCCGTGGGCGAGATGCTGACGTTGACACTGCCCCGGGGGCCGCTGGCGTGGGCGGGGCAAAGAATGCGCGGATGGCTGCCACAATCACCTCGCAAACGTTGGGCTGGCGATGAACACCTGCACCGCTGCCGGCACTGCTGGCAGCGGCTCCATTCTGTCCACGCTCCAGTTTGACGATGAGCTGCGCGCGCATCAGCTCCAGGTCCGCCAGGCTTTTAGCGCCATCTTGTGCAAGAGTAAAGTTGCGCGTCGGATATGTTTGCAGAAAATAAAAGGCCGTATCGGGCAAATACTCTGCAGCCACTCGCTGGTGCAAATCCTGCAATCTTGCGTCCTTGGACAAGGATAGCTACCCAGGGCATGACACGAGCAGTCAGTTCAGCCCGTTTCGCAACAAGAACAGCGGCAACAGGAAAAAAAAAGGCTGGCTTTTCCACACGGGCCGATGCGTCGTTCAAACCTTGTGAGTGGCCCCATCGGGCAATCGGATGGCCACGCGTGCTTCATCCGCCACATTACGGCGTCGCAAGTCGGCCTGTGCTTGGCGTTCGGCCACACGCTGCTGCCGTTCTTCTTCCTTTTGTTGCTTGAATTGTTCATGCTCTGCCTTGCGACGAGCGCGGTCGGCTTCTATTTGTTCGCGCACCTTCTTCAAGCGCTCGGCCTCGCGCTCCTTGTCTTGACGTCGCTCCTTGGCTGCCTCTGCCAATTGACGCTCTTCATGTTCCTGACGCAGCTTGCCCATTTCCTGTGGATCATAGTTTAAGATAAGATAAAGTCAAATTAAAGACAGGTTTTCAAAACCTTGGCCATCTCAAGTCGTGTGTGCTTCCATGTCTCTGGATCCCCTCTGCCACTGCCATCATCGCATCATGAAAAGGTGGCCCACCTTGCCAGCTTCACGACGCGCAAGCTCCTGTTCACGGGCCTGGCGCCGCTCGTCTTCAACGCGCCGTGCTCGGGCAGCTGCAAGCTTCTCCTATTACGAAGCAACAGGTTGAGGGGCAGCGTATGCTCGTACCTGCCTAGATCCGCCAAACCCTCAAGCTTTGGCTGAGCGCCTGTGATTGACACTCCTACAGATACGCCGCATGCAAACTCACCTGGACTGAGGCACCGGTGGCTGGAGCTGAGGCCTCCGGGGCCTTGGCAGGCACAACGCGGCCCGTGACGACATACAAATGCTTGCGCAAAGCTTCACAGGACACGGGTGCTGGTAGCACTGCCACCAACGCACTCTCGCCCGTTGAGACGAAGGAAATGCTTGGCCCAGGCCCGGCACCAGGAACTATGGACACGCAAGCAGGCAGATTGAGCTCAGAGCGCAATGATCGCTCAGCAAACAACCTCAACCGCTCTATGGGTACGTACAGATGGCCAGATATTGAGCAGCACGCTGCTCGCCCATGCGCAGTCGAAGAAAAACAAGCTTTTCTGTGCTGCTCACTGCCTGCTCGATCTGTCATCACCAGCGCCGATCAGGGAAAGGCAAGCGCGACAAGCACGCACAGGTGAGAGCTGAGTTGGCGGGATTCACCCTCGTAGAGAAAACAAGCTCCACAACAACATCCAGTCTTGAACAAGGTGTGTGAGAGGAGAGCAACTTACATGAGGATCGCTCCAGTGCTGTGCCAGTTCCTGGCTGGCGGGAGAGTCATCTGCCGAACCGCCGCGTCAGTGGCAAAAAGTGAGCTGATGCCTTGTAACATTGCGTGCCAGCAGGTCATCAACACGCGCGCGCGCATGGGGCACAAGCACCAAGAACCAACCCTCCAGGAACACTGCAAGGACGGCCTGCTTCTCCTTGGCCGCCTGAACCGCAGGCGCCACATCGCTCTGCCACTCCATCGTCACAGAAGAGAGAGAGAGAGAGAGAGAGAGAGAGAGAGAGAGAGAGAGAGAGAGAGAACGAGACGGAGCAAGAACGAGAGAGAGAGAGATAAATTGGCGCTGAATCTCATACTTCAGAAAAGAGGGTGATTCTGATATTAACAGTTCTCTTGTCTCTCTCTCTCTTTGTGCTACCAAATGGTAGCTGGCTTGTATTGTTGACAACAATAGTTGACACCATTTTCTCTCTCTGCTTTCTTATCTCGAACAACAACAACAAAGAATCGAGAGAGAGGAGAAGAGCGAGAAATCGATTTTCCCGCCCCTGCGACTCGCTGGCCGGCTGGTGTGTACTCGACCGCTGCCACTGTCCTTCTTGTTCTGGTTTGGGTATGATACTAGGGAACGGTTTACCCTGACACATTTGCACACGCCAGTCATCTTGCCACTCACTTACTCTCTCTCTCTCTCTCTTCTTCTTCTCCTTTGCTCCACAGTCGTCGCTTACGCAGCAGCCCGCTTTTTCACCTCGGGGGCAGCTCCCCGGGCTCCTCAGCACCCCTCTTCAGTGTCCCACAACCAACCACAATCTGGCCTCCTGAATTCAAGGTTAACCGTTGGTATGGTGAGTCTAACGCTCCTGAGGAGAGGACGCTTGTCTGTGCTGGTTATCGGAAGGCCACACACCCCAGCCGTCATGCCAACTTCGACGCGAACAATCACACACACACACACACACACACACACACGCCTCACTGGCAAACCATGGCAATCGCCCTGCTGTCCCTTCTCGATTATTTCTCAATGCCCCCATACACCCATGTGCAGATTCATTTTGTTCTGATGTTCAGCCGCCAAGGCAAGCTGCGCCTCCAAAAGTGGTATGAAGCCGCACGTCAGGTATGACTCAGGCCAGCGCGATCCCATCTCTATCCACAACGAGCGAGGTGCCCTGGTGCTTGGTTCTCTTCACATCGTTCCTCATCCATATGTTGATTGCTCGAGCAGAAAGAGCGCAAAAAATCAACGCGCGAGCTGATCACCATGATCCTGGCCCGCAAACCCAAAATGTGTAATCTGATCGAGTGGAAGAATGTCAAGGTCATCTACAAACGGTCCGTCACCTGCCAGCGCCCAATCGTTTTGACCCTTCCGATGCCCGCCTGGGCCAACGAACCTTGCTCACGCCCTCGCCTCTTGCTGCTACTACAGCTATGCCAGTCTCTACTTTGCCTTTGCCGTGTCTCCAGATGACAACGAGCTCATCACCTTGGAAATCATTCATCGCTACGTAGAGCTTCTCGACAAGTATTTCGGCAGCGTAGGTGGCCCCTTGATTCGACCCCTCAATTTCAATCCACCTGCCTCCAATCCCGAGACACGCTTGCCTGTAGCCTCGACTGCAATCACGATAACGTTGCCCCTCGCCCCCCCCTTGGCAGGTGTGTGAGCTTGATATCATCTTTAACTACGAGAAAGCCTACTACATGCTGGACGAGCTCCTGATCGGTGGGGAGATGCAAGAGACCAGCAAAAAGCATATTCTCAAGGCCATCACGGCTCAAGACCTCTTACAAGAAGTACGGCCTTCCTACCTCTTCCTTTCCCGGGCCTCGCAAACCAGCAACTGCGCCTGCCTGCCTCGCATCTCACCCTCGTCCAACGTCGTCGCCCCTTGTCGCAATAGGAGACGGAGAGTGCCAAGGTCTCCATGGAAGAAATCCTCAATCTGGCGCCCTAGATTCGCTGACACATTTGTGTTCCTTGCTGTTGCGTGTTGTTCCTCTCATGTTCTTTGTGCTGTCCCTTCTCCAAGTTTTGCCCAACAATCTAACGTGGCCGCACGTCGTTAATCTTTGGTAAAGTCGCAACCTGCTAGCCTGGCCCACCTGCAACACAGCCAAAAGACGCATGCCGTGACTCTGGTAAAGCTGAGGGGACGACGCGCATTCAAATTTGCAATTAGCCACGAGCGCCAGTCGTTCAGCTTATAACAACAAGGCTTCGTGTACGAGACATGCCAGCAGGTAAAGAGAGAAAGGAATGATGTCGACAAGACAGCGCAGAGAACAACGAAAAAGGAATAAATTGACATGTGAAACAGAAAATTCAACAAGCATTGGCCGACATGGCTGCAATCACGAACCGCAAAGCCCTATGGTGGGCGAGCGTGATCGCAACACTGCTCAGTACCAGATTGAAATCATGAATCAAAAAGGGGTCGCTGAAGAACAAAGCAGAAAAAAAAACCAAATGCAAACAAGCAAGTCACCCTTGTCTATCCTGAATGAAACGAAAGAGCGAGAAAAAACCGCACAAAGACAAACCCCCGACACAAACGGGTTAAAACAGGCCAGGCCGCTCACGGGCGAAAAGAGGAAGGACAGGCATACATTTAAGGAAAAGAAACGACTACTAATTTTGACCCTGGGATGGGTCAAGAAGAAAAAAAAATGGAAACCAGGCCGGAAAGGGTAAAAGCAGCGGTGCGTAACATGACAACATTCGCTTGAAACAACACGCCAAAGGTCGTCAGCAGCAAGGACATGTTGCATGATAGGTACTGCCAACCTGCCCGATGGGCCTCGGCGTGGCCGAAATCATCCAGCAATCAGGGCCAACACGCAACTCGGGTAAACGCCAGCCGATTGGCGCGCTCAACGACACCAGGAATGGCGACGGAGCGCACGCATTAATCAAGAGTAAACTTTTGGGCCTTGGGCTTGCTAGCTCCACCCTTTTTCTTCTTGTTCTTGGGATTCCTGTTCTTGCCGGCAGCTGCGGCACCGTAAGCTTTGGCGTGCACCGACGGGCGAGCAAACTTGCTGATGCCACCCACTCCAAAGGAGCGCTGCAATCGCGTAGCAAGACCAGGATAGACGCGATCCTGAAACTTCTCAATCGCATCTTCCAGATAGTCAACCCGCAGGTTGCCTAAAAAAAGAAAAGCACGCAAGCGGGGCAATTGTGGACCGAGTGAGAAAAGAGAAGGAGACTAGCACGTGTGACTCCATTTTACAAGGATGCAAGCTTGGAGCGTCAATGGGCGTGTGAACAGGCCACATGATAAAGAGAAGGAGAGGAGAAACGATCAAAAGATAAAGAGAAGGAGAGGAGAAGTATCAAAGAGGGGTATGAAAGCAGAACGGGGGCAAAAACTTACGGTCATTGAGGGTGAAGGGACGTCCCTTGGCTCGCATCAGAAGATGGTGGTAAAACACGCCTTCTGCGCTATAGGACAGGGCATAGACGATCTGGTTGTCCTTTTGCGACTTGAGACGAACCACAAAGTGGCCATCGTCACCCATCTTGCGCAACTCATCCTCTGTTTGCTCGCGAGACAGCTTGCCACGAATGTAGGATGGTGGCTTGTCGGGTGTGCGCAGGTATTCCTCGGGCAGGAGGGGAGAATTGTTGGCGGGCGCGCCGCGGGGAGTAAATTCTTCGTAATTCTGCTTGGGCTTCTTGTCGCTACCCTCGGCATTGGAATTGCCAATGCCGAGGTTGAGGTCGTGATCCAGAAGCAAGGGGTCACCCAGCTTGTCACCATCAGCTGAGAGCGGGTTGCTGCCAAAGTACTCGACCAATTCGGCGAGGGTTGGGAAATCTTCCGAGCTGCCCACCACCTTGTAGCCACCGGCTGGCGAGAGCGAGATCTTGTAGTGGCGCGAGCGTTTATTGTACTTGAACGAGAGGCCATAACCGTTGGCACGCTCCGACACGCGCACCAGGAAAGTACCAGGATCCTCGTCGCGCAAGAAATTTTCTGCATCGGCACGCGAGATGAGTCCGTGGAACCAGGGGTAGATTTGGCCCTTGTCGTTCTGGTGAACGTTGCGGCGGTGTTCGAACTTGGACCACCACTTGAGAGCCGCCTGCTGGTGCTTGGCCAACTCGACCTGGGCCTTCTTGGCGTTCTTCTGGTTGGCCTTGGCGTCCGTCGTGACGGCAGCCTTGGCCTCCTTGTTCATGGCCTTCTTGGCCTTGGCCTCCTCCTTGGCCGTCATCTTCTGCACGATGCCCAGATCCTCGGGGCCACGACGTGTTTCCTCGTCAATAAGGTTGTTCTGGGCAGTAAACGTGTTCTCGCCACCCACGCGCACGGCACGGAAGAAGTCGTCTGTTGCCGCCAAACGCTTGCGATACTCCATGACAATGGGGTAGAAGCGCAGTTGCGCAAGGTAGCGTCGAGTCCATGCCTGGATGCGCACTGCGGCCGCGTCCATGGGCCGGTAAAAGTTGTCCAGGATATCCTGGTGCCAGTACTTGAGGAAGACTTTGGTCTTGGCCACGATCCATTTATCCAAATGCGCCGTTTTGCCGGTGAGCTTGTTGGCAGCGGCCACCTCGCGTTGCTTTTCCTCTGCCTTTTGCAGAATACGAGTGCAGTTGGCGGACGTGTAGTCCATCGGCTTGGTAAAGTCGAAAACAGCACCACGATACGTGTCAATGAATTGCTTGAAGGAGGGGCGGTTCGGGTAACCGTCTTTGCGAATCTCAATCGTCTGCAGCATACCGGTGTACTTGAGCTGCTTCATGACCATGGCCGATTCTGCACACAACCATTGGCAACAAACAAAGATGCAAGCGGTGTAAGCAAACCCAGCAAGGAAGGACAAAGCGTTGTGCGTTGGCCAGGGTGCATAGCAGGCCATCCCAGTCGGCAGGGGCGAGAGCAGAACAAAACAAGCGAGCGTCAGGACACGAACCGAAGCGACCAGGGGCCTTGGCCAGATTGGGCTTGATGCAGCGGACAAAGTGGGGCTTGCAACGGTTCATCCGCTCCATCAGCTTCTCGAGGGAGATGCGGAAGCCCGTGCTGACGGTGTTGATGCCCTTTTTGGGTCCCTGCTTGCCCTTGCCCTTGCCCTTTTTGGACTTGGCACCGTCAATGTCACCACCAGCTGCGTCGCCGCGAGTGCGCTTGACAAAGTCGGGCTTGAAGAGAAGTTGCGCCAGGGGGTTGGAGGCGTCGGTCATGCTTTCGGACATGCGGTTGGGCAGGGGGTCCTTGTTCTTATCGAGGAGACCTGTGCCTTGGTAGGTGATGGGACCGGCGTAGTGCTGAATGGCAAAGGCGTAGCCGCCCTTGTTCATTTCAAAGGGGGTGTGACGTTCCATCTGTTGCTCCAGCTTGGTCATGAGCGTTTTGTCTGTGGCAGAGGGAAAGTTGGTCTCCTCATCAAGCACGGCAAAGAGGCCGTCGGGGCGATCAAAAAAGAGGTTGAGAATCTCGCCGTTGTCGGTGAAGAGAACCGATGCTCCATCGATGCCTTCGGCCGCATACTCCTCGAGCTCAGACGCGAAGATATGCGTGTTGAAGAACTTGTGAAGGGACTCGTTGGCCAGATTGATGCAGATCTGATCAAAACCGTTGTTCTTAAAGTCCTCAAAACCGAAAATATCAAGGATACCAATGGTGTAGGTATCCTCGAGGCGGGCTTCGGCAGGGCAAAGCATCATGTCGATTTTGGTGACGAGCCACTCGAACATGCGGTCATACACCGCCTTGCTCACGGCGTCGCGAGACTCGGAGCTCTTTTGGACATTGAGGGGCTTGTAGATTGTTTCACTACCGAGGACGAGCTTGTTGGTCATGAAGCCGACACGCAGCTTTTCGGCAGAGACGCCGAGCAGCTCGGCGGCGTGGTTCAAAGGCTTGGGGTCTACAATTTCGGCGTCTTCGCCATTTCCTCCCTCCTTGAATTCAAGCTGACCGAGGAGCAGGATGGCGGCAATAATCTTGTTGACGCACTCGAGATCGTCGGTGGTGAAACCGATACCAGGGAAGGCATCCTGGACTTCCTTCCATTCCTGGGCCAGCCGGGCCTTGTCCTCGTCCCGCGAGGCCAAGTAGCGGAAGTTGTCGTAGCCGTCGAGGTGGTAGCGGCCAAGGTTGTTGCTGGTGCCTTCAAGAAGAAGCTCAAAGATGTGGAAGTTGCGTTCGCCGGTCCCCTGGCTCACAACGCGGGCCTTCTCAAGGAGATAATGTGACATGGAGGCACCAAAGACCTGACCCAAGTTGTTAAACTTGAGCTCCACAAACTTGCCGAAGCGTGAAGAGTTGTCGTTCATGACGGTCTGGGCATTGCCAAAGGCTTCAAGAACCGGGTTGCACGCCATAATCTTGGCTTCGATGGGGTGACGCTTGCGTTCACCACCATCGTCCTCGTCGCCGGCACCGGCACCGACGCCACGGCTGCTGACCTCCATGATTTGGCGAATGAAGTGCTTGGTGGACTCGGTCTTGCCAGCACCCGACTCGCCGGAGATGACTGCCACCTGAGGCGTAGCATTGCGAGACATCTGATTGTAGGCAGCATCGGCAATGGCGTAGAGATGGGGTGGCTGTGCTGAGCGCTGCAGCATGTTCATGTACTTGCGCTGCACGGCCGGGGTATAGAGGGGCAACATGCGGTACGGGTTGACGGCCACGAGGATGTCACCCACATACGTCTAACGAATGCACCAAACATGGGCGAGGAGATCAGATTGTGAGGCCGAGTGGCATTGGCGGGCGAGCGCCGGGGTTGAGGTGGGCCGGGGGTTGCTTACGTAGATCATATCTGCACCATAGCGAGCCTCGAGGGCATTGCTAAGACGGGTTTCGTCCAGGCTCTCGGACGAGGCCAGATCGTGTGTTTGCTCAAAGCCAGACATGACGGTGGTGTCGTACAAACGGTGGACGGGGAGAGAGGGCTTGTGGTACTATCCGCCTCCCCGGGCGAGACCTTTCAGCCAACAGTGCCGCTCGTTTGCTCGGGGCACTTTTGCTCGGGGCACTCGGCTGTGCACCTGAGATACTTGGCTACTAAAACCACAAAAATACGAAAAAAAAGGGAGGAGGAGGGGGCCGATGAGTAAGTGATGTAACTGGTAGGCTCATTAGGTGAAAGGACAAAAAAAAAAGCCACTACCACCACCACCACCAAGATCCAGACGAGAAGGGGGCGGACTACATGAACAAGCAGCACCAAACAAGCATGCCCGCTTTGCAACTGGCTGTACATGGGTGTGGGCACGCATATGTTGTTGTTGTTGTTTGTTTTTCGAGTGGCTTTGAAGGTGCTTGGGCCGGTGCACAACTCTTGCTCAGCGCGCAGGCTGAGCGGAGAACAGAAAAGGGGTGAATGGATGGATAATCGGGCGAGAGCCAAGGAGAGGCGGCGCAATGAGAAATGAGCTAGGCTGTGCCTTGTTGAAGCAATGTCAGGCGGATGGATGATGGGACCGAGCGAGGGGCGGATGAAGCAGATGGCAACCAAGAAGCCGGGATCGTTGACGGAAAAGGGGGGAAGGAGGCGGGAGAGGGCTATCTGCGTCTGATTCTGTGCATGCATTCCAATGTGTGCGCCCGGACCAACAAGCTGCTGGCAACATGAAGACGACCACCACCGAACCAAAGAAGAGCCTCAAACAAGCCGGCACAGCGGCCGCCGGGAGCAAAGACCCAGGAGCTGAGCAGAGAGGGAGCCGGCGGAGAGCCGCACACACCTGGTGTTGAAGACAAAAATCAAAATCCCACTTTTGCGCGTCGTCACTTGATGGTCAGAGCCGGGCAGAGGGGGAGTGAGAATGAGGCAGGGAGGCAGAGATGGCGTGTGTGGGATCCACCCGGGATACGGAGATATGGAGCCAAATGCAGAGAGAGGGCTGGTAGAGCGACGGAGACAAGAGAGGCAGAGAAGAAGAAAAGTGGGCGGATATGTGTGGTGTTCTTTTGTGTACACCCATCAATAGAGCAAAGTCAACTGCGGTTACCAAATGTAAGCGGGTGGACCAGACCAGGCAGGAATCAAGGCTTGCAAGCCGGCATAGCATCACAAAGGCAGTTGCTGAGAGGCAAAGCCGCTACTGCTACTCCTGCTTGACTGCATGACGACTGGTTGGCTGCTTGACTGCGTTAGACACGCTCTGACAACGTGATGTACCTCTCCCGGTACAACACACGTTCTCACCACCTGTTCCATGCTGATATTTCTTTTATATTTTGGTGGGGTATAATCAAAAATGACTCTGTACGTGTACGCTGGTGTTGACGTGTACGGTCTTGCGCCATCCCAAGCACCCCACACCCACACACGGATTTAAGCTGGCTTCCCCCTTGCCGCACCCACACCAGCCCCTCCAGCAAAACACCAAACAAAAACCCACATGCAAGAGAGAGAGAGAGAGAGAGAGAGAGAGAGAGAGAGAGAGAGAGAGAGAGAGAGAGAGAGAGAGAGAGAGAGAGAGAGAGAGAGAGAGATGTAAGCGTTGCAAGTGCTGATGATGATCATCTCCCGCGCGCTCTTGTGACATCTCGCTCGGGGGTGCCAGTTTTTGCGCTCTGCCGATCTGCTACAACCTTTTCGTTCTTGCCACATTTCCTCTTGGAAGCCCCCCCCCCCGTATCCATCAACAAGGTGCAGAATCGCTCCTAGTCAAGCATCAGCACGGCACTGCCTACAATCCCAAATTTTTCTCCGTGACAGTTTTCTGATCATTTCTTCTTCTGCTGCTGCCTCCTCCTCCTGCTGCTGCCTCCTCCCTCCTTCTCCTCCTTCCTCTCCTTCTTCGTCCTTGTGCTGACGCTACCTGGTGACGGCTTGTCCTCGTGCCAATCACACAGCATAGCCATGGCCGAAGCCAGCCCCAAGGCAGCCAAGCGACAGCCCACCCGGGTGTATGCCGATGGTTGCTTCGACCTCATGCACTTTGGTCATGCCAATGCTCTCCGCCAAGCCAAGGCCCTCGGTGACATCCTCGTCGTCGGCATTCACAATGACGAAGGTACCCCACCACCCTGGCCCACTGTCCGCACGGCCTGCGCTGCCCGCGCTGTCCTCTGGCTGCCCGTACCTTGACCTGCTGCCCGCTGGCGGTCATAGACATTGAGAAGAACAAGGGTCCTCCAGTCTTGACCCAAGAAGAGCGTTACAAGCTTGTCAAAGCCGTCAAATGGGTCGACGAAGTCGTCACTGACGCCCCATGTACGCCAGTCCTGATCATGACCCATGGACATTGCCCCGCCCGCTGCCAACCAACCGCGAACCTCCCTCCATGACTCGCAAAGGCCCACCTCACCCCACCCCATCCCTCAACTACAGACACCTTCAACCTCGACTTCCTGGAACAGAACAACTGTGACTTTGTCGTGCACGGTGATGACATTACCACCAACGTGAGTCCCCTTCTCGCCGCGTCCTCGTCGCCAGCCAAGGCCACAGCTTCCAACTCACCCCTCACACGACTTTACACGGCGCCCGCAATCACTACCCAGGCCGATGGCGAAGATGCCTACCACATTGCCAAAAAGTCTGGTCGCTACAAAGAGTACCAGCGCACTCAAGGTGTCTCGACGACCGACATTGTCGGCCGGTAAGCCTCATAAATTTTCTACACAACACATGCCTTGTGGAACCGCAACGTCCACACCACACCCTCATGAAGCAGCCCGTTATACATCATGGACTCTCTCGTGCCGTAGCATGCTGCTGATGACTCGCACCCACCACCAACAAGACGATGGTGACGCCAAGCTCTCCACCAGCAAGCTCTCAGCCAGTGATAGCCCCTACACTGGCACCTCCCAGCTGCTGGCCAACAGCAAGGTGCCTCCTCGCCACCACAACCCCCTCCTCCTCCTCCTCCTCCTCCTCCTCTGCAACCCGTTTTTCTCCGCCCTCACCGATCTGCATTCCATCCGGCTCGTCCCGTCGCTCCTCCCCTCATCGCCAGCGCATTGTCCAATTCTCCACTCAACGCGAACCCAAGGACACGGACGTCATTGGCTACATGCCCGGTCCGTCCACCTCCTTTGCGCACAGCGCTGGCCTGAACACTCCGCCCTGTTCCTCACGCTGGCTCACCCCATTACTCAGGCGCCTTTGATCTCTTGCACACGGGCCACGTGGCCGCTCTCGAGGCTGCCCGGCAACAGTGTGACTACCTGATTGTCGGCCTTCACACCGATCGCACCGTCAACCGCAACCACGGCTCCAACTACCCCATCATGAACCTCCAGGAGCGCACCCTCTCCATCCTTGCTTGCCGTGTACGTGAACCCGTGTGCCTCACATGTGAAGCAGTCTCTAAATCTCACAACACACGACCTGATGCTTGATATTCACGCGCCATCGCCTTGTTTTGACCTTTACGACTGCTCGTGCATCGTCTTGGCAGTACGTGGATGACGTTGTTATTGGTGCTCCTGAAGCCATCACTGAGGAACTGCTCGACTACTTCAAGGTCAGGTCGCTCTTTTCTTTGTTGCTTGCTGAAGTGACGCTCGTCCCCTGACCACAGCGTGCACGCTGATCTTGCATAGATTACCAAAGTGTTCCATGGCTCCACTGGCGTGCTCAAGCCCGTAAGAACACCCTACCCTCTCTCTTCGCCCACCAACCTTTTGAGTGACGCGCGCTGCGTCCTGACCACAATACACGTGGTCGCTGCTCCATTGTTCTTCGTTGTGCTTACGCGCATTCTGGTTGCAGTCGGGCGCTGATCCGTATCAGGTTGCCATTGACCGCGGCATCTTTGTGCACGTGGAGAGCCACTCAGATCTCACCACCGAGATTATTGTTGACCGTATCATCAAGAACCGGTGAGCTTGCCGACCGTGTGCTCAGCTCGCCTTGTGTTCCTCAATCCGACTCACTGCATGAAATATACCTCTTGCAGCTTGAACTTTGCGCAACGCAATGCAAAGAAGACGCAACGAGAGGTTGATCGCATCTTGCGCGGTGAAGTCTAAGCATCTCTTTCTCCGCAAAATCTTGATACACCTGTCGCCGTCTCGTCTTGCCCCCTTTTCGAATAAATGTCGCTTGCCAGAACACTGATTCAAAATTGATGTTTCCAGTTGACAACCCTGTCTAGCCCAGAAAAAGGCAGATACATTCTCGCATGGCTTTCCAACAAAGCTCTCTCCTTGCTCTCCATTTCCCCTGCACCCACGCACACCCTCCCTTTCTCGTTCTTTAGTGCTTTAGTGCCTTTTTTTTTTCTGAATCTTGATCAAGCAAACCCAACACACACACACACACACACACTTTTTTTTTTCTTTCTTTTTGGGTAGTTTGCACAAGCGAGAATCTCGACGACCTGCGACCGGTGGCCCCTGGACCTTTTGGACCTCAAAAGAGGGGCTGAGAAGTATCTTGTGCACCAAGCAGTGCACACGTGGTTTTTCCTTGGCAAGCACCGTTGCCACCATGACGTTTCACTTTGGCCGCAAGCCTGATGAGCAGTGGCTGAAGGAACTGCGCAGTGCCGATCAACTGCCTGATGAGGCAAGCCAGGCTCGAGTTCCGCACACGGCCATGCCCCCTGCCCTCGAAGGCGTGAACACAACCTGATCCGTGCGCCATTTCATCCCAACCTGCCGCTGAACCATTAGGCTTTTGCTGCCCTCATTGAGCTAGTGTTCCAGATCCTAACCGCCCCGCAATCGGTATGCTTCGCCGCCCAGCGTTCCTCCAGAACGAGGGCTGTCTCAGCTCTTTGAACACCCAGCCGGGACCTGCGGCTGCGGCTGCTGCTGCTGCTACGATGCGTAGCATCGCTTCTAACCGATTCACCGCGTACCCATTGCTTCTCACATGCTCTTCGATTGCCTCTTGCAGGTGGACGGCATGGTCAAGGCCATCACTACTTTGGGCCAACAACATGACCTCCCTCAGAAGCAAGCTGAAACGCTCGTCAAGGCCTGGCTCATGTTCTTCCGCGCTGTTCAACGTGCCAGTCTCAACCCCAAACAACTGTTCGAAGACGTGACTGCTCTAGGTTTGCTTTGATTGCTTTTTCCACCGGTGGCCCAGCTTTGGTGGCAAACAAGTGAGCACGTCGTTTCATTCGTGTGGAACCCACTCGCGCCCCGGTGCTCGCGACGGTAGGCTATGGCAAAGGAAAGGCGACCTTTATTGCCAAGCAATTCAAAGCACAGCTCGCCGAGCTTTCCATGACACTCGTCGGTAGGTCAATATTTGACGTCACTCACGCATCTTACTTTGACGCACCTGCCTCTCAATCTCAACAACCTTCTCTGCGCCTGGCAGGCCAAACGTTCTCCATTCACAACCTGGTGGACATGCAGTGGAAATTTGGAGGTCCGCATCGTTTGGTACCGCCGCAATTAGCAATACGCTGCCAGTGCCTTCCGCCTCCCCTTCCTCCTGACATCTCAATGTGCTGTCCTTGCTCGCAGTGACGGCCGGGAGCTCTGTCTTTGAGGCATCAGGCGAGACCTTTCTTCAACTGAAACTCACCCTGAACAAGGGCCAAGGCAACGAAGACGTTTACATGGGTCAGTCGTGGGAGCCTCAAGCCATGATACGGGCCCAGTCCACGGTGCCCTCCTCAATTTGAGCCTGTTCAACATGCGTCTCACCGGGGTGCATCTCGTTGGCGTGTAGAATTGACCCTGCCACAGTTTTACGAATTTTTGCGAGCCATGGAGTCTGCCAAGCAGAGCCTCGAAGCTCTGTCGTGATATGCCCAAGAGATGCCCTTTCTTTTCTTCCCGTTGGGAACTTTGTGGCGCGCGGTGTGTGTAGTTGCCTGTCTGTGCCGCAAACCTTAGTTTGTGTTTGCGGTGTTGCGAGAGCTGCCGTAGGTAGGAAGGATAACAATGAACTGTTTTGTTGTTGTTGTTGTTTTTTTGTGAATTTACATGTCAACGTCACAAATGCCACTGTTCAAATGCCCGCCGTGCACGCACACAACCAAGCACTCGTTGATGCCCTTGCTGCGTTGTGCTGCACTCACTCGGGACACCGGTACCCCTGCCTTTACTCGGGCGCAACTGGCGCAGCGGCGGCACTGCACGAGGCCTCGTTCTGCAGAGGTGGTGATGGTGACCGGTTAGCCTCTGGTATCGCGTCAACGGGAGCTGGCCGTGTGCCCAAGATGAGCGCATTGCGATCAGAGAGAATTTGCTCGTCAATCCAGAGCCGTGGTTCAACAAACCCGGCATCAGTCATGCGGGCGGTCAACCAGCGGCACCAAAAAGCGTAGCGATCCGTGTCGTTATCAAAGACTTGTTCACGCGTTACGTTGAGTTCAGACTTTTTCGTTGGCATGCAACAAGGCGAGAGGATGAGGCCCAGGCAGGTGGGCAAGGCCACGGCGAGGTCGATGGCGCGCACGGAAAGCGTGCCACACAGATGCATGCCAATGACAACGCAATGCTTGCGACCCTGGCACTGCGCGGCCATGGCGGAGAGGAAATCGTCGTGCATAATGTCGTGCCGATGGTAGGACATGTTGTCTTGAAAGTGTGGAACCAAATACTCACTCATGCGGTCGATGGCCAAGACACGCGTCTCCGGATGTTCCTCGCCAATGATGACGGTGGTCAAGGAACAGCCCGCACAGAGATCAATGACGCAGAGATCAGACCAGGTTATGGAGCGAGTCTGCAGAAGATCAGTGAGCGCATTGTAGATGCTGAGACTCTCGGAAATTTCCTTGCGTAAGTGGGCTTTGTTGCCCAGCCGATGGTAGCCGGCCTTGGCCACAAGGGCATCGGCAGCCTTGAGATGGCGATACTGCTGCACATATGGGTGCGTGTCCTGGGCAATGTCCTGATAAAAGTAATAGCAGCGACCGCGCACACGGTACTGAAAGTAGCAGAGGGGGCAGCGTTGGAAGCCTGGGCGTGCTGCTCCAGCACCAGAAGCCTCGCGTGCCTCGAGGGCCTCGTCCGTCAAGCCCTGAAGCCAACGGCAGAGACCCGCGTTGGAGGTTTGCTCGCGGGCGCCTTGCAATGGTAGATCGCCGGTGCGAGCACAGGATTGAAGAATATCGGCACCATGGTCAAGCATCAGCTCAAGCGTTTCTTGTGGCAGGGCCACGGCACAGCCGAGCCAAAATGGCGTCTT
Source organism: Monosiga brevicollis MX1 (assembly GCF_000002865.3). Classification (NCBI taxonomy): domain Eukaryota; class Choanoflagellata; order Craspedida; family Salpingoecidae; genus Monosiga; species Monosiga brevicollis. Next base: position 1,072,533 of record NW_001865042.1, on the reverse strand, counting down.
GCCTTTGCCATTGATTTCGTTGCAGTTGGCACCGCGCTTGACGAGGTACTCGACCACGGGCACCTTGCGAGCCAACACTGCCGCGTGCAGGGCCGTCTGATCGCCGCGACGGCGGCGCATGTTGATGTCCACCTGCCCCGACTCGACAAGCTGTTGAATCACCTCCAGCTCCCCATGTGAGGCGGCTGTGATAAAAGCCTTGGCCAGCGCAATCTCATCCGTTGTCAGCGCCAGGATGGGGATACTCATAGCGCTGGTCTGATGCCAATCGGAAGGAAAGACTTCAAGTCAAAGACAGAAGGGATGGCAACGACGACAGGACAAGTTCTGAAAGTACAGCTCGACAGGCTGCGAGACCCCGAAGCAGGGTAGTAGCCGTGAGGCAGACCCCGCCACGAATCGGATCAATGAACGAGCACCACACCGCCGCAACGCCCCGCGATGTGACGGAAATGACCACACACACACTCTCTCTCTCTCTCTGAACACGAGGGTCTCGCTTTCAAGAGCAGATCCATTTTGCTGACATTTGTTATCAAACATTATCCATCTGACAATCTGACAAATCTCGTCTCGAATGTCAGATTTGACGGCGGCGGTGGTGGCGGAAGGTATGCAAGCGTGTGTTGAGTGCGGCGACGGCGGGCCTTGATGAGCATGGGGATGAGCATGGGGAGCTGGGGGCTGGTGCGAGCTCTGGTCACGGTCATGACGTGTCGATGTGGTGGTCTGGTCCTTCCCTGTGTAAGGCATGGGATTTGGCTGGCTGTGAATATGACTTGCTCTTCAAGCCGACGGGAAAGCCCGTTTGTCAACGACGTATTGATGCCCGTGGGCTTGCCGTGCACCCCCGAACAGCGTAGATATAGCCAGCAGCATGTCTTCTTGGACCACGCTCTGGCAGCGCGCGACGCCTGCGCGTTTTGGCTTGCAGCGATGGATGGCACCATGTACCCGGTCCTGGACTGCCCAGGGCATGGCTCCCGCGCGCACGTTGCATGTCCTTGCGCCACGGCCGGCATCTTGCTTGCGACCCTTGCGCCCTGTGCTTTGCCCTCCTCTGCGAGGCATGGCTCTCCGCACTCCAGCTGACAACACTGACACTCTCATTTATGCAGCCAGCGCCGTCATCTTCTTCCTTGGCTGCGCTTATGGCGCGGTGCCGCTCTACCGTGCCTTTTGTCAGGTATGCCGCCGAAGATCCCCCACCCACCACGACTGTATCCAGTCCCCGCCCCCACCTGGCATCAGCTCTCATTTAACCTGGTGTTGCTGTGTAGGCAACAGGTTATGGTGGCACGGTGAACAAGCATACGGAAGGCAAAGTCAAAGTACGTGGGCCCGACTCTACCCTTCCCGCACCTCCGCCCCTAAATGGCCAGTGTCCGCGAACCATTCATTCTCCCACTGGCAATCCTACTTCTATAGCTAGAGGATATGGTTCCAGTCGAAGAGCGAGAGATTCGCATCCGGTACATTTCATGCAGTAACACACCTGCGTCGCCTGCTTGGCCTGGGTACCTCCTAACTCTACATGCGCTCGGTTTTGTATCATGATAGATTCAATGCGGATACGAGCGCCACCATGCAGTGGTCCTTTAAACCCCAGCAACGGGAGGTCACGGTGCGTCTGCCCTGTGGTCTGGGGGATCTGATGCATGCGCTGATGTGCTTGCTCTCATGCTTCGCCGTGCTCATCCCTTCCCTGGTGTGTATTTTCTTCACTCGGCAGGTGGTTCCGGGTGAAACTGCGCTAGCGTTTTTCACCGCCAAAAATCCAACCAATCAACCTATCATCGGCATCTCCACGTACAACGTTGTCCCTTATGACGTACGTTGTGTGAAGCGGGCACGCTGTAAGCCTGCCGTTGCGAAGGCCTCGCTGATTGCCTCTTGCTTTGTGTCGGGCATAGGCGGGCGTCTATTTCAACAAAATCCAATGTTTTTGCTTTGAGGAGCAGCGACTCAATCCCGGGGAGGAGGTGGATATGCCCGTCTTCTTCTACATTGATCCCGAATTCGCAGAGGACCCCAGCATGTACAAGGTGCGTTTCTGGACCGCTGCACTTGCGCACAAGGTGTTCGTGCTTGTGACCGTTGCAAAATGCACACGCTGCATGGCGATGCATGCTCTCACCCCTGCCCTGCCTCCGACCGGGTGATGGTCAGGTCCGTGATATCACCCTTTCGTACACATTTTTTCAAGCCCGCAACACGGAACAGATTGAATCTATGGACGATGAATGAGCGCGGACTTGGCCTCGAGTGTCGGGTTCGACCGTTGCTTGCTTAGCCGGTACCCTCTCTTGGTTGCCTGCTTCCGTGTATAATAATAAATCCCCAGACGCCACTTGTTTCTGAAAAATGCTAGCTGCTAGCCTGCCACATGGACGGTCGTTGTATGTTTTGCATCGGTGGTGGTTGACTTAAATTGACAACAACCTCAAGTCTGATTCACCGTGCAAACGGTGAAATCGCAAACGTGCGCTCCGTCATCTTGCTAACCTTTCAAACACGCCGTTCTTTCAATAATCTACAAGGTGTGATTCAATTTTGTGCTCTTTTTTCGTGTTTTTTTTGGGTATTTCCAAATGAGGTTTGGTTTCTTGTTTTGTTTTTTTGTCGCATGCGATCCATTCATTAAAGAGCCCCCTGTGACCAACGAGCACGAGCCAGACAGTATAAGAACACAGATTCACAGGTAGACAGACAGGCATGTGTCAATTGCCCACATCGACCAGCGGCGACAAACAGCGACACACATCAATCACGCCATGACATCATCACAAAACTGTTCCGTACTGCCTCAAACCACTATTGTCCATATGGAGGCTTATGGGGCCCAACCCGATGGACGTACGAAACCCAACACTTGCTGTGAGGCCGGTGGGCAAGGGCGAGATTGACAAGACCTAACCAGGACAAGTTGCAGCGCTGACTCATACGTCGGCCGATATCAGTGGAAGTCAAAAAGTAAGCGAGTAATGTGGCCTGGTAGTATCGCACTGCCTTGCTAGAGTCTGACAGACCGAACCAGCGCGAAAGGTCTCTGGCAACGAGGTTCAGTGAGTTAGTTTCCATCATGGTTGACACGCCTTTATTGATGATCCGGAGCAGAAGATTTTTGTCCGAGGTGAGCAGCACTGGAATAAGACTCGACAGGCATGTCTTTTCGCGATCAGCATCATACAAGAACATGTGCTCTTGCGTTTGCCAAATCTTGATCGATTTAGGTGATTTAAACGTTGATCGCGGTGCAAAGAGAAGGACCAGAGCAGCGTTGAACTTTTCCTTGGCCACGTATTTTGTCAGAAGGTCCTTGCCCAACCTCAAAAGAGCGTCATAGTTCTCAAAATGAGCGGAGCGCCTCAAGCTGGCGAGGAGTTTTTCAGATAAACTCATCAAATTCCTGCAGAACTGTTCCTGTGATTTGTGAGATAGTTCCTTTTGGAGGATGCCGTGAGCTTGCGCATCTTCGTATTTCATCTGCCATAGGGTGGATCTTTTTTTCCAGGCAGTTTCATCCTGTAAAAGGCCGACGGGTTTTTCCTCCGCCACGCTGAGTTGCTCGAAAAGTTCGCTCAACCGCTGCGATCAAGAATCAGCACAACAATTTAAATGAATTTGCTGTATAGAATGTGAGTCGGCTCGAGCTGAATCCCCAGCGGCTTACAATCGTTTCGATGTCGGCTATGACAGCGGCTTTGTCTGAAAAATCGACCTTGACTGCAGCGGCGGCATTGCCTGTGAGGGGCTCCTCGTTCGTTTGCTGCAGATGCTCATCTTCGCCGTCACTCGAAATCTCCTCGGGATTGCGCGCCAAGGAAAGCTGTTGCAATTGATCAAGTGATGTGAGCAAAGGGCCCGATAAGAAAAACAGTCTGCATCATCTCTGCGATGCTCACCGAGTTGTCCATTGTGGCAGTGCAACTTCGAAACTCGGGTTTCAGTGTGCGTTGGAATCAACACGGATCTGCCGATCTGCGAGCAGCAAAGAAAGCAAAGAAAGTGTTTTGGTTCGAGAGTCCGTCTCTGAAGGCGTCACTGAACACTTGCATGTTGTTATTATTATCAAAGTTGACATAACACGTAAAACGAATGTGTACATGTTACCTTCTCGCGTTAGAGGAGCCTCCAAAAACACCGAACTTGATCGGGGGTACTCCTGTGACGCGCCAAAAAGCTGCCACCGCGACTGCCATACAAGTCCAGCATTATCATTTCGTTCACGTTCTCGAGTTACAGCTTTATCTTTGATGAGTCAGAGACAACGACCCCTTCCAGCTCGCATGCAAAACTGTTCTCAGAGAAGCAAGCACAACTTTAATTTTTTTCTTCAGATGCGCAGGACTGTTTTTGGCACGCTTGGGAGTGAGACCGCTTGTGTGGAATGTCGAGTCTGACAACATCCGATGTAACTGCACTTGGTCTATCAGTGGATGCCACTTGTTCATGATAATGACGTTGTTATTGCATCGATCCCGGCACCAAAAGGCGTCAAATCATTGCTCTGACCATGGTTATATTATATCCGGATTCTCCAAGGAATGGAAATGTTTGCAGGTACCAAAAGTGCTGGCGTAAAGCCAAGCAAGGTAGTAGAAAGTGATATCACGTGAATTACAACTTCTCCGTTTTCGATGGGCCGTTCGACATTTTGCGCCGCAAGACGCATTTTCAAAGGCGCATTTTTTCGCTGATATGAAGGATGTCGCTATTCGCCACCAGGCATTTTCAATTACGTGCAATCAGCGAGTGGAATTTCACATCACCAAATGACCCTCAATTTGTCCAAAGGCATGGATCTAGGCGTCGGAAGCACCAAAAGCGCGCTTGTTCTCCTCGAGCGCAGCGACGCCCGCACCCCATTGCGCAAAGCCCGCCTCATTTTGCAGAACGTAGACACGATAGTCGCCAAAGCGGGCGAGTTTCCACTGCTGGCCCACGTCGCCATACCAGCTCTGGCCCGAAAGGATGGCCTGCTTGTTACCCTCGATGAGAAAGTCAGCGCGGCGGTGAGGTGACTGATCGAGCACGTCCAGAGCATGCAGCTTGTAGAGGCGCCACTCCGGCATCATCACGACAAACGACAACGGGTCAGAGCTTGCGTTCAGCAGTGCCTCGATACGGTCGGCGGTGCGGTCCAGCACGAGCTCCACAAACGGTGGGAAAGCCACAAAGGAGCCCTGGGAAGGAGTAAAGTCAAAAAAGGAGCCCACCGACCCAAAAAAGGAGTCCAGATCTGGCGCGGCGCTGGCAAAGTTGCGGTAGTAGGCATTGAAAGGCGAGGCAAAGGAGTCAAAGCAACAATGCAGCTGCTTTGTGAGAAAGGCCTTGAAGGCGGCCGGCATGCTGTTCTCACCATCGACATAGGGCTCAAAGAGGATGGTCTGGTACCGCAGCCCCACACACAAGGCTAGGCGATGAAAGTGCTGCCGCTCGGGATCAAAGGCCTCACAGTGTGTGCGGTACAACTTGGCCAGGCGATGGTAGTGATCGCTCTTCATGCTCACGAGGCAATCAGCGCCGACAGTCGGACAGCGCAGCACGACCTTGTCGTCATTCATCTCACACTCTATCTCCAAGGCCTCATCCACCGGTTCGGCGCGAATCTCGGCCAACTTGGCCAGTGCATCCTCCAGGCATGCCTCGGTCTTCTTGAGAATGTCCTCAATCTGTCACGCATCCGAGCCAATCGCAGATGCACATGAGAACGGAGGAAGGCCGAGTCAGACCCGCAGGGCAGGGCACTGTTCAAAAAGGGTGGCATAAACGGTGGCTCTGGGCGAAAGTTCGTCAACGAGGCGGCGCGCACGAACCTCTGGGTCAGCAGCTTCTCGGATCGCCTCGCTCCCGGCTGTGCTCAAAAAGGTCAGCAGTTCGCGCAGCTCTTCAAAGTTGGGCGGCAGTCTCGAATGGCGCTGCAGGCGCAGCCACACCTCTGCCCGCTCCAACGCACGCATCGTCTCACCGAGGTGCTCATCACTCTCCAAAACTTCCTCACTGCCATAGACACAAAAAGGACATTGGGCAATATCATTGGTCGAGAGACGGGGGTGGGGGGGATAAGAGAGCGGGTGATTGTGGTCACACGGGATGAGGCAGCGCCTTTTTCTGCACGCAGCGGGTCAGTGAACAGCCAACTTACGCTTTCGTTTCCTCCACCTCAGCAGCTGGGGTCTTGCCTTCGGCAGCGCTGTCCTCTGACACATCAGCATCTGCCGGTGCCTTTGTCATGGCCTTCTTCTTTTGAGCAGCCATCTCATCAATGTGAGCCAACCAGTCGCGTGCGGTTGTAACGAATGTCTCCACCACCGCGAGACCCTGTGCAGGAAGGCACACACACCACGCCAGCAAGCTCCATCAGTTCTTGTGCCTGTCATGCCAAGAGCGGCAACGGAGCGCGAATCAAGAATTTGAGTTCACACCCACCGTGGGCCAGTGCTTGTAGGCGCGGTTGGGGATGCGACATGGCAGCTCGCGAGCAATCTCATCACGGAGTGGTTTGCTATTCGCCATCGACTTTGGATATCTGTACGAATAATTAGCAGGGGGACTCAACGATGAGGGAACGGATCCACGTTGGTCAATAGGCGCCAGCAACTCACCGGAAAAGGGCATCCACTTGTTCGGGACCCGATGGTACCGATAGCTGTTGGTAGAGCCAGCGGGCTAGATTATGCTTTGGGGGCAGGATGTTCAGCCGCTCCTGGCATTGCTCGCCAAACAGGGTCAATGCTGCTTGCAAACAATCACGACGCGCCAGCTCGAGCTTGAGGTTGGGCAACACCCTGTGAACCAGGAGGCATTGAAGTAATTCATCAGCCAGCATGGGTCCGGTGATCACTCGGAGAACACGCAAGCTGCGTGTGGAGCAAGAGGATTTGCAGAGGGCAGGACGGACCGTTCAGGTACTACGCTGTCTTTGACCTCCACGTTGTTGGGTGTATCAAATTGATAAGCACGAGTGCGAGCGGAGCTCAGGGAGAGCTGGGTGCGCAAATCTTGACTTGCATCAGCAAAGGTGCGCTTCGAGCGAGCACCCAGCTGGCTGCGCAGGTCCTGGCCGTGCTGGCTGCGGTTGCGTCGATGATCAGCACGAGAGCGGCGATCATCATGACCGCGGCGCTTGCGCCGTTGGTGAGAGGCCAATTCATCCAGGCTCATGTCTAGGACAGGCTTGACGATTTTGCTGCTCAAACAAGGGTGGCGGGGGCACAGTGAGAGAGAGTGTGTGTGGGCGATCGCTAGGACGTGTGAATGCAATGGTTGACCCTTACCGTGGTGGTTCAGGATCATCGTCACCTGCACCGGTCAGAGCGTCGCCCGCGGCGCTCTCCTGCTCTGGTACAGGCCTGGGACGGGCATCATCATCCGAGTCTTCCCGGTCAGACATGTCGCCGGTCGTAAGTGAGAGAGAGAGAGAGAGAGAGAGAGGAACAAAATGTTGAGAGAGACACACATGCAGAGCGATGCTCGTAACTATAAACACCCCTCCAAAACGATATCTCAAAGGATGGCGTAATCGGTGTTTTGCTTGAGCGAGATCGTGCTTGAGGTCCATGTCGACTGCCCCTGATGGCTGTGGGCTGGCTGGTCCCATCGCCGGTGGGCAGGCGTGGGTTATTGTTATTGTCCGTGCTGGTGGTGGTTGTGGTGGGGTATGACTGCAACATCTCCAATATCGAGCCACGCCTGGATACGATCGGGCGCATTGTCACCGGCGGCGATGGCAACTTGCTCTTCCATCCATCCGGTCCATCTCGCTCCGTTCCTTTTGCTGCCTGTTGCCTCACGTTTTTCACCATTCCTCTTGTCTCATTCTCGCTCGCTCTCTCTCTCTCTCTCACACACACACACACACACATTCACACACACTCTCGTGGGCGTAGACCAGCAGTACTACTACTTTGCCGCCAACTACGGTGACTGCTCGGAGCACCCCAGAAATGGAACCCTCTGTGTCATGCCTCTCAACAATACATGCGGCTTTTTGCCAAACACCACGATCGACGTCTGTCCTGCTAGCCCCGCAGGCAGCGCCTCCCAAAGACGGGGCAAGCTGGTTCCCCAAGGCAACTACTCGTCTAGCCTGATCAATTGGCTGTCGGCGTGTCCCTCCCTTAGGCTTACCGAAGCCCGAACATGACATCAGGCAGTTGGGAGTACCTTGGGTCCATTCTCAATCCCAGCCAACGCCCACCTGGGGTTTTGTTTCGACCCAAGGTGCTGGAAAGATTATACCGCTCTCACACGCTCATCAGTTCTCACAGAGACATGCTAACATCATCTGCCGGGGTGTTGATAGGTGGTCTATAATCCCAACAATGCTCGTTTCGTCCTGTGGATCCGCATCGTGCCTCTGACAAGTAACGGACAAGCCCTCAACTGGACAGCCGAGGGCTACTATGCAACTGACGCTACCTCTCCGCTCGGTCCCTTCGTTGTGGACTCCAAACCTGTTCAAGTGTCTGAAGGCAACGGTGGCGATTACGGCCTCTTTGTTGATGCTGGCACTGACATTGGATATGTGATTTACACATCGCACGCCACCAATGTGCGCATGGTGGTGGAGCAGCTGGCTCCTGACTTCTTGTCCTCAACCTACAATCGGTCCGCTGTCTTTGGTCCAGCCTCAGTGGAGAGCCCGGCCTTGGTGGCTCGACACGGCTTTTACTACGCCTTTTTCGGCCATACTTGTTGCTATTGCCTGGCAGGCTCCAACAGCCTGGTGTACGTGAGCACAGACCCACTAGGGCCCTATGACTACTTGACAGACGTCGTCGGCAATGCCTCAGGCATTCACGCACAGCTCAACTACGTGGCCCAAACGGGGTTCCTCACCAGTCCCGATAAAGCCCCCTTGAGTCTACTGTGGACGGGCACGCGCTGGGGCTCGTCCCCTCGACAGCAAATGCGGAGTGACTACCAGTACTGGGAACCCTTGGTCTTTGATGACAGCCAGACTCCACCCATGCCCCAGCCACTCGCCTTTCAGAATCAATTTAACACTGTCATCTAGTCCCCACCTGCCCAATTTCTTTTAGTTGGAGAAATGGAGTTTGAATTCATGATATCGATTGCACAATGAAATGCATCAGCACCAAATCTTGTTTTCTCGTTTGACTCTGGACACCCCAGCGCTCCGCGCTTATTCTTTCCAACGAGCTTGTCGTAGAACACGATCAATCTGCTGTCTTCGTCATTCGCAGTCACCAATCAGCTTGACGGGGATGGCGCTTGGCGAAACCATCGCTCTGAGTGCGCTTCTTCATCTTGTGATGTTGCTTTTCGCGCTTGGCCGTGGCTGAGCGGTGCCCCCCGTCGGCAATCTTATGCTGCTTTTGTTTGGGATCGCGATAATCGCTCTTGTCGTTTTGCGGTCGCCTGCTTTTGTGCTTGCGCCGGGCAGTAGCCGAGCGCGAGTTTGAATCGTCGCCTCCAATGCGTAGGGCTGAGCGATAAAGAGACTGGCCTCGCTGAAGAATTGTCTGATACAGGCGCTCGACGGCGCTGCGGCCCAAATCCCGGGCAGGCAGGATCGAGCGTGGATCAGAGTCATCAGGGTTGGGGACAGGGGGTTGCGACTGAACAGGCGGTTCTGGATCAGTCCTGTCGTCGGAGGTGCCAGTCACAGGTGGCTCTGCCTGCTCGAGCTGTGCGCGGCGTGCTCGAGCGGCCGCTGCTGCGGCTTGCGACTGTTGAGCAAGTCGCAACAAGCTGGCACTGATGGCCTCGGCTAGGGAGCGGCGCTGTTCCTCAACGCGGGGCACATCAATGCAGCCATGCCGCTGGCCAACCCACAAACACAAGTCCAAGACTTCATGAATTTCTTCCAAGAGTTTCAAGTCGACGGCCGTGTAAGCAATGGGAAAGCCCTCCTTGCGGACGTTGCGCGGAAGAATGGGTGGGATCTGTAGCTCATCACGGATACAGCTGACAAAATAAGCAAAATAGAGCGGTTGCAGCGTCGAGTCGGCGTTGAGGGGTGCGGCACACAGGTGTGCTTTCACGTGAAAGTCGACGTCAGGAATGGTGTCCAGTAGGCGTGCCACAGCCATTTCTTCACGTTCGGCCTGCATGGTGTACAGGCGACCAGGCTTGAGTAGGTGCCGCACCTCCGCTAGAGCAAAGGCAACATTATGCGCCCGGCGGCGCTGGCGATGAGCTGGTTTGGCGCACTCCATGGCGTACCAACGCATGAGCATGGCGGCGTCGACGCTGAGACCAGCCTTTTCAACCAAGGGCAGCTGAAGGGCGGGGTCGAGTGCTCGCTGAAGGACCTCGGTATCCGACTCGGACATGGCTAGGACCTCTCCACCCACGGCATAGCGGCTTCCGTAGCGACCAGCACGACCCGCGATTTGGCGAAGCTCCGTGGGACGCAGGACGCGGCGCTGCGTCCCATCAAACTTCCAAACGGTAGAGAAAATGACGCGCCCAATGTCAAAATTGAGGCCCATGCCAATGGCGTCGCTGGCTGCCAGTAGCTTGTAATCTGAGTGGGGGTCGTTGAAGAGTGTGGCCTGTGCCTTTCGCACGTCGGGAGGTAGAGCGCCGTACACGACGGCGCACTTGAGTCCCGTGGCAGCCTCAGCCTGGGCCTTGAGGTTGAACAGCTCCCGGCGGTTGAAGCCAATCAGGCAGTCGCCCTCACGCAAGTGGCTGAAGTTGATCAAAGGCTCCCTCTGCACGTGTAGAGGTGCTAGGCGCTGGTGGTCAATCACCTCCACGTCATCACCGCACACCTTTGCAATGTTTTGCAATAGCTGGGTGGCTGAGCCATCCTCGATCAGATACAGAACGTCGGCACGGGCACCCAAAATGGCGCTACACAACTCCCCCCCCCCCCCCCCCCCCCAAACAGAATCACGTGGAAAGAGCAAAGGCAGCGAGATCGGCCAGTGAGAGTATTGCAAAAGTCAACGGGAGCAAGGCGGGAGCGGCAGTGGGAGGTCAGCATCGTACTTGGTCCAAGCCCAGCCGCGTTCGGCAGAGCCAATGTTCTGGCACTCATCGATGACGGCCACGTCATAGTGGCGTGAAAAATCGGTCATCTCAACAGTGCAGGCCAGGTGCGTGGCATCAGCACAGGTATACATCTCCTGCCCTGTGAGGAGTTCGGCACGCTGGTGGCCGTTGCGCAGGCGCTCGTATTGTTCCCAGGCCAATAGGCGAAGGGGTGCACAAAACATGGCGGTCTTGGCGGCGGCGGCGGCTTGCATGGCACCGTATGTCTTGCCTGAGTTGGTGGGGCCTCGATGAATAATGATGCGCCGTCGACACTTGCGGGCTTCCGGATAGGTGAGATGCGGAAACGCGAAGCGAGCTTGGTTATCGGTTGTCGACTGCCTGCGGGCACGCACCACCTTGGTACGGCAAAAGAGGTGGCAGAAAGGGTCATACCAAGGCCATGGTGAGCAGGAAGCCAGTGCAAGGCATGGTGCCTGATGAGACGAGGGGGTTCAGCCCGGTGGTACATGGTTGCCGGCCCGTCACGTGTCTAACAACGCTTGCTACCTTGTCATCAGTGTGTATCCAGGCGAGCACATGTGCCTGAACTTGACGGAGCAGCATAGTTTCCAGGTTATCCCGGGACGAATGCGATGCGTGATTGTGATGTCTGCCAGTACATGTATCCTGTTCGGCCGCCAGGGGAGTCTGCTCCGTCGACAGGTTGGGTGCTTCGGCCACAAGCTGGTCTCGGGCGATCAGTTCAGCTGGGTAGAGCAGTCGCGGGCGAGCGTTCCAGCGCTGGCTGGCGCCTTCGAAGCAGCGCGTAAATTCAGGTGGTAGCTCTTGTGAAGCGGGGTATTCGGCAAGGGCGGTGCGTGCCTGTTCCAAGATGGCTTGGCGAATATCTTCAAGCAAGGGCTCATTGGGCTGAAAAGTCCGGCAGCCACCGGACAAAATGGGGGCAAAAAACTGTTGCAGGTACCAGAGCTTGATCGTCTTGCTAAACTGCCGGGTGGAAAAAGCCTCACGGTCCGCGTAAATGATCAACCACTCTCGATCGCGTCGAATTTCGTCGACGGCGGCGCCAATGGTGGAAGGGTTGATGCTTTGTTGTACCAGGGTTTGGAGCTGAGCCTCACGCGTACGGTTTGCTGAGGCAGGGCTGGAGGACCAGCGCAAAGCTGCAACAACGGGCCCCCGCGAGCCCCACGGAGCATGGCTACCCCGCACAAGCTGCCCCAGCCCCCATCCCCTCCACAGCACACCCGGTCCCAGCCGCAACATGACGACAAGCAAAAGGCCGCCCACCTCCTTCCCCCGGCCCCAGCTCGCTCCTCTTCACCGAATGGAGCCAATGAGGTCTCGACTCGCGACGGGTTGTCAGACGAAATTCACGACACGATGATACCCGTTTGCATAAACTGTCTGACAATCATAAAGAGAGAGAGAGAGAGAAAAAGAGAGAGAGAGAGAGAGAGAAAAAGAGAGAGAGAGAGAGAGAGAAATCAGATGATCAGCACACACACACACACACACACACACATCGTGCTCAAGTGCCTTCTTGCTTGTCCCCGTGGACCTTGTTGGCGGTTGATCCCTGCATTATTTTTGTGCTCGGGCCCTGCGTGCTTTTGGCCCATCGTGTGCACGTTGTGCTGCCGGTGTCTGTCTATCGGTGTCCATCTGCTTGTTCGTTTGTTTACTCGTCTCGACTGTCTGCCCCCGTGAGGTACCAAGGTTGTGAGTGGGCGCGACGTTTGTGCTCAGAGCAGCCGAGCGTCTCGAGGTTCAGTCGAGAGCGCCAAGGCTAACAGTGAAGCAACATGGCTGGGCAGCGACTTCGTACGGCTCGTGCCTCGGCCCCGGGTAAAATCATCCTCCATGGCGAGCATGCAGTTGTTCATGGCACGGTACGTAGTCATGCTATGCTCTTGCCTTTTTTTGCCAGCACCCCTCTTGGCCCACCCACTCCACGTGGGCTGCTCTGATCGGCTGCTCTCGGCTCCGACCCTGTGACGCCCGGTCCTTGACGACAGGAGGCAGTGGCGGCAGCATTGGACTTGCGAACAACCGTGACCGCCACGCCCACATATTTGGATGGGGCCAATTCCACTCAACTGCACCTGGTCTTGGCTGACCTGCAGCTGGACTTTATTACCGATCTTCGTGCCCTGGTGGAAACACCCTCAGCTGCCGGTGAGCTCAACGACCGGTTGCATGTCCCCCTCCTCTTTCCTTGTACCAACCATCTTGGCCAGCCACTGCATTCTGATCCGCGGGTGCGATGGCGCACAGTTACGTCTTTTGCAGAGCCCGATGCCGCCGAGCTGCATCAGCTCCAAGCCCTGCCAAATCTGGACCAGGGCGAGCAGGCCATGCCTCACGACTATCCCCATGTTGAGGCCCGCCTGGCTTTGCTCTATTTGACCAAGCATATACTACGCCGAGCTCAAATGCAAGGCATCCCGCTCGATCTGAACGGATGCCGCTTGCGATTGGAAGTAACCTCGCGCCTACCCATTGGTGCGGGCCTCGGTTCCTCTGCTGCTCTATGCGTTGCCACTGCAGCAGCTCTCCTCCTGGCCGTGGGCCATTGCCAACCAGGTATGGCGTTGTCATGTCAGCTTTGACGCGTTGTGAGACTCTTTCTTTCTTTTTTCCTTGCTTCTTTTTTTGCCGTCGTCAACTGCAATACTAACACGAATGATCTTTTTTTTTTCTTGGGGGTGGGGGGATTGGCTATTGTGTAGAGGAGCTGCCCGACCATCTGGACGATATCAACAGCTGGGCCCTCGTGGGCGAGCAGGTGGTTCATGGCAATCCCTCTGGCCTGGATAACACCATCAGCTCCTTTGGTATGTTTCTTTTTTGGCTCCTGTTTCGACCAAGGAAAATTTCCACGAACATATGGGTGGGCCTTTGGCACACATGTCAGCGCTGTGCTTCTCGACGATCCCCTGAAGACTCATGCATGCAAATTGAATTTGTGCAGGAGGCGCTGTGCGCTTCAAAAAGGGCTCCTTCAATCTGCTACAGCCGTACGTCGAGCCGAATGCGCCGGGCTGATGACCTGACCTGCGCTCTGCTCCGCATCCTCACCTCACCACCACTGGCTTGTCTCTCAGCTTTCCTCTTTTGAACATTCTTGTTGTCGAGTCGGGGCATCCCAAGAGCACCCGGGCGCAAATCGCCAAAGTCACAGCACGCCTGCAGGAGGTACGAGCCTCACCCGTCATGGTTGCACTGGCTTTCATTTCACAATCGTGTAGTCCTCATGGTTTGTTCGGTCTATAGCAACCACCCATTTTCCGCCCCATGCTCGAGAGCATCAACGCGTTGAGCCTGGCAGCACAGGAAACCTACGCTGCTCTAGCCTCTACCCAGGCGGCCGGTACGCAGTCCCTTTTTGTTGTAGAACTTGGAGGTTGCGTTTGATCCTCTCACGACGCTGCATTTCTCGTATCGTTCCTTAGCATCCATGCTTGCACTTGAGGAGACGCTGCAGGTGCGCTTGCTGCCCATGTCCGGGGGCATATTGCATCTGAAACCACGTGTGCCGCCGACCTTGCTGTGAATCACCCCCCCACTCATCCCGCAATTTTTTTTGCATGTGGCCTTTTGCACAGATGTACGTCGATGTCAACCAACAGCTCCTTGCTGGTTTTGGCGTTTCCCATCCAGCACTCGATGAGGTATGCACGCCTCGTTCTCTTTGTGTTCCACAGGCCGACTCGCTGCGCCGATATGCGACCTCTCAATCGGGGTGGTTTCTTGCTCGAGTCAGATTTGTAGCCTTGCGCGAAGCCATGGCACGACGGGCAAGCTGACGGGCGGCGGTGGTGGCGGATGTGCCTTCATCTTTATCCCATCCGGTCAGTTGCTGTGCCACCACGTATCCTCTCGTCTGGCTGCTTGCGCTGCAACATGACATTGATCCTCATCCTGCCCGGCTCCAATGATGCCCGTCCGTGTGACTCGCAGCGTGGCCGGGACAGGCCGTAGCCAGCTTGCAAAACGATCTCGAAGCGGCAGGGTACCGCAGTTTCCGCACCAAGCTCGGGGCAGCAGGAGCACAGGGCGAGCTCCTCTACCGTACATTGTCCCTTTAAGGTCCAGAGACCATTTCCCAAATCTCCAGTCTCAGAATCAAAAAGTAAATCAACACTTGTACTCGAAAACAACCAAAGCACCACACCCCTTGCCACTTTTTGCAGCTTAATGCTTAGCAAGTGCAGCTTCCCACTGAGCCAAATAGGAAGTTTGCGTCATCCCTTTGACAGTTATTGTCGTTCCGTGCGGTGTCGTGAGCGATCAATTTTTTTTTTTTTTCGGGATTGTGCGTCGATGTGTGTGTAGATGCGTGTGTGTGTGTGCGCCGCGCGTTTTCAGTGCTTTGGCTCGCGTATCGGTCAGACATTGTTGCTTGGGCGTGATCATGCCGCGCTTGGCGTTTCTACGGGTCGGCACTGGCGCTGCTATTGCTGCCGCGGCGTAAAGTAAAACTGGGACAGCAGTTCCAGTTACTCGCTTGCCCAAGGCGAAACGCTCGTCTTGGTGGCTTTGCCCGCCTGATCGGCTGGGTGTGACGTCCTCCAGCTGCTCGGGTCACATCCTTGTACACGACTTCCTCGTCCCCGTCCTGGCGTTTGTTTTTGGCATTTGGACTTGCGCCATCGACCAAAGCCATGTTTTCTTCGCGCGTGGTGCCACCCGAACACCTGAAGGAAAAGGTTCTCGATCCCAAGAAACAGCCCATTCGCCGCCTCAAAGCGCTGATCGACCTGCAAAACAGTGGTATGTCGCTTGCACGCTTCCAGGCCAAGGCCCGGCCTGCGCATGCGGGTGTCACATGCCTCTTGACCATCTTCTAAAGCACCCCTTCATCGTATGCTGATGCAGCATTGTATCATCTGTCTCACGCCACTTGGCTTGCCTCCATGTATACTACTTCCCTAGCCGACTTTGGAACTGCGCAGTTACGGGTTTTTGTCAAGGAGCAGCGTGCCCAGATCTACACAGTGCTTCAGCAAAGCTACGACAAGCTCATGCCCGAGCTCAAGCAGCGCAGTATGTCCCGCATGACTTGCACTCGCCCCAAATATCAGTGTGCTTCGGCTCACCCAGTTTGGCTCGATGCCATGTCCTCCCTCCTCTAGCCATCAAGAGCCGGAGCCTCACCGAAACCCAACGCGTCAATCTCTATGAATATTTGCTGGGCGCTTTGGCGGTATGTCCCTGTCATGATGGAGGAGACCTTGCAGGACGGTTGGCTTGGTGCTCACTCGACTCATGAGCTCATGCTATCCATGTCGATGGGGGTTGTGGTTTGGGCTTTGTCTCTATCGCAGCTGGTCGTTGAGCACCTCCGGGAAGAAATTCAGGCTGGGTGGCCTGCCGACGATCTTCTCATACTTTTCCAAAATCTCCTCTTGCCCAACAATGCGGCACCGTTAGTTGAGCTCGAGCGCCTGATCCTTTTGGGCCCCCGTGGTGGTTCTCTCACCAAACACTTCCGTGCTTCACATTGTAGGCTACGGGTCGCGGCCTTGCGCATCTTCGTGACCCTTACGGAGACTCTGCTCAGCAGTGCCAAGGCGGTATGCTCTTTTCTCATTCTCCAGTCATCGCGCTTGTTCGGTGCTGTGATTGCGCTTGTTTGGTGTTGTGCTTTGGACACGACTCGTCGGCTCACCCCCCCCACCCACCCATTTTCGTTTTAAAAAAGGAGAAAGCTTGTGCTCTTTTGTTATCCACGCTTCACCTTGAGCCTTGGGTAAGTCAGCAGTCCGCCTGGGCCCGGGTTTCTTGCCGCATACTAGCGAGATGCATCAAGGGTCTCATGCACCCCTCTTTTTGCAACATGCTTGACCTCATGGTTTTTTGGTGCACCAGCCCGGTACCCTTGGCGAGGACCAAGCGCTCGTCCTAGATGTTGCACCACTGTCCGACGTGGAGATGCAGGTTCTCATGCTTGAGACTTTTTTGCAGAAGCTGGAAACATCGGGTCTTCAAGAAGGTGGGCCCAGCATCCCTAATATCATTGACCTTGATTCTGTGCTATCGCATACTGTTCAGGCCGTCTAGCTGATGGTTTGTATGATTGCGCCGTGCTGCCACAGCCCATATGCTGGAGACTGGGGACGTGGAGTACAAATGTGCCCTCTTCGCCAACATGTTTGATGTATTCCGCACAACGATTGCGCCTCGCCTCTACACACTGGATCAGGCTATCACGGCCGATCGGGCCACGCCCAACTTTGATGAGCCACTCAAGTCCCCCGGGCAACTGCAGGAACCCAGTATACGGTGTTCACAGGCTGCCCATGAAGTCGTGGCCGGTATTTTGGTGACTTGGTTTCAGGGCACTTCCCAACACTTTTTGGCCATGCAACAGCTGCTGCAAACAGATCTAGCTTTCCTGATTCTAGTCCAGGCCATTTTTGGCCTTGTTGCGGGCGGCGCGCGTTCTGCCAGTCAAAAACTGGACCCGGCCTCACCAATACTCCGACGACTCAACAATAGTAGTTTTCAGTCCGACTCCTCGCGCTCTTCTGGCAAGCGGAACGCAGGCTACAAGCATTCAACTTCAGCTGCCGCCGTCAACGTTGACCTTCAGACGGCCGTGCTCAAGATTTATCAGAATTGGCTGGCCGTCAAGATTGTCTCTCGCGCCCCAGCAGCGCCGCGTGCCAGCACTTTTAGCCTGACCAGTCTACCAGAGGTTGACAGTGAAAGCGGGGACAGCAACAATCCTAGTCCTTGCGTTCAACGCCGCCGTCGCACTTCCACTTTGGGCACAAATTCTAGCGATAGCCTGGCTTCCTCCGCCTCGTCAAGTGGGCGCGTCTTGCCCAAACCACCCACCGTTCGTAGCGGTTTGCCAACTCGAGCCGAGGCGCTTGCAGTCGCAAGTAAAACCGCAATCCCAGGCCCGAATTTGGCTTCTGTCTCGTCACCGACCTCAACCACGGCCCTGTCCTCAACCGCATCCACCCCCACCCCAGCGCTTACGCCCAAAGCAATGTCGTCTACCCATCCCTCCACCTCACAACCGACAAGTGCATTCTCCGCTTTGTCGCCTGTCTCAGAGGCCACAGTGACGGGTTCCACGAGTTCAGGTCCCCCGCGTCGCCCCAGCTGTGCTTCCGAGGCGTCCTCCCGCACACGCAAGAATTCGGGTGCGGTGCCCAAGCTGAGCGTCGACGGCGCGCCTCAGGAGGACAGCTTCGGAGAAAGTCCTGGGCTGCTACCCACCACTATTTGCTTGAGACGGGTTACAATGAATCTGCGCGTGCTGCCTGTCACCGTGGCTCACGTCTTCTTACGCACCATTATCGCCAACGTGGGCTCCCTTTTTCGGCTGTCCTACCACCAGCTGGCTGCTCGCCTGCGCCAGGCTGCGCTCATCTATCTTATACAGGACGGCCTGAATGTTTTCCAACGCATTTGCCTTTATCACCTGCGCATTGCCAGCCACAAGCTCAAACTCTTCCTCCTCAAGGTGCTGCGGGACGTTCCTCGTCATCTTCTGCAAGATCAACACAACAGCACGGGATCTGCCCTTTTGACCGTCAAGCGAGCCCTGGCCGGTCCGGTTTTTCGTACTGTTCTTTGTGCACACGTGCGAATCAGTGTGCGCCACCGCCTGCCGCACGACCCCTGGCCACAGCTTCAAGCGCAGTTACACCAGTTCACCGACTGGGAACCCCTCATCACCGAGTGGGAGAAGATTGTGCGTGTGCTCACAGCAGCCATCAGCACCGCCCTTCGACAGGGTACGACGGCCGATGACGAGTCCCGTGTCCCACGCCGTCATAGTACAACCTCCATTGCAGGCTACGAGAAGCTGGCGCAGTCCGTCAATGAAGCCCCTCGCGCATCCGCCGCATCCCCGCGTGCACTCACCCGCCAAGCGCCTGCTCTGTCCTCGCGCTCAGCTAGCCTCGCCAGCGATACCCACCCAAATCCAGCGCCCGAGTCTGAAAATCATCGTCCAGACCACTCCCAACACCAAACGGTCCAGATTGACGCCACCTTTGCCAACCTGGCCCTCTTTCTCCGCGGACTGCAGGGGGTGGCCAATGAGAGTCGTGATGGATACAGTGCTACACGGACACATGCGACTAACCTCATTCGCACGTGGAGCCAGGCGCTGGCTTGCCTGGGCGATGTTAATGCCATCAACGTGCCCCGCAACCACGCCAACGTTATCAAGGCACTACTCAAGGCCTACAAGGCCTTGCACCGCACATTTGAAATTGCGGATCCTGACTTTCGAGGTGCCTGGATACCTGATTTTGCTCGATCAGTCTATGACTCGTTTCTCCTCAGCTCGCGCTTCGCCGAAAGCCGCTACCTCGCTGCCAAGCTGGTTTGCGACATGCATGTCATCACCAACTGCCCCCAACCGCGGCTAGGCATGAACGACTTGCAGCGTTTCTACCACTTTGTGTCTTACTGCCTGCGCTCACACAATCGGGACCTGGTTCATTGTGTGCTGCGCTCCTGTCGTCACATTGTCGCTTTCAATTGGCCCGGAGCCAGCGTCTTGTACCAGGACCTCATCCTGGCTTGCCGCTGCGTCTTGGGGCATGGCTTCTTCCGTCCCGATGGTCCTACTGCCGCCATCTTTGAGCTTGAAGATGCCTTGCCCTCGCGCTTTGCCCAAGCCGTTCCTCGCACGGCCTGCGTGACCATTCTGACCTCCATGGTCCACCTTTTGCACGCCTTTGAGCCCAGCATGCGAGTGGCCGGCTTGGGTACTTTTGATATGCAGGTGGGTGAGAGCAGTGGTCACACAATGCCCTCTCCTGATGTGGTAGGCTGGTTGGCCGGGGATGCCATCAGCCCACCCGCCGGTGGTGAGGCCGTGCCCGGATTGACGGCAGGGCCAGTAGCTACGGCTGGACTCACATCCGATCTGGAGGCACAGGCTGCATCGCTGCCCGCGGGCCTCAATCGGCGTTCAAGTGATGAGTACGAGGAGGCGACACACCGCCTGTCCGACGGCACCACGCTCTCCAACGCGCCCATAGCGGCGGTGCGCAGCGCAGATAGTTCACCAGCGCGTTCGCGCAGCGGTTCGGTGTCAATTGCCGCACGTGCCTCACAGTCTCATTCACTCCGACCTCGCTCACGCACTTCAAGCATTGAGCAAATTGCCGCGCACAAGCTTCTCAAGCTGGTTCAAGGTCGCCGCATGAGCCTATCGCAGCACGACTTGTCCGCTGAGGCCACCACCGCGGCCCAAAACATGGCGCGCTCTTCGCGAATTTCCGCGTCATCAATCCGACCTTTTAACACAGTTACCGATGGGAACAATGGGCCACATGCATTTTCGAGTGCTAATGCCATTGGATCTGCGGCTGCCGCCAGGGCGGCAGTAGCCGCAGCAGCGGCAGTGGCTTCAGCCGGCTCCACCCATCGCCCAGCGTCGGCTGGAGCCGAGGCCGAGCCGAATGACGCGCAGAGCTTTGAACAAGAAGATGATAGCCTGCCTGCCATCTCGGTCAAGTCATCACCCAACTCATCTGAGGCTGGTGAGCACTTGGGCGGTGAGCGCATCCTGCAGTTGCTGTCACAGCCTGACCTCCGCCGATTGGGCGTGGAGCCAGAAGCTCGGTTGGAGCGTCTTTCAACGCCCGAGCCAGACATCAATTTGATGCAGGAGGTGCACGCGATGCTCAGCGAGGCGCTCCGTGCGGTTGTGTTGGATGAGAGTGAAACGACGATTCGTCAGCTGGCCTTGCACGGTATTTATAACATGTTGGTGGGTATGCTGAGGCAAAATTCAGCCCAGGGAGATGAGAATCACGTGGCGCAGTCATGTCTTCAGAGTCTGCTGAGCGTATTGCGCATGGCTGATCTGCAAGTCGTTATCAGCGCTGCAACGCTGGTGGGTTTCTTGAGCGAACTTCATGAGGCCGTCATGGCGCAATTGGGACTCACCATGGTCCGCCAATTGGTAACCGCGTTGTTGCGCGCAACGGCCTACTGGTTGCATATGACCCGACGTGGCGAGGTGGAGTTCATGGAAGAATGCCTGCCAGAGTTGATTGAGGCTTTGCGTGATTGGCTGTTGGTTGCACCCATTGAGCTGGCTTATGAGATTCAACAAGGCCTCATTTTGCTTCGTGAGGCTGCGCAGGATCGCGTCGGGCCAGCAGTGAATCGCCTTCATCGGGTGGCCGTCGATCGACGAGCAGGGAGCCGCATGCGCAACCCAGCTCTCTCGCAAGCTCTGAGCGACTTTGAGGCTAGCGCGCACGCCATGAGCGTTGGTAGTCCCGGATCGGCCGCATTTTCTGGCGCGGTTCCCTATAGTCCGGGTGCCACCAGCCTGCCCATGGTGTCCGAACACGGCGGTGTGGTGAGTGGGCGAAACGGAGGTGTTGCGGCCAACGGATCCTTTTTCTCCGATGTCGCCTCCGATAGTGAGGTGGATGCGTGGACCGCGCGCAAGCTGGAAAGCACTGTGGACGGAGAACCGGAAGATGCCAGCTTTGACTCATCCCTCATGGCGATGGGCGTGGATGACTTGGCCGATGCCTGCATCCAACCCGAGGGCGTGGGTTTCGGGTTTGGCCCCCCAAAGCGCACAGAGTCGCACATGCAATTGGCCGAGCCCGAAGAACATACGCCCACGCATCGGCGTGGGCGCCGGCGTCACCGCAATCGACTGCGACGTGAGGCTACTTCCGGGGAAAGCACCCCCCCGCCGCGGCACTCACCTGAAGACCGCCCGGCTCCCGATGCCGTGTCTGCAAATCGGGCTCCAGAGCTCGAGTTTAAGCGCGAGTACGTGCCATTGATGGCACTCGCTGCGCTCGTTCAGGTGCAGCACCACCGTGACAACTTTCCCTGTGTGGAGGGTGCAACTGCCGTATCTTGGACCCCGTGCGTGCCACCGCTGCCCTTCGATCCAAAGCAAGAAGGCGCAAACGCGGATTATGTTGAATATTTGTGCGTGGATGATGCCCTCATTGTGGAGCTCCACGCTCATGCGGACGCCTCGCACGTTGTTGTGCGTAATTTAGCTGGGTGCTTTGCATGGGCCGTGAAGAACGTGCTGTCGCCTCCACCTTCTCCTCGAACCTCACAACCGCGGCGATCCAAGCTGTCTCTCAATCTGCGCGTCGCCACGAGCGCGTCATCCCTGCCGCCCATCATTGCGGAGGAATTGGACGCGGTCCCTGACTCCAAGCACACCGCACATGACTTGTTGTCCACTGTAACCGCACCGGCGTGGCCCCCAACGAGTGAGAGCGCGCCGGGCTCGCCGACACAGCCCGATGCCAGTGCCAGCAGCAGTGCCAGCAGCAGCCCGGGATTGAGACCCGAGCTGCGGGGTAGCGGCAGTCGCTGTGCCGCGCGAAGCCATCGTTTGTCCATCAATGTACCTTCACTTAGCATGACGGTTCTCGACGCTTCTCTTGACTTGCCTATATTTGCCGCGGACGACAAGGTGGGCACACACGATGCGTTGGACGCGGTTCTGACCTATTTACATGGCAGTGATGCTGCAGTTGATGGTGACACGATCGTGACCCCAACAACGGACGATGATGTACGGCTGATTAAAGACTTGCGACGCCAGTGCCAGGAAGGGCTTGTTGATGCTGCACACCGCTCCGAGGCCGCGTCTTCGGATCTATCTTCACCCACCGAGACGAATGCGCCGACACGACACACCTCCAGCAGTGATGTCCCCGGCAAGGCCTCGGCAGCAGCTCTATGCTCTGCCCTTCTGCAGCACCTGGGACTGTGGAATTGGACCCAGCGGGGCGGCTTGCGGCCCATGAGCGTGAGTGAGCGATTGATCAAGGATCTGCGCCACTTGGATCAAGCGGGTGCGGTGCGCGAAACACACAAGGTGGCAGTCCTGTACGTTGGCCCAGACATGCAGAACAAGGAGGACGTGGTTACATGCACGGTGCCCAGCCCACGCTTTCTACAGTTTGCTGAGCAATTGGGCTGGGGCGTGAGTGTTGAATCCCACCAAGGCTATCTGGGCAAGCTAGATCCTAGCGAGTTTTCTGGATGCCGTGCTCATTATTATGCCACGGCCACGCGTGAGGTGCTATTCCACGTGGCGCCGTTGCTGCTGCCACCATCCCTACCCTCTATTGCCGTGCACCAGACTTGGGACCCAGAAACGCGCAAGCAACTCTACACCAAGCTCTGGCGCCATCTAGGCAACGACGCCGTGCACATTGTGTGGAGTGAGGCTGATACCTTATACAACACGGACCTCTTGCCCACTCGATTTGGCGAGGTGACCATTGTGGTGTACCCATTGTCCAACGGGCTCTTTCGAATTCAACTGCTTTTCAAATCGCAGATGGCACGGCTGGTTGGTCCACTGACAGATGGTGCTGTGGTCGATGGACGAAGCCTAGGTCATCTGGTTCGGGCCACGGCGATCAACGCCGATCGCATCCTGCGTATGCAGACTCTAGCTGCGCCCTTTTGCGAAGCGCGCCGGAATTACCTCCGCCGGCTAGTCGCGGACCATGCGCAAGATTTAGCCTTTCCAGATTATGTCTC
The DNA here is from genome assembly GCF_000002865.3 of Monosiga brevicollis MX1. Classification (NCBI taxonomy): domain Eukaryota; class Choanoflagellata; order Craspedida; family Salpingoecidae; genus Monosiga; species Monosiga brevicollis. Next base: position 1,049,031 of record NW_001865042.1, on the reverse strand, counting down.
AGACGTCCTGCTCGGCCACTCAACCACCGCGACGACACAAGGAGCCGAAACTGCGTTGGCAAGCTTGCAAATGCCTTCGCCGCGCCTTGACTCATCTGGTGGTGGGCCAGAGCTACCATCCATGGCCGCGCTGTCCAAGCGCAGTCAAAGCATGGCGCCTGGCGCGCTGGAGGCTGCTCGCCGCGCTCGCCAGGAGTTTGCTACATCGCGTGCTTCTGAGGCTTAACGTGCTTTCGGCTTTAGTCAGAGCTTGCTTGCAGTCCCGAGCCTCCTGAGTTGGAAGCGTGCTTCTAAACTGCCTCAAAGAAAATAATATTATCATGTAATGTTGTGCGTTTGTTTTCTTCTTCTTCTTCTGGCGGGAGTGAGCGGCATGATGCGGGAGGGGTTGCTGCTGTTGTTGTATGAGATTCCATGTCTGTGTTGTGTGCGTTGCCTCACCAGCAGCCTTGGCTCCGTCCCCGCCAGATGTCCGCATTATAGCCAATTATATTTCAGTGACCATTGCAACAGCTTTGTTTTCAACAAAAAGCCACAAAATTAAAATTTTCCGAATTCTTTTTCCACTTTTTTTTTGTTTTTTTTGTTTTTTTGTTTTGCATTCTCAACTTGCGCGTGATGACAGCGTTAGCGAATGCTAGTGGCCCCGTCGCTCCTGTGGACGATGCCTTTGCGGCAAGTATGGGGCGGATGTGGGGCAACGACACCAACAGGTCACGCGCAGAGCTGGGGTTTGGCCTGCGCCTAAAATTGCATCAGTTGTATCAAACGCCGCGCGCCGATTCCTTGGCTGCAAAATTGCGACGAGTGGCGCAGGATTGCAAAGTGGCAGCGGCAGGTGAAGTCCTGATTGGCAACGAAGATCTCCAGGCATGCTGGACTGCGCTCAAGGAGCAGGCCAAGGAGATTAAACCTGGAAATTTGCGACTGGCCTACAAGGGCCTTTGTTTGGTTCGCGAGCGCTTGGGCGGTGAGTCGGGCAAGTTTTCCGCCGTGCTGAGTGCAACAGCCTTCATGGCACTTCCCAAGGACGATGCACAGACAATCTCCTTGGACCAGCTCTTCAATGTAGTGATGCAATATGCGGCCGTGGAGCAGGCGCGATTCAAGCTGGCGCTCTTTGACACTCTGGGCTCGGGCTCACTCACTCGTGACCAGCTGGAGGCCTACATTCAAGACACGGCCTTTGAGATGGAGCAGCTTCGCGCTATCGCTCGCGGGTTCCGCTCAACCTACGTTGTCTTTGCTGCCAGCCGCTTTCTGTTTTATCTGGGTCGTGATCATCCGAATGAGGTTTGTGCATGCATGCGTGTGCGCGTGTGCGCGTGTGCACGTCCACCCACACACCGTGTCGCGTCAGGCAGTCGCGAGGGGACTTTCACCTTTTCTGGTCGGCTTGGGTTGCATCGCTGCAGGCTATTGAGATATCAGCTTTGGTAGAGTCAAAGGTGCTGGCCGAGTACCAGCAAATGCAGCAGCCCGATCTGAGCACAGTCGCTCTGCAAGACAACTGGTTCTCGCTATCCAATGTCACCACAGTACACACACAGTATACAGCGTTGGATGTCAACCAAGACGGGCTCTTGTCCCTTGACGAACTGCAACACTTGAACGGAGGCAGCATGTCACCGGCACTGCTGCGTCGCCTTTTTCAGGAGTATGCCACTTACGAAGGCGGTGTCGATTACCGCTTATATCTGCGCCTGGTATTGGCACGCCGTGACCCAAATCATCCAGCTAGCGTACGCTTCTTCTTTCGACTGCTCGACGTGGATCAGCGAGGCTATCTGACGACCACCGCCCTCCTATATTTCTGGCGTGCCATGGAGGTACGCTTGAAACTCTCTTGGGAACACATCCGGGGCATCTGGCGTCGATCCCTTTCTACCCTCTCACCCTTTTCGCTCTTCGTTGTATGTTTCAATGGTGTGATGATGACGGGATTTGGTCAGGCGCATCCGTTGACGCGCGACCTGGAGTTGCCACGCTTTGAAGATGTCAAAAACGAAATTTTTGATATGGTACGCACGTTCAATATCCTGCGAGCATTTGATTCTTCTTGATTGCCCCCATTATGCACCCAATGCCAAGGGGCTTTGCGGCCACGCGTATCATGTTATGCTAAATTCCAAACTATGCCAGGTCGCTCCCAAAGATCCTTACAAGATCACCGTGCAAGATTTGCTGGCGTGCAACTGCGGGGGTACGGTTGTGTCGATTTTGACCGATGTGGACGGCTTCTTTGCCTACGAGCACCGTGAGTCTCCACCACCTTCCGATGGTGAGGATGACGATGTGGGTTCGGACCCGCCATAAGACCAAAGATCAAGCCAATTGTCATGCCGCTGCGCGGATGAGGAAAGGCATGCCTGAATTGAAATTGTGTCACAGACTTTGATTGACTCGCACAAAACGACACATTTTGCAGGTGAATTGAACAAGAGATTCCGGAGTTTGAGAGCCGAGTCGAGCGGCTACAAACGGGCCCCATTACACAGCTATAGCTCCATCCAGCCAGAACTGAGGGCATGTACACTCAGAAACAACATCAAACAATCAGTGTGCCAATTTAATTTGGCCGGGGCTGAGGAAGGCGATGAAACAGGAATTAAAGCGAGAGCTCTGAATGGCTCAGCTGCTCGCCAATAGCACGGCATCAGTGCCGGCACGCAGCAGCTTGCCAACGGCCCGGTTGACGTTGAATGCCTTCTACTCAACACGGCGTTGTTCGGTAGTCAAGGGGTGAGGGGCATGAGGGTGGCATACGCTCGGGAAGCATGTGGTGGTGAGATTGGGTGCAAGACGGACCCGCCAGCGGCGCTTGGCCATGAAGCGTGAGAGCTGTTGCGAGACACGGCGATGGATATCCTTGTTGGGAGCAGATGTGCCGAGAATCCTGAAACAGCAGTGCACCAAACAGGCGTTGGAGTGAGGTAGGGTGCAACTTTCGCACGTTGTGAACGGTTGTTACGCACCAATCGTTACCCAATATGTCGGCGACAGTTGGCCGACGGGACGCATCCAGCGTCATCATGTCGGAGATGAGCTCCATGGCTGAGGCGCAGGTATCAAGGTGAGGTTTGCTTGTGGAGGGTGCACACTTCAGCTTTTAAAGCTGCCGCGTGGAATTGGACGTCGACGAACCTGTTTTCGACACCTCAGTCCAGTCGCCATCTTCGAAGCACCAGTCACCCTTGAGCGTGGCATTGAATAGCTCCTGGTCATTGTCATCATCCGAGTAGAAGGGGGGATAGCCACATAGTCTGTCAATGAAAAGCCGATGCAAGGGTCAGGGCGTCATGTCAGTGTGCTTTGAGGTCAGCTTTGTGTTGTTCGGGCCAGCGCGGGTGGGTGCCAAAAACAGGATACGTACAGGATGTAGAGAATCACGCCAGCGCTGAAAACATCTGGTTCAAAGCGGTATGGCTTGCGCGCAACGACTTCAGGTGCTGTGCAAGATGGGGGAGCAGATGAGGGTGCACAACCACAAGCGCACTTGACTGGCACGCTGGCGACCGTCGTCGGCTGTTACCTGCGTAGCCGGGCGTGCCGCAGGACTGCTTAAGATGTTCATCTGGGCCTAGGATGTAGAAGATCCAAGGTGATTAAAACGATGGGTTGAGGGTGAGCAAGGCATCAAATGGATGTAACTGGAAACAGCCGACGCAGGCTGAGCTCTGCCAGTTGGTTACGCACCTAGCTGCACGGCCAGGCCAAAGTCACTGATGACGATTCGGGCGGATGCATCCATGCTAAAGTGTCAAGGCCCAAGGGGGAATCGAGGGTGAGCGCGAATAGGAGTTTGAAAAGAAGGGGAAGAATTCACTTGAGAAGGCCGGGCCGGCCATTCATCAAGCAAGGTACAGAGTCAGGGGCCATGGACTGACGTGGAGCACAGCAAATTTTCTGGCTGAGCAGCGCGGGAGTAGAGCAAAGTAATCCGAGGGATGTAATCGTGAGCAAGGGAAGCACGCAGACATGCGGGGGAGAGAGGATAGCAAGGCCGGCATGTATGTGTTTTCGCACCTTCAGATCGCGGTGAACAATCTGCTGCTCGTGCAGATATTGGAGGGCGGAAAGCAATTGGCGCATAATGCCGGCAGCATCTTGTTCGCTGTATGAGCCACGGTCGACGATCCGATCAAAAAGCTCTCCACCGACCAAGCTATGGCGCAAGTGGGGTCGTGATTTCGTGCGGGTCAGCAGGGGAAACGTGGGGGTGCGGGTAGCAAGAGGTCGGAAGCTCTTTCAAGAACAAGCACAAGTTAAAGGCAAGGGCTGTTGGGCAAGCACGCACAGCTCGGTGACAATGTAGCTAAAGGCATCAGTGTCATAGGCTGCAAAGAGCTCAATGACATTAGGGTGATCGATGCTAATCAAAACAGGAAACAAGGCCAGGCAGGCGCGCAAATGAGCCGTGAAAGCGGAGGGGCGGGGGAAAAACGGGTAGAGCAGGTGCAGGGGCAGGCTGGGATGTCCGAGGCCTATGGCGCGATATTGGTGGGCAACGTACGCTCGGAGAATGGCGACTTCACGAACGAGTTCTTCCTTGTTCTTTACGCGGGCCTTGTTCACCTTTTTGATGGCAACCGGCAAATGACTGGTCTTGTTGATGCCCTTGTGAACCTCAGAGAAGGCACCTTTGCCAACCACCTCACCGATGATGTAGTCGTCCTGGATGTTGGACATGGTGACAGAAATCCGGCGAGGGCCAGCAGCACGAGTCGGTGGACGATGAGCCAGGGGCTACCCGTGATTTAAGCGGAGGCAAAAGCGCAGTCGTGGTTGGTGATCCAGCAGTGGCTGATGTTCAGGGTGCAGGTCGGACGGAAGCCAAGCAAAAAAACTCCGGAGGGGCAGCCTTGGGTTTCAATGTCAAGTGGCGGAGGGTTGCGTGGGCTGGCTGGGGTATCTGGACCCGGCTCTCCAATCCTCAGGAGCAACAACAACAACGACAATGTAGCAGGGAAAGAAGACTAGACTTGATAAACCCAAGTCTAACCACTGCTCAATCGCGGCATTCAAGCACTGGCCGTGGTGTCGCACCGAGCGTCTCGTCACAATCCGATCCAGAGCCACACACAGCCAGCAGATCCGCCCCAACGAGATATGTGTGTGGCTCTGGATCGGATTGTGACGAGACGCTCGGTGCGACACCACG